>NC_060168.1:21669341-21851678 GCF_021292245.1 Micropterus dolomieu | reverse complement strand
CCGTGGAGCCAGGAGGATGAGACCCGTGACTCGTTCCAGGGTTCCCACCTGGGACCTGGCAGTGGTTCTCGAAGCGCTGGCTGAGGCCCCCTTCGAACCCCTGGAGTCGGCTGAGGCCAAGCACCTGACCCTTAAGATGACCTTTCTCCTCGCTATCACCTCTCTGAGGAGGGTGGGGGATCTCCAGGCACTTTCGATTTCTCCCCGATGCCTGGAGTTTGCCCCGGGGAGGGTCAGGGCCATCCTGCACCCTTGTCCAGGTTATGTCCCTAAGGTTCCGGCCATATTGGCGGGGTCCACAGGGCTGCAGGCGTTTCATGCCCCACCTCATGTGATTGCGGAGGACGGGAGACTTCATCTGCTCTGCCCTGTCAGAGCACCGAGTATTTACACTCTGAGGTCTTCCCGGTGGAGGAAAGCAGACCAGTTGCTGGTGTGTTTTGGGTCCCCCAAGGCTGGGCTCCCCGCTTCTAAACACACCATCAGCAACTGGATCATTCAGACTATTTCCCTGGCCTATCAGGTGCGCGGTATTGCCTTCACCTATGGCCGTAAGGGCGCACTCTACTCGAGGCATGGCGGCTTCTAGGGCCCTCCTCGCAGGGGCGTCACTCCAGGATTTGTGTGAGGTGGCTTGCTGGGCCACCCCTCACACTTTCATCCGGTTTACAGTCTGGACCTTCCTTCTGCACCCAGCACCCGTGCGCTCTCCTCCTAGTCATGCTGTCAGGTTCTGCACGCTGTGGGCAAGCGGGGTTTCGGCGCGGCCTAAGTGGGTATCTCGTTCCCATAGTGTCGTCACCGACGCAGTTCGAGTTCCCTCGCAGGGGAATGTCTCGTGTTACGTATGTAACCCTTGTTCCCCAAGAAGGGGAACGAGACACTGCGTCGGTCCGCCTCCGCGGTGAGGTGCTTCATAGAAAAGGGCTAATGTGTCCTGTGTGCCGGCGTGCTTATATACCCCTCCGGTAGCAACACCAATAGGATTGGAGTAGTTTCATTCATAGTTCAGCCCTGCCACGCCCAGAGGCGTTCCCATAGTGTCGTCACCGACGCAGTGTCTCGTTCCCCTTCTCGGGGAACAAGGGTTACATACGTAACCCGAGACGTTTTCCTTCATCTACCATTTGTTGGCTGTTTTTTTTTGTACTTGCTCTGTATTTAAGGAGAGGAAATACTGAGTTCGGGAGAGTAACCGTGCATTCTCTCCGTTGCCACGTTACATAAAGAATGATTCATCACATCTATTTGACTCCGTATTCTTCATGCATGCTTAAAGTACTAAAAGTAAAAGTACTCACCATGCAGAATGGTCCATTTCAGATTAAATATATATTTTAGTATTGTATGTTCATTATTGATGCATTTATGTGCAAGTGTCACTGTAATGTTGCAGCTGGTAATGGTGAGACTTTAATTACTTTTTATACTATCAGGAAGCTTCATCGATAACAATACATCAAAATTTGTTAATTATATTTTGTATTTATAATCAGAATCTGCAAAATAACTAATGACTAAAGCTGTCATATAAGGTACAATGTTTCCCTCTTAAATGTAGTGAGTAGAAGTACAAAGTAGCAGACTATGGAAATTCTCTCTACAAGCACTTCAAAATTGAATACCTTGGACCCCCACCCCTATCCTGCAGAACCTCCACAAGGTTTTATGTGTTTTTCTGAGTTAGTTATAAACCACACACATACTTTTCTTGTTTTGAGTGTTGAGGTAATTATTGGTTGCCATATGGAAATGTTTTCTTATTTGCAAGGTGCAATGCCCAGTATTTTTAAATGGATGCACTTGTGTTCCTGTGTTATTTAAATGGAATAAGCATGGCATAGTTGTGACACTGATAAATGCTGGAGAGCCAACAAGATCTTCTTCTGCAAATAAAGAGCCTTCTCGACGCCAAGTGAGACCTCTCTCCTGTCATCATTCTTTTTTTTAACACCCACATTTAATAAGCTTGTTCATGTATGCTTTCATGTTTTAACATTTTTAAAGTTCACATGCAAATGTCAGAGTCATGAAGCACACCTACAGTACACTTGTCACTGGAGAAGGGTACTGTAGGTCAAAAAATTATTACTTAAAACATATCTCTGTCTGAATATAACATTAATAGTTCAGAGTAAAGGTTTTTGTGTACTAAAACGTGAAGAGTTTTGGCTCTACTAGTGCCTTGAGAGACATCAAAAGGTTTCAAAACATTAGTTTGGATTGGTTATCTCTTAATGACCTAGCCACCTGAGACTATTCAATGCTTGGATTGTGATTTTATGCTCAGGCTTTATCAACAAAGAAAATATGAGTAGCATACTGTATATAGGTGCCTCTCAGCCACTATCATCTTGAAAGGCAGTCCAGGTAATTCATTTGAAATTAGAAAAATGTTAATCATATCCATGTTTCCCAGCTGCTGGTATCTTTATATCAACATATAAATGCTGTGAGGTCAGTCACAAGAAAGATTTAGTGTGATGATATGCACGGTAAATGATAATCATTGAGTTAGTGGCAGCTTTACTGTATAAGAGCGCATAAAATATGACAGAATGAAAAACATTGGCTGGTATTATCGTTATGTGAAATTCAGAGATGAGATAAGTGATGTATACTAAATTGTGCCCACATTGTGTGCACGGATAAATGGGCAAGCCACCTCTGACACTAAGTGAAATGATTAACGCTTTCATTGGGGTAGTCGGGGTGAATTAAAACCGTTGAAAAGACCTTGCTTAATGTTTTAGACCAGATAAGTAACATTAGCCTGAGACAGCTTAAGAGTTCAGACCAATGCTTGTTATTGGAAATCAGTTTCAAGATGATAGTGGCTGAGAGGGAATATAGGGATACTGTATATCTTATCTGTGAACCTCGGGTGTTTAATGGGCTCCCTATAGGATTATCACTAGCTTCAGCAGATGTTCATTTCCAAAACATATGTCAAGGCTTAAGCCTGGTGTAAACACTACCAGTGGACAGAGTTTATCAGTTTTGGAACAGGCTCCATATTTACAGCCCCCAAGCAGTTAAGCTGAATATGTCAATTGCACAGGCCTCTCCAATAACTGCCCCATCACCATGGCATGGCTGGGCATTGGTGAGGGCATGTTCCATAAACATTGATTTTTGTATTTTAAACAAGCCTGGTTCGTGCTGTTGATTTCACGCTAAGTTAACATGATTCAAAAATGTGAAATAATCTATATCGTTTTTGCAGCCAAAATCATGTTTAGATTGTGTGTGTGTGTGTGTGTGTGTGTGTGTGTGTGTGTGTGTGTGTACATGCCTGCTGGGGTTGAGCTACCTAACAAACTCCCATTCGGCTGCACTCCAGTGTTACACGACTGCCTACTGCATTTCAGAGACTGCTAAAAACTCTGTTCCATATTTTTCTCCACAAGAGCCACTCAGACTCATTAAAACAGCCATCTTTTTTGTTCCCTGAAAACCATTTTGTTATTCCACAAATAGACCCTTTCATAAAGCACAGACATGCTGCTTTTACATGAAAAAGTTAGATGTTAAGGGGAACCTTAACAATCCTTAATGGTGTTGCTTTTCAAAACCATGCTAGCACTCTAAGCTAACCATAAATAAAGAAATAGTAGCCTGTCGTTGCCAGTTATACTTGATAAGCTATACAGCATATGCATATATATATGTCATCATCTTAATAGTGGAAGCGTTTACAAGCAGAATCTGGCTTCAAAAATACAATTTCAAAAATCATGCACAAAAATGGATGCAGGCAAAATATGCAGTAACGGTGTTACTAAACCATTAAATTAAAGGCACACAATATGCACAAATTCAAGGTAGCAAAATATGTACTCTAAAGGTTTTTCTATAAATACAGTGTCAGGAAGAGGTTAAAGGGTAAGTGTAATTATATTGTGTTTTTTTTAGTATTGTTTGTGTAGCCAAGTCCTCATAGAGTTTATTCCTCTGTGCGTAGAGCTCCATTGTTAAATTCAGTCAATAAGCCACACTGTTGCACTTGGTGACATGTTCCTTCATTACGATGAACTGCCACAGTAGTTTTTTTGAGTTGCCATTCTGCTGCCAAGAAATACTCAATATAGCACTAAATATTTAGTATATAATCTGCCACTGAAAATAGTCCCCCAAAAATCACTGTGTACTCATATTTGAGCTAAATTTGCTAAAAACTACAGTGCCCAACTACTTAAGGAAATTAACAAACCCTTTTTAAAAATGAAATTGCGTAATTGTTGGCAGATTTTTGAAGATCTATGTCTTCAGTAGGAATCAGTGGGCTGAGGGGCACTGACAGGCTGAAAGTCAGAATGCATTGACAGATGGACTAAAGCGTTGTTAGCTTTGGTCTTTTTGTGGTATTTATTGACAAGAACAAAAATATACATTTTTAATGTTCTACTATAACCTTATCCTTTAATGTTAATTAAGGGATAATTCAGTTTCTGTTCAGGCACATTAAATGAAAGAGTTGACCCCTTTACAGCATTTTGGGGCATTTTCCACATCTCAATCTTAATTAAAAAAACAAATCAAGTATGTCTAAAAACTGAGCTGTTCGGTTGACAACATTATATCACTACTCACGGTGGATATCTTTCAGTCACTTGTCTTCTTGATGGTGTTATCACAGAGCTTGATCATGCAGTTCGTCCTGTTTCAATCTGTCTTCCACCAAAGTGTATGTTTCTGTCAGGTTCGCACACGCAACATAATAATATTTTAATACTTTAATAGATTCTACTACTCACTGGATTCCGTCCATGTGCCATTTCATTTCATTCCAACTAATTGCTACCCCACCTGATTTCACTAATTAACAACACCTTTCCTAACAGTTCAGTCTGTTCACAGATGGCCATTATTGTAAAACACCAGTGGTGGAGGCAGATCTTTTACTTAATTTGCAAAGTAACTAGTGACTAAAACTGTCACATATATGTAGTAAATGTACTTAGTTACTTTCCACTACTGCAGAATACTGATTAATGTGATAAAGAATATATATTGTTGCTTTCTTATTCTGGATATCATCTATCTCTCTCTCTCTATTCAGTGTTTTGTGATTGAAGACAAGAGCAAATATGGCTGACGGAGGTAGCTTTTGGGGCAGCAATTACCAATTTCATTTGGATGAAGCCAACATAAAATATTAATTTAGGGAATTATACGTGGGGTTATAGACCACTGAAAGCTGAAAGTCAACTTAGGAGCTAGCTCACTCATTCATTTGTTATTTGGCAGCATTCAATAACCCAATGTATTTTATGCATTAAGTACATTTTCCTTTTGGTTTTATGATACTTTTGAACATTCATTACCAGTGGTATTACAACTAGCTAACTTCTTTGGAAATCTTGTAAAAGTAAGGAGGAGGAATAATGCCTTATTGGGGGGTGCAGAAGTTATTAAGACCATCAAAGGTGAGACTAATAAATAACTGACCTTCCCTTTGTGTCTGATGGGTACAACTAAAACATTTTAAATCATCCACCATCCTCATTCAAAGATTTGTGTACTCTCTTTATTGAATTCCTTTGAAACCACCACAACTCCACAATATAAAAGAAGCTGACTGTACCCACAGCTTGCATTGGAGTTTAGACAGTCATTTAGTACATAACCCAGGGGCTTTGTCTTGCATCCTGCTATAATTTGTAATCCACATGTGGACAGGAGAAGGTGGAGATTGAACGGCCAACCCTGTGATCGGCAAACGACTAGCTCTACCTCCTGAGCCACAGTCACCCCTGTGTTAGATGTAGAGTTATACGATACAAGATTTTGTGTAAATCTTTCTGAAATGGCTGACAATCATTTTGATCTGTGCTGGCATGATTGTGGCAGCCCTGACTCCTTTCTACATTTATGGGAGTGCCCAAAGGTGAAAAGCTGAGATTTTGATAAAGGGTGTAAATTATAGTGTCAATTTTCCTGCTTCTCCTGTTGTGTGTATACTGGGTCAGAACCTGAAGTAATATGTTAATTTACTGTTAAGTGTATCTCACCTTGGGCTGCCTCCCAGCCAAAAGAGTTATACTGATGAACTGGAAGAAGCTTAGAACCATCTTGCATTGCAACAAATTGATGTTTGAAAGGCTAACACGGTTTGAGAGCAGTTGGCCTTCTTCTTAAAGACTTTAATATAAGCTTGGGGGGCCAGTGGAACAAAGCACTTTTTAACAAACGTTACTGCCAGCTTTACATAAATGTAAATGACTTTATGCATCCCAGATATATCTATGCTGTATACTATTATGTTCAAGTATGTGATATCTTACATTATATTGTCATGTCTTGCAAAGTAAACTTATTTAAATAATCTATATCGAGGAAAAATTACTGAAGAGAAGAGCATTCCTTACCAGTTACAACAACTTGGCAAAGAACAAAAGTGGTTCCTCTGTCACATGTACATCAATAATACATAGTGAATCTCAGCTTTATAAGAGATTATTATGAAAGACCATATTTAAGATGCAAATATAAAGGATATGTTACAATTTTTTAATTGTCTTACAACAAGAGTCAGAAACCCATATTTATATTGAAACACTGTCCTCACTGTAATTATTCCTCCTGTTCATATTGGTCATTAAGATATCTCTTCTTAATGTGATTCCAGTGTAAGTGATGGTGGACAAAATCCACACTCCTCCTTCTGTGAAAAAAAAAGTGTTCTAAAGTTTATTTGAAGTTAACATGAGGCTGCAGCAGCAAGTCAAGCGGACGTCTTCCAACGTCTTTTTAAAAATTCCCTCTTTTTGTTTCTATCCTCCCACTGCAGCTCAACAGGGACACACTGTCCGGGAAACATTAGAAGGAAATTTTATACTAATGAGGATGTAACTGTGGAAGTTAGTGGCTTGATTTGAACACCGACTGCTGAAGTTAATTTCAGATAGACTTTGGAATATGTATTTTCTGGGGAGATGACTGGATTTTGTCCCTCCTCTCCTACAATGAAGGTAATAGAGGAAGTGAAATTTAAACGTCCAGTATGAACAGGAGGAGTGATTACAGCAAGTGAAACCTGTTTTAATGTTCATATGTGCACCTGACTGTTGTTTTCAGACAGGCTTGAAAAATTGTAAACATGTCCTTAAAAGCCTAATTTCTTACACTCTGTTCTTACCTTTACAACTGAATGATGAGCATTTCTGTAGCTTCTTCTTATCTCGTAATTGGAGCATGCATGGGTATGTCCCAAGTTTTCAAAATGCAAGACTGCTGGTGAGGATGGCCAGCAAAATATTTTTAGTTTTAACTAATCAATTAGGGGGGGTTACAATAGACAACCAGCAATGACAGCCGATAACTTTAATTTTACATTTTCACATTAAGACTATATCTCTAACTTGGCTAACAGAGGAGCATTCATACGCTCATAAGCAATTTATTTTCAATAATCTAATAAAATCAAAATCCAAGTGTGTAACAGTTTACTTGTCAGTGGTCAAGTTCCACTGGGATCTCATAGACTATACTTCATAACTTGCAAAACTGAGGATTGCTCTTATTTAATGATATAATGATGGACTCCTTTTGTATTAGTCTGGATTCCTTTTTTTTAATTTACAGGTCAAGAGATTTGGTTTACAATGTAGTTTCAAGGTCTGATTTAAGTACGAATAAAAATTTAATATCTTCTGCATGGCAATGCTGTTGAATACGAGCTTCTATTCAGAGCCAATCAGCAAGTATAGCTGGATGATTACTCAAATCCACAGAAGTGTGGAATTGGGAAAATTGGAGTGTCTTTTCACCCGGCTCGGTGCTTCTTATAGTGTCAGGCTAAAACTGAACTACTCCAAGGCTAATTGTGTAACAACTTAGAGTGCCTACCCAAGAGTTATACAGAGAATTGAATGTTACTATGGACAAAGACACATAATGACAATCAATTCCAGAGCGACAAAGTAACATGGAGCTGCTTTCAAATTCAAATATAAGTGAGCTCTTCAGAAATCCAAGTCTGAGGACATCCATATGATCCCTTTTAAGTATGTTATATTACAATTTTGCATTAGCAAAGGAAAATTCTTCATTAAGATCTATTGTTTGTAAAGTACGACATTATATTTTCAAATTAATTCCACATTGTCACTTTATTCCTTAGGAACAGTTGCAACAGTGTGTGGGAAAAGTGTGTGTTGCCACTGTTCTTGTTCTTTTGTGCTGTCATGTCATGTAACAAAGCAATGGTATATACATGGGCACCTGCACATTAATAGAGAGCTTCATATCCAACTAATGGAAGATTTTGGACCACCGTGCTCTCCACCACCATCTCCATGAGAAAATATAAACTTTCATCTTCAAATGTATTTAGTTATGTCTGTGACCATCTCTGATGCTTCTGTATATGTCCTTTTGTTATGTCTGAATATGTTTGTTTTTTGTCCTATCTGCTAAACTCAGCACTTTCTTGCTAAAGAGATGCTGATCTCAATTACCTGATTAAACAAAGGTTTTATACAGTATATAAATGAGGGAATATCTTGTAGAGGAATGGTGTTCCTCCCTCCAGTAGAGTTCCACAGACTTGGCAGAGGGGCACTGAAGCTGTTCTGAAAGTTCGTGGTGGCCTGACTCCATACTAAAACACTTCATGTTGGTTTTTAATTTATCACCCATCTTTATTTGTCAATTGCCCTGCATTTTAATGCCATGAGTTTATCTTAACCCATCTGTGAAAGGGTTAAGTATCCATGCAAATTACAAAATACACAACATATACTGCTGGTTGCCAGACAATACTAATGGGAAAAAAACTATCACTGTTTCCAGCCACAATAATGAGAATATGACTTGCCATTCCCAATTCTAATTTCTCATTTTAATTCTAATTCTGGAACAGATTTGTTGTACAACATATTTGCATCACCTTAAAGTGCAGCAGATAATATGACCTTGCCTTTCACCGGTGGGTGTTTTCCGGTTGTCAGTTAATTTTTTACCAGCATATGTGCCCTTATACATCTAGCCCCTCAAAAGGAACGCAGTCATATCTAATCATTGACTGGCATTTCTATAGAGTGATATTATATTTGCCTTCTCTGCTTGGCCAGTATATTATTAAAGCATGTCTCCCAGAAGACTACTCTGGCCACAAGGTTTCTATGGATACCACCATTGTTCCAGTGCCTTTTATGAGTTCTGTGGACATCACCTCCTAATTACTTTCAGAGAACAAATCCTCATTTCAAATATAGCCAGCTTTATTTCCATTTATTATAGGGGATGAAAAATGTAAATTGTCAAAGGTGGGCTGTAAGCATCACAAAACACAATATGCCTTGTGGCTCTGCTCAAAAGTGAAATCAGGAGTGATGCAACTAGAAAGAAACTTTACAGGTTAACAAGTGTTGAGCTTTAAGCTACATTCCAGATAGTCAATATTACATGAAGGATCACAGCAATGATGCAGCAGAGATGGTGTGTGTCCTGTGCGACAACCTCATGAAGGGGAGGCCAAAGTCTGTTCCAGTTCAGTTTATAGAGCTTCTCCTACCTATGAAACTCAGCTGCACTCAGGGGAAAATATTTCCTCATCCTAGTCACACCAAGCATGACCCAGAAAACCAAATGGACATCTATGACTGCAAACCACATTATTTTGACACCACATTATTTTGACACCTGAACCGATAATTTGGATGTTGCATTTATGGTTTACATTTCTCATAGTACTAATAATATATATCTATATATATAAAGGATTAGTGTAGTAATCTTCTACTGCATGGATTTGTTATTGTCAACATATCCCATGAAAATACAAAACTATAAGAACAAGAAATAAACAATACATTGATCCTGCTAATAAGTACTGCTTGTGAAGATGTAGCTAATTCTTCTGTGCCATAGTGTTTTTAGTTTGAGTCAGTCCTACACACCCCATCCTGTAGCTGCAAATAGGCCAGAAAAAACTTCTACTTCTACTGCACTTTTTACCCATTTAAGCAACAGTTGATATAAACTACAATGCCAAGCTGCTTTAGAATTTTTTATATTTTTACAGCATTAGATATTCAGTGATTCAGTGATGATAAGGATGAGATTTGCTGACAATACACAATTCCTGTCTGTATATGTATTGTCACGATCAAATAAAAGACAAAATTTTAATCAAAACGGTGTGACATGGTACTTATAAAACAAAAACGTAGAAGTATAAAAACTATTGGTGTGAATAGTGGGAGTGCAAACTTTAGTGGTAGTAAAATCAAGTATTTCCTGAACCTAAAGGCCCAAATGGATAAAAGTTTAATTAACTTAACCCTAGTTGCGGCAGAACCAAACAGTATTGCTAGTAATTTCCCATATAAGATGTTGTATGTTACATCCAGAACAGCAGAGGTCACAACTTTCCACATTTTGATGTTATCAAGGGAAGCCAATGGTTAACCTTCTCTGAGTATGAGTATCAAGTTGGCTGCCAACACCGAGCTACAAAGTTCTGCTGAAATCTGCTGACAGTGCTGAACTCTGTAATGACTATTTAGTAGGGCTTCTGAGAGCATGGGCTGTATGCTGGCCTGTCCCATTGGAGGAAGTCTCTGACTGGATCTCAACTGTGCAAAGAAATTGCCTCGTGGACCCACAGTCTGCTCTGCCGTAATACTGGTGTCAAGACACATGTACAGAGCTGCCAATCTCACCATCAGAGCACATTTTCAATTAAGATTTTCTTGACGGTGTAGCAGTTGTTCCTCATGGTGTCAAACCATGCGTGCATTTAGATGTCAATTCCTCCAGAATGTGAGAAAATCAACAATCAGCATCTTTTAATTTTCTGAATTGATCTGAACTGCTGACATTTGCAGATGTTTACATATTTATTTACTGTGACACTCATAAGTCATCACCACAAAGTTTGGTACGGAGCTGAGATCAAGCTGAGATTGAGCCTGACGATGGAGTGATATATCCTGTCCCTCCTCTGGCAGGTGCTGACGTGCGCCGCAGCTGTCTCTGCAGCTGGGCCTTGGTGGTTGTAATGAGTGCAGACAAGACTCTCTGCGTCCTCCAGTGTTACTATCATACAGAAAGTCAATCACAAACCATCATAGCTACTTAGACTTTCTAAATACATTTACAGAAGAATAAAGGGGAAGGCATAAATGTATGGCTGCGAGTGCAGCATGAAAATTAAAGGTATGTGTTGTTTCAGAAAAGAAACAAATTACAGTGGCAGATGAAAACTTTTCTAATTTTTTTCTTGTTCCTCTGTCAGCATTCAAGGCTGATGCTCACAGACACCAGACACCCTCTCAGCCTCTACAATTTGCAGCTTGTGTACATAAAAAAGCAGCCAATGCAGAAGTGAGATACACTTTAATAATAATGTTTCTAAACCACACTCATGTACAGTACAAAAAGTATTGATCTTTGCAGTACAGTCCATTTAAAAATATAAATATGTATATTTAGAACCATATAAGACTGTTAGCATTTCCCTTTGCGAACCTCCTCCTAACATTACAGCAGTAACTATCTATAAATACCTGTCAGTACAAAGTTAATCATGTGTCATACATTGCAAATGAATATCATAGTCACTCCAGATGAAGTAGGCAGTAATGAGCCACAATCAGAATTTGATGCAATCAATCAGCCTTCTGAAGTATGATTTAGCCTATTTTGATATTAGATTTTTTTCAAATGATTGTGTTGTGGTGGCAGCCCGGCTGACGGTGAGTGTCCTGGTTTTTTTCTCCTTTTTATCAGTTATTCTGCTTTTTCCTTGGTTCTCTGTTCCCTGCCTGCCTCCCTGTGTTTTCTCCCCTGTGTGTGCTCTCTCTCCCTCTGCTCCTGAGCCCAGCCAAAGAGCCGCACCTGCACCTCATCAGCCACCTCGTCAGCCTGCCACACCTGCCAGTAGTCAACCTCATCCCTGCCTGTATTTCAACCACGGTTCTCCACACCATACTTGCTTGATCGTCATTGCTCCATACCTGGTGCCACCTCTGCGTTCAGGCTCTCATGTTTTTGTTTTCTCTCAATTTCCCTGTGCTTTGTCGCTCCTGTCACTAACCCTGTCTTTCTGTCTGTTTTCCCTCCCAGGTTCACTCACCCTCGTCATCCGTTCTGTCGGCTGGGCTCATCCTTCGGTCCTCTCCTCTTCGGGCTTCCCCCACGGCATCCTCCCAGTTCCCCCTTGCATCCTCCCTTCCTCGGACCCAGTGTCCCCCGGCTCTCTGGTCCCAGTCAACTCGGTTCCCCATGCCTGTGTTTCCCCGGCTTCCACCTCTCCCTCCACTCCAGTCCCTCAACCCCTTGTTCCCTCAATAAACCTCCTATTCTCTGAGCGTTGCATTTGGGTCCTCTCTGTCCCCACACTACACCACCCGTAACAGATTGACTGGTTTCTATTACATAGAATGGTGAACAGTGTAGAAGTGTGTAGGTGAGTTTTGAGTTGAGTTTTGATATACAAAGACACATTTCACTGATTCAGCAATTTTTATTTTAAGTCATTGAAAATAAACCACAAAAGTAATTAGAAATTATTATTATGATGTAAGGGCTCCCCCTTAGTGAATGATAAATAGTCTGTGTAGATATGTCCAACTTGCTACCTGGATTTTTAAGAAGCCCAGCCCATCTGCATGCACAAGTGGACACTTATAACTGGCATATAATTATGAACCAAGGATGTGGCAACCTTGCCTGGGAGTGTGTATGCTTGGATGATGCGAGACTTGTGAAAGTCAAACAGCTACTTATGAGTTGAAGGTGCATGCCAGCTGACATGAAAAATCTGCTTTGTTGGCCTAAGGGCAGCAAAGAATGTTGATGGGGGAAGCTGGAGGCTTGTGATTACTCCCTGAAGCATGCAGCGCTCGGCATGATGAGCTACCTCCACATGACTCGGACATCCACAGTGACCTCTAGACAATGGTCATACATTAGGACAGCCTCTGCGAAGCTGAGAGACAGTGATGTGCAGAGGAAGAGGGAGGAGGGAGGAGTGCTATATGGAGATCAGACAGAAGTGTGGACAGCTCCATGCTCGATCCACCTCTGTGGATCCAATCAATTACTGTAATTCATTCTAGCTGTACCCCAGAGAGTAAACACTGAGCAAGGAGTATTGCAGCTAATGATGGAATATGAGTGTGTTCCCACTGCTCAATACTTGTCTAAATTTTCATCATTATTATTTTGTATACATTTCTTGAGAGAAAAAAATACAGCTTGTACAAATTGAATTCCAAGAATTCAGTTTTGCAAATTAGATGTCCAACCTGTTGAAATGTCAAATGCCTAATGAAGTTGATCTGCATGCACTGTATATCATTTTCCTCACATACCATGTATTTAAATTTCCTTAAACTAGCTCAGCTTTTCTGTAAAATCTAAGCCAAGCAACATATCATTAAAAGGTAAAAGTTGTTCATGTCTCTTTTACAAAAAAATTAATCAAAAACACCCTGAAGACTCTTTGGTTTGTGTCTGTGTGGGTGTTTCATCTTTGTAAGAACTTTTGTCTTCAGTGTTGTCCAGCATGATGGCTTACTTGTGCTCACAGAAGAAATAACTCAAACGAGGAAGTGCAGGGATACAGGTAGAAAATTGGGTCTCAGGAGAGTATTTTAGATGTATTGTGGAAGGATTGGGAGTCACTAGATAAGTCAATCTCAATCCAAAGTTTCTGACAAGGTAACGGATGGAAATGAAGTTGCTGGCAGTTGGTATAAGCCCAAAAGACATCGCCAGCCACTTAAAAGTGAGAACAGCTTCATTAACATGTTGTCCTTTAAAAAAACTTGGTTAAAGCCTTCTATAAAGGGTATTTTGCATGATTATGTGTGTTTCACCTTCAGTTTAATAATTCTGATGAAAGATTTTGTTCCTTTTATAGTCTGTTATAAGCAAACAAATAGTCCAACTAACAGCTGTTGAGTATTGACAAGATTAAGAGTTAGAAAACAGAAAACAGGCTGAGCTTTAATTGGCTTCAGCTGTGATGTTTAGACTCTTTGGACATGCCACTATGTTTGACTAACACAGTGAAAAAATATTTAAGAAAAAGTAAAAAAAAAAAAAAAAAAAAAAATTTTATATAATAATCTCTCCAATAAATATCGCCAATGTCGTGTTAATTACAGTCTAATTATATCACAAAGTAATTGCACAGCAATTATAGCTCCTATTATTTCTGAGCGAGTACATTTAAAAGAGAGAATACATATGAGTTGATTAAAATTATACATTAGGTGATTCAGTGAGGAAATGTTATAAAGTAAATTACTTTGTCCCTTTGCATGAAATATGGTTTAATCTGTTTAGTTCCATTTGATTAAATCCACTGATAAATTGATAAATTGGTAGCATGTTACTTCTCCTATGCTCCTACAAATTAACTGCTTTAACAGCAATGTTCTACCTGGTATTGCAGTACAAACACAGCCCTCGAGGTTTTTCATATGCCTGTGTACTATACACTATACACTATTCTATGCATATAAACATAAAAGCCTTGGTTTGAAATTGACTTTTGAGTGATTTCTGAGATGTTTATGGGTCTATACAGTCTGCTGCAGGCATGGCAAGCAGTAAAGTCATAGCAACAACTGCAATGGGGTATTGCAGGAAGAAACAAATCAACATCAGAGCTCCACTTACAGTATATGAGACCTCGTTCAAAAGCATACTCAACATCAGTATTAGGGTTTTCTTTTTCTTTTTTTCAGAGTGTGCTTCATGGATGCAGGGAGTCGCTCTGGCCAGATCCTTCATCAGAAAGAGTGACGAGGAACTTGACCAAATGAGGAGAAGGGGGCAAGACTAACAATACACTCCTGCCTTAAGGCAAATATCTCTGTATTGCAGCTTTAAGATATTCAACAAGCTTTTACAGCAGACTTTTTGTATTTCCTTACTACCAGAACCTTTATTTTATGATTATCTGTTTTAAATAAACTTTATTTTAACACTAATTATTTACTAAATTTTTATAGATATAAATGTTTTTCACTATAAATATATATAGTGTACATAGCTTGTTTTGTCCAGCCACCAGTCAAAACCCCAAAGATATTACTATATTAAGAGATTACTATCATATAAAACTGACAGAAGCGCCATATTCTCTCATTAAAGAAGATGGAACAAGAAAGCAATTTGATTTTATTTGCTTGAGAAATTGCCAAAACTATAATTAAATTACCAAAATAGTGCAGATGAACATTCTGTCAAGTAACTAATGGAATAATTTCAGCACTAAAACTGTTTACAACTCAACTACATCATTAACAGTATATACAATGACAAGTATTTATTTTTACATTTGTCAATAAATATAACTCTTCCTGTGAAATTTATCTATAAATATATGGTATCTATAAATATTATTGCAGCTAAAATGTCCCTATATCTGCTCACAACTACAATTTAGTGTAAACAATTAAGGGTTTCTATACCATACTATGGATGCTGGGTATACCATGGTCATTTCATGTTAGAGGTTTGGTGCAATGGCATCAATATACTCAGCCCATCTTCCAGTGGACATGCAGGAGACAAAGATGATCTTAACTCTGTTTCTATGATAATGATGTTTTATAACTGTGTTAGCAGCATTTTCTAGCCTGCGCTTTCACAGGTTGAGTGTTGCATCAGATAAGGTATTGGAGAAACACTGAATTTTCTCTTGCTGTTTCATCACTGAAGTCCATTATTACTGCACTGCTGCCATTACAGACATTTCTGAACTTTATTACCTTGTTGTAATAGCTCTACAAAGGTAATTTTGATCAAATATGTATAACCAATGTGCATTAAAAGTTCATATAACACTTATAGGATAGTGTGGTTTAGCCATGCCAGTGGCTAGGAAGGTGGTAGACTCAAACATTGTATGTTACCAGAGATGATAATTTTATTTACAGTGATCTGCAGTACACAAATAACTCAAACAAACAAACAAAAAGACTTAAGGAAAATAACTCATTAAACTTATAGCAAAACTAACAAAAGGCACGTGCCTCACCTCTTTTCCCCCGTGGGAGCACAAATCCCACTGTTTATTTGGGTGTTCAATTCACACACAAACTGCTTCAGCTCATCCCATACTGATGCAGGTTGATCTACTCCATAACATTACCATATTGAAATCACTTAACATTTGGAACTTAGTTACCAGTTCACTCCGCTCCCACTGACTAGAAAACAGGTCAGGGATCTTTACACGTTCATTTAGAATAACCAAAAACAACCAAAAGAAACATTCCTATAAAGAAAGAAAACTCTACTTGGTTTGACTCAGTGATGTCATCCATGACCACCCTAGTCCTATAAAACACGAAATGCTTAGGCAGGCCTCAAGGGGGTAAGCCAGAGATTGGACAGTAAAGCTGACCAAAGCCTGCATGGAGGGATCCATATAGGCCCAAAAATGACGTCAAAAACCTGTGACACCCTGTCGCACATGAGAGATGTAACCGTATTGCTTTTATTAAACTCTCAGCAATCAAAAAACACTAACTTATTCGGCCATCAGAGAGCTGATTAAACAGTGACGATCCGAGTCAGACAAACACACTGAGCCATGAAACTTTTTGTTGGTGCAGCTATGCAACTACCAGTAGACGCTGGTGCCAACAGGAAGTAGCCCTGTAGTAGTATTTTATTGGTCCAAAACTGGCTTCACTGCTCTCCATTCAAACCAGCGTGGTGGCTTCGTCCAGTAATATACTGTCAATGGCAGGCCCCTCCCCAAAACAATTGTCCTGCATTGTGGAACTGAACAAAGCAACAAACAATTGTAAGTATTAACACAGAAAAACAATTAAACCATGTTTAAACTTGCAACCTAATAAAATGGAAGTGAAACTAATTTATCACTGTGTGTTTACTTTAACTTATCATATGCTTGGCTATAGACTATAAGGTTATAACACAAACAACCCAGGATAGTAAGTGGTGCACTTTCACACAAGTCATAGTAAATTACAAAAAAATAAACACTTGTATAAACTAGAAAGTGTAATGTAGATAATGACATGTATGGGACAATTGGTGAGTAAACCCACTTTGTCACAGATAGTCTAATGATGATAACCAGCAATAAGGTGACTGAAAGCTATTACAGACTATCTATCTCTCTTAAATTCACGTCGCTAGGCACCTAGAAGTTTTGAGACAGATATTTACAGTGTTTCTGCTAGTGTTAAAGTTTTAGATTCAAAATACCTTTAATGCTGCTCCAGGTCATGAGGCTGCGATCTCCCTTGCTAGACAACAGCAGCTGGAATGGTCCAGTGATTGGGGTGGCTGGGTGTCCAATGATGCTGCACGCTTTACACACCGTCAGTTGTAAATATACAGGTTAAAATAAAGAAAAGGCGAGTATGACTATAGCAAGCATTAGGTGAGGTTTCTTCTTTTACTTGTTTTACAAGTGTCATCCTTAAGTGCACTCCCCAACCTTGGGTAGTAGCTGAGTATAAATACAAGAAGAGCCATTATTTAATTTTAAGTGATGAATTTAAAGTGATGAAGTGAATTATCCCTCTCCGGCAAATTAAAATATAGTTGTGTGCTGTCCCTGGCATATTCTGATGAAAGGAAGAGAAAGAAAAACGACTGCATTAAAATAATTTAGAGCCCTTTTTGAATTAGGGTTCTCAGAAAATAAAGCTCAATTTGAATAGTCCATGGCCTCCAAAATACCTTGTCTGTAGAAGCAAATCATTATAATTAATATGTGATGAATAGGTCTATTTTGTCCCACTGCTTATGAGCACAAAGATAATGAAGGTTTGTCGTCTATTTGTCTTGTGTTGCCTCCAATTTATTTCCACAGGTTTTAAAAGAGGCATGACATACATTAAACTAATTCACATAACAACTTTATGAAAGTTTGTTTATGTCTCCATATTGCTGGCATTACAGAGGCAATTACAGTAAATGGGTACAGCCATTGTCAAGCATTTACATTTACATTACCTAAGGAAATGAAATGTGGCTACTTTATAAAATGAAAATGAGAAGAAAAACATAGATTTACATTTTCAGACCACAAAAGCTAGATGGGAGGTGTTGTGGAGAGGGTGTGTCAACGTAATACTATGTAGTATTGATCTAGGTGAAGATCTGGGTAGAAACTGGCTTCTACAAATTTCAATTTGTTGTGTAAGGTCTTTGCTGGACAAATCTCTGCAGATGCTTTAATCACAGTTGCAGGGAATCTTTCAATTTGTTCATTCCACACAGGGCAACATTGGAGAAACTAGCAAGAGACTGCTGGATTTCCATATCAAAACTGAAAAATTCCCACCCCCTCCAAAGTCACTTGCAACATGCAAACACACATTCATGTGCAATAAGTGCACAGGTGGAATGCGCGCAGGTAGGCAGGCCAATCATTTTATTCAGACCAATTGAAATGATTGGCTGTGCTGTGCCGAGCATTTGATTTATTGATTGCTGTACGGATATAAAGAAAATTTCAACAAATGTAATAAAAATGTTTGGTATTTGGTTTTCACCCACAAACTTTTTACTCAACTACATGCGTCTGACAGATATATTTAATATTTGATGGACAAAACATGAAACATATACATGTATACACAACATAAAATGTGAGGTACTTTATTATAGATTAAAGTACTTTGTGTACAATATGTATGGTACAACAAATACTAATGAAAAAACTTAATAACTCAAATGTTGGGTATTTTAACTTTTGAAAATTGGAATCACGTATTTACACAGTGTGGTATTGTTATTTTTAGGTAAAGGTACCCAGGGGTTGTAAACAAAGTTATGTTTGCATTGCCTTTGTAGGTGCACTGCCACATTCCATTGGCATGTTACTGCCACCAACTGAGGATCAATCAAATAGTATGAAACCATGGGCAAGACTGTGCATCACACGGGCTACATGCAGGTGTACATGCGTGTCTTCGTTCATGTGTACGAGATACATTTCACTGTTCGGTGTCCCAGGGTCATATTTCACTTTTTTTTTGCAATAAACACCCTAACAAGTGACTGTACATGTTATTAACTAACTCGCACCTGTGCATAATCCCTAGCTTTGATCGGGTTTGCAAAACTCCATGACACAACACTGACTACTGGGTTCTCTCTCTGTTGCAGAGGTCAAATGAAAGGTCACATAAGGTGCTCTAAGTGTAGTTGTTTGTTCCCCTTATGTCTTTACCCTTGAATTCTGCACTTGCAGAAGACATGTCTTCATCAACAGAGCCAACAGTGTTAATCCATCTCTGCCACTGATGTTTACTGTTCTACCTTGCGTTGCTTACATCAGTCTACCTCAAGAGACCTGTTTCAACACTCAGCGTTACCATCACTCATTAAGGAAAGACCCATTTAGAGGGCTTGTCCCTTCAACAGTAATATCCATCCTTTCTTTCTACTAATTTGAAAGTTGTAGTTTTTTGCTTAATTTTTCAGGCTGGCAACAGATGCAGTATTTTGAGGTACACGCTGTGCAGTGGCTACAGCCACTTTTAAAGGAAATATATTTTAAATTTAGCCTTGAGTGAACTCCCTACTTCATTCAAATATAGAGTAGTTCAGGCAACATGCTTGTTAATATGTACTTACTGAACAAGACATAAAGGCCTTTTGAGATGGTGGAGGTTAATTCTTGAAATAGTCCAGTTTTCAATAGGACCTCTGCAGTTCCCCACAGCAAATCAGCAATAGATGCTTGGGAGCCACTTTCCTCTTCCCATGGTGCCCCTTCACAGGAGGCTGAATCTTCTAGTTAATTCTGCTTTCTTTCACCCTTGAGGGTTTAATGTCTGTGTGCTGCTCACCTCGTACTATTACTATTAACTTTTGTTTTCTGGAAATTAGTAGCATCATTTAGCTAACATCAAAGGAGATTCAGATGTGTCCTCTGTAGGGGATTAAGATTACAGGTAGTGATAGCTGCATGTTAAAATCCAATTAATGCATGTTGTAGGATCATTTGTGTATACTCTCTGCCCGTGTTATCTCATGGTGGAGTCTTTTGTTCAAAATGAATGATAACAGATTGGCAACAGATTGCTCACATTCACTAAATATTCTGCATTATCTTGTTAAATCTCAGATAAGTCACATTATCCAGTTATTACTGCATTGCCTGAATACTAGATGTAAGATCACAGTTTGAGAGATGTTGTGCTTGCCTGTTGTCACAGCCCAACAGGTGTAATGGTGATATCACAGAAGAAGATGATTTCACACATCATTTTATACTCATTCACATCAGCAGCTCAGTGTACTCTTTCACACATTGTGCCAGCTGTGTCACATTGTTTTTTTGCTTTAAAAAACTCTCTTTTTCACTTTAAAGACAACAAAATGAGAGAAGTGAGTAAAACAAAAAAGTTTCAGCCCGCATAATCGACATGATGAGCAGAAAGATGGTATAAAGCTCCGTAAAGTTCAGAGGAACTATGGAGTGCAGTTACAGTCATCTGTGTCAATATGAGTATGTACAATGATGGTGACATGAGAGCAATCCATTAAAATAAAGCTTGTAATATGTTTTAATTGCTGTTGTCTGTGAGATGTCCTCCCCAAATGTTTGGTCAAGGAGCAAAACTAATGCTTTCAACATTTCTTTAGGAAGCAACAATGCTGCCAACATGATGCCACACATACAGTAGATATCCTTATATATGAATCCAGTGACGTGGTTAGTGTACTGAATTACATAAAAAT
The DNA here is from genome assembly GCF_021292245.1 of Micropterus dolomieu. NCBI lineage: Eukaryota > Metazoa > Chordata > Actinopteri > Centrarchiformes > Centrarchidae > Micropterus > Micropterus dolomieu. Next base: position 21,830,975 of record NC_060168.1, on the reverse strand, counting down.
AATTAACCCAATTTAATATGAGTCATGCATAGTTCAGTTCAAATAATGTCATATTGATTGTTGCTGAAGGGATTAATTCTGTTTCTTTATTTTATCAGATGGATGCATTTGAATCAGCATAATTCATAATTAATGGAACAGAAAACGGTCTCACGTGGAGGAGCAGGACAAGGAAAAGTTTTAGTTTTAAAGTGTTCAACTTGTAAAGCAGAACTCTACAAAGCAAACAGGATCAAATTTATAACTATTTAGGTTGATTACTCATTTGTTTCCAGTAACACATCAGGCGCAAACAATTAACTACTGATTTATTAATGAAAGTATAATCAATATATTTAATGAGCATAGGTAGTATTTCATTACATGGGGCGCAGATCATTTGTACACTATTTAATCATTTTTGGCTATTTTTTATCACCCAGGTGTTTGTAATTATGCTGCTGTCTCTCACTAGTTTATCAAGCTGCAGTGAATTAGTGTGTTTGTTTTTAACACACTAAACTTGAAAGGTCAGTTTGACTAAATAAAGATGTCAAAATGGAAGTTTATCTTTAATATAGTCTGTACAGAGTGAGACTGTGAGAGAAATTTGCAGCATTTACCATTAATTTTGAACTTTTTACCTGAAGCACTGACTGTCATTTCTGTTTATCTGAAGACAAGACTGCAGAACAACATCCTTCAGTGGTTGTTTATTATGTTGCCGTGTGCACACAGAATAATCCTTAATCTTCTCTTTTATATTAAAAAATAGCATCTCTTCATTAATTGTGAATAACTATTTAAATTACTAATGACAAAGTATGAGCCGAGATATTATAGATTTGGTAACTAATTCAAAATGAATCAATTATAGGTATTCTCAATCAGCAATAAATCATTGAGTAATTGGTCATGATGCTACAACTGTAACAAACAACACAAACAATTTGATATCTGGATGTACCAGACTGTATGTGCACTATCAGCCGAGCGTGACAAGCAAAGTTTCCAGTACTGAGCAGAAATGTGCCCATAATAAGTCCACAGGATAATAAGAGCGTAATAAGTGAAGCATATCTTCTGCCCTATATAGAGAATTTCCTCACCCTCTGCACCAAACAAAGCTTCTGAGGCCTGCGGCTAATCACTGCCCTTTACCTGTTGTCATTCATCTAGAGGAGTCAATTGGTCTGCTTCTGCAGGGTGCAGAGGTAATTACGATTTGGCTATGACTTGCGTTTGGCTCTATTGTCTGACTCTCTGGCGCACATGCTGGGATATTGGGGACTTGAAGCTCAAAGCTCATTCAGGAGAGTTCCACTTTGACTACACCACTCAATGTTCCCCCAGAGAGCTCTGCCACTAACTAAACAAAGCTCAGCCAAGATGATTCAAGATCATCACAGTGAAAAATACCTGCGCCTATTTTTATCTTCTACTGAGAGTGCTTTATTTGTTGAATACAATTTTCAATGCATCCTAAGACGCAGAAAATTTTCTATTTCACTGATTCTGTTCCATTAATGGGTGATTGAAAAAGTTGCAAAGCAAGAAGAACAATTTCACAATATTGCTGTCGAGATATTTTTCACAGATCTGCCTCTCTTCAAACTCAGAATTGTATTAATATTTAATCGCATTATAAATTGGATGAGGAATACAATTATGTAAGTAAATACACCTGTCCCATCAAGCAAGAAATTGAGAAAATCCCCCAGCAAGTAGCTTTACTCTCAAGGTGAGATTTGGGAAATGAATGTATAAACTTGGGGAAGATTTGCAGCGCTATAATCCACATTCCTATTCATCTAGTTCCTCACTATGTCAAAGGAACTCCTAAGAGATGGTGCACAGTTATCCCTCCAACTCCTGTTTATAGTCATCTCCTTTAACATCAGTTATGGACAATAGAAACCAATGTTTGAGTTATAATAAATTGATTTGTACAACAAAATGTAATTAATTTTTAAATGTTTTTCATATTTTCATCTCAGGGATAAACATCTGGATTTATTGATGAATAAATTGTGTAAAATGTTTCAACTTTGCTCATTTCTAACAATACAAATGCACTCACAGCATGGTGCAGTGTGAGCGGTCCTAAATAAATTCCCCTGAATAGGAATCCAGAAGGTATCTTTGTCAAAGTAAGGGGGAAATTTAGAGAAGTTGCACCTTAAAGGGGTTTTCAGCAGCCACTAGTGGTGCGTTTTTTAGATTGCAACCAGGTGTGTGGTCGTGCATGTATGCATGCTCGAACTCATGAGCGAATAGAATCTGACACACAGAGGCCGACACACTGAGAGACAGCTTTACACAACATGCTGGAAACTCAGGTAAACTCCCACTCCAATGTTAGAGTAATACTTTATCAGCTTGAAGTTGTACTAATCCATGCTCTTTGCATGAGAAAGTTACATTGACTGCATTTAGCTGATTTAATATGTGAGTGTTAACTGCCTGCCAATAACTAACAGTTTTCATTATCATCCAATAAATTTAGCTATGCTGACAATGTTAAGCCTCACCGGTGAGAGATACACAAATAGTTATGAAAAGCCAGCAGGCTTCTCTGACGTATGATGAGCTAAATGCAGTTAATGTAGCATTATCATGCAACGAGCATGTATTAGTTCAAGCTGAAAGTATTACTGTAATGTTGCAGTGGGAGTTTACCTGATTTTCCAGCATTTTTTGTGATGCTGTTCCTTGTTATGTCTCTGTTTTGGCCGACACCGTGTGCTCACTCATTAGTTCGAACATGCACATGAGCACAAGCTTGGAAAGGTAGTGGTTACAATCTGAAATCTCACTGCTGGAGGCAACAGAAAACTACACATGGCCCTTTTATGGCAAACAGAGGGTTAAATGAAGAGCTAGACTTTTAGTCTTCTGGACTGTATTTGGTTTCAAAGAACAGGAGTTTTGAGAACATTTGAAAATGTATTTAAAAGTTGTTTTTATAAACATCAACCATAGATTGGCTTTGATGGAAGATCTAAGTATGTAGTGTCTTGAAAATTGAGGTTGAAAATGAGGCTGGGAGAGTAATGAATTTGCTGCATTGTCTTGAAAAAATGAATTTCAACCATTTTATTCCTTGATGGGTTAAGATGAAATATTGTCTTTGCTAAAAAAAAGTTGTTTGTAATGTCTCATTTCTCTTGTCAATTTTGAATCCACTAGGAGTAAACTTGGCAATTTGTAAAAAGTATTTGAAAAAGATGAGAATGTAGTTTTGTAAAGTCAGTATTTATGGTTATTTATAAGGTAAATGACTAATATACAGTATAAGGTAGCCATAAAAAACCTCTGACACCACCATGATGAAGTGTTTTAAATTTGACGGACTCAATTAACAACAATTATTGCAAGAGATGCATTCAGAAATCATCGATCGACAAGCATTAATAGCAGCATCTGAATTTCACCTGTGAAAGTTTTTACTTTACTGGGCCTCACTGAGAATTTTGCACTTAGGAATTTGCAGAAGTATATCAACATGATGTGTCAAACCTTCGCTACAGTCTGTTGAAGAGCCAAGGGACTCCTGGGAAACAGAGCACTGTGTAAACTTCCTGTGCAGAGGTGCACTTCCTTCCTACTGTCACTGAAGCATGAGGAGGGTCCTGAAGATGACAAATGGAGGCTATCAGATCTTTCGTCTAGACCAAGGTGGGATTCATGACTGCCTCTTCATGAAGCGCCCATTCTGTCCCACCCCTCTTTCCCCTGTAATGAGAGACTGAAGTGGTGTAATTGCGTCTATACATGAGGCGGTTATCAAATCACACAGGATTACGTGTCACATTTGACCTGTATGGACCCAGTTTCTGCTCAAAAGTGTGATTCATTCCACAGAGTTTTTATCTGTTGTGTGAAAAAGAGCAAGAAAGAGACAAATTGTTAGTACTGCTCAATTTCCATTTTCTTTCTGTATTTCTATCTCTCTTACACCTATTCTTACTTTACTCCCCTCTTTAGCTGTGACAGTCTCCCTTCATGTGGGAAGGGACTGTTAATGAATGTGGATGAGCACGTGGGAAATGTGTGGGTTTCCACCACAGCTTTCTCTCTGAGTGACAGAAGCTTGACAAGGCTTTAGAGGCTGGCTTAAGAGTTGAAAAAAGCAAACAAGGAACAGCTTTTTTCCAGATGGCCACAGCAAAATAGAGCACAATATACTCTGCAAGTTTGTGAAGGCAACGTCTGCCTGAAGTACTATAAGTCATTTTGAGAAGAACAACTGTTTTTCTGATGGAAAACAGTCTGTTTATATAAAATAACAAAAGTCACTGGATCCAACTTTGTCTGTTGAATTTGTAATAGGCCTCACTGTTGGTCACAGCACTCAATCTGTGTTTCCATAAGTGATAAATACAAAAGAGAAAAATTCCTATCAAAGCTATCACGTCTGAAGCATGAAGAGGATAGAGTAAATGTTTATTTTGTGATTCTTCCTGGTTTGCTAAGGTTGCTTCCATCAACCTCTGTTCTAATCTGCGAGTATCTGGTATGCACTCCAAACTAAATTGCTGTTTATTCTATTCTGTGGGTGTCAAAGCCCCAGCCTTCCCCTGAATGCTATCAGGGGAATGAGGGTCCCAGGATGCTCAACTCTGCTGCTGACACAACACTATTCCTGAAAGACCCGCCGCTTGATTTACCCAAGCAAAATGTCACAGTAATTGTGAAGATTTATATCAATGGGAAAGAGCTGACGAGGTCCTACAGCTATCAGATCTGACAGACTTAATATGTGCTCAAATGTTGCCCGCGACACTAAAGGCTTGCAGGTTGACCAATTTTACCGGGAATGTTCCACCTCAGATGGTATTGACCGAGCCGTCATTTTTCACTTCTGTAAATTGAGTGTGAAGTGGAACTTTTAGGTTGTGAAATTGTGTTTTTAATAAACTGGAATCACTTCAAAAACATTTTATCGCACTATTTAGCTATTGCCTGTGTGCCATCTCAGATGATATAATGAAAAACAGACTGACAGGTGGTTTGTAAAAATAGGCTGAATGTGTGCTTTGATACTATATCCTTCACTCCCTGTCAGAAGATATGTTAAGATAAAATGAAATGTGCATTGTGTAATTGTTTTATGATGTTTTACACAAACACAAACAAGTGAAAAGGTGGCATGCTGTAACGATACTGTCAGCTATGCAGTGCAGTCTGTCGCAGAAGTGCTGTGGTGGATAATGATGGTAATAGAATAATAAAGGTGACGCAGTGGGTTAAACTTTACAATAAGGCATTGGTCAAATAAATATTTAGATAATTAATTTAAGGACCGGTACAACAATGTAAAAGTACTCCATCACAGTATTAAAGTAAAAGTCTTGCATTCTTACTTTCTGCAGTAAAATGATGAGGTGACTAATACGTTATTATATATTACAATATCAGATTTTTAATACTGATGCATCAGTGTTTAAGCAGCATTTTACTTTTGTAGTTTCTGGAGGTGTTTGGGGTTGGGGGCGCTGCAAAAACTTGAAATGTAATTTTGCAAGATTGAAAGTAAATTTTGACGGTAAATGCCTTTGCCTCCAGGGTACCAGCTTTTCCTGTCTTTTACAGACCATCTGTTTCGGAGTTGCAGTTTCAGACCAGAGCGGGACAACGCTGCCAGAAATCATGTGACTCTCAAGCTCGCAACTGTGTGGGCAGATCTCTGAAAAGTGGGTGTTCAGCTCTGCAATACGAGTGCACTTCTACGTCTGTGAAAGTTTCTAGTTTAGTACAGTTGGGTCTATTCCAAAGGGTCACAAGATAAATTGAGTTGAGTTGTGAGATGATTAATGGAGGCAGGAAATCTGTTCTTTTTTTCTATAACCTTTGGCTTTTTGTGAATTATTGAATAATTTGAACAGTTACCTAAATGAAATATCTGTAAATGTAATGGAGTAAAAAGTACAATATTTTCCTCTGAAATGTAGTGGAGTATAAGTAAAGCAGCATAAAGTGAAAATATTCAAGTCTAAAAAAATTATGTATATGTCGTTTTGGGACTATCGACAATAAACCTATTTTGCTGTGGTATGAGGATGTGTTGCAGTTATCAGTGTTCCTGATTTGTTCTGTTCCTCTGTAACTACTCAGTGTTTCCTGAACAACTGTTGCCACATAATTATTAGAATACAATTTTACTTATTGGTTGAATCTAGTATTTGTAATGAATGGTTGAGTCACTAACTTCTATCTTTGAATGTTTTATTGAGCATTCCCTCTCAACAGGCAATATTTTTCTTTGAACTTGGATATGTTTTCTCCTTTACTTTGATTGGGAAGGTGGCGCATTTGAACCTCAGTGGCACCTATGCTTAATAGATCATCTAAAAGTATGTGTTGTAGTCGCTGGAATGAGTATCTATCCCTAACGTAGACTGCAAAATCCAGATGGCATTAAAAAAACACTGGCCATGAATGCATATTGAGGTTCTTGTCTAACAATCAACATCGAAATATCCAATCCTGGCTGGTCTGTTTTTAGTTCTTTCGTATGTGTACATAACTGTATTTTACATAAAACAGCAGGCGTCATGATTTATTAGGCCAGCACTACTCTCCTGGATCTGAATCCTGCCCATGACCTTCATCACATGTCATTATTATAATCTTTCTCCCAGTCTTTGCTGTCTGACTTCACTTACTTCCAGTACAGATGAATCATGGTACAGAGTGCAGAGTAGTCTGTAATACCGTGCTGGAAACAAAACCTTGATTTACAGAATGACAGGTAAAAAAACAAAAGTTGTTTACAAGTCACGGTTCACCTAAAGCTGAATAATATCTACCTATAAAATAAAATAAAAAACGTTACAAGGTTAACTTCACCAAAACAGTGACAAAACTATTAAACTATTAATCGTTCACTGTATGGATGACAGAAATTGGTGGGTACCATTGGATGACATTATTAAGCTTGCCAAAAGCTGTATAAAGTTCTGAGGGTGCCAATATTTGAGGAACTTCATTTACTGCATGTATTAATTAACCCCTCCCTTCTGCCCCACTTCAAATGTTACTAATTGACTAATTAAAATAGGCTACTAATTGCATTTTTTAAATTTTATTAAACAACTGAAAGGCATCCCACAATGAAGTCTTTGCTTGCACAACACAAAACATTGAGAAAAACACGAATCGCTGAGTTTGAAAATTTGAGTTTTTAAATGTATATATTTTCCTCTTTGACAAAAGTATATTTTATTGCAGACACAATGGTATTCAGTTTTATAGCAGTTTGTGACAGGCAACAGCTCATCAGATGACCTATAGACGCTTCTTAAAATGTGCTTTGCTTTTTGTGCAGAATGATGTATGTGCAGAGTTTGACAGTAGCAGGCTGTCACAAACTTTAAACCTCAAGTGCACAAACACGGAGAATAGACTTTTCAATTGAACTTTTCAAAGGAAAAACCATTTTTTTCACCGGACAGTATTTTTAGGTGCCTTAATATGTGCCCAGAGGGGATCTTTAAACTTCTGTCCTTGATTACAGTTTTTGCTTCATTCCCCTTTTACTTCGGTTTGTGCACAAGTGCCACTTCTTTTCATTTTATAAGGTTGATTCTTTCCTTATGCTGCTATTCAGTCATCTCAACTCTTGTTTAGTGTACCTGCTTGTAGTCAAGTGTGCAGACAGAAAGAATGTACTTGCTAACTCTTTTTGATGCTTCAGAAATTTTAACTGAAAAGGTCAGCATCTGCACCATGTAGGTACAATTTTTTTTTTTCACATGCGAACTTTGTGTCCTCCAAGTAAGAATGTTCTGAAAGCAGTGAGTCACAGTATTTTCATCCAAGTGTAGTATGTCATTCATTCAACAAAGGATTTGATTTTTGGTCTTCAGCCTATCCATTTGTGTCTTTCCACCTTTGAAATCAGAGCAGGCAGGCAGGCAGGAAGGCATGCGAGACATGTGCCTTGCTTAATGGGTATCACAAATGCTTCAGTTATTCCACTCCATCTGAAACGTCCCTCCCCTTGAGCACACTCCCAAATTACAGCTATGGAATGAAGCTGGGACTCTTTGCCTTGCAGAGCGTTAGTGTTTTCCCAAGCTAAGACGATCGGAAAGATTCCTTCTGTGGGCTTGCATCATGGAGGCTAGCAGTCAATCCAGTAGTCAACAGATTCTGTGGAAAGATGTGAGTCCAATTTTGTTGTTTTTATTTTTTAATTATTTCATTTATATAATAATTTTAAAAAACTATTTACATTTACTGTCTTCCAGGGGGGGGGGGGATTTTAGGTCACTGCAGTGTCAAGAAAATGGGAACACCCTTAAACTTTTACAGCTCAATAAATTAAGTACAGGTGGCAGCAGTGGTGGTTTGAGGGGAGAGACAGAGGTCCTGTGATATTTGAGTGTAAGCTTTAAATAAAATGTGTCAAATGTCTGCCTTTTTTTAAATCAAAAAGGAGTGCTGCTTGATTTCTTGCAGAGTTTTCTCAGAAAAGTAATTTTTCCATCTAATTCCTTTTGGCTGTTCTCCTTGGCTTTCTTTATTTATTTTTTACTCTTATACTCAGTCTCACCTGAACCACTGTATTTGCTTATATCTAGAATACCCTTGCTTCCCACATGCAAGCATTCAAATAGACCCCAAGAATTGTCTTTATTTGAGACTTCAATTTTAAGGAAGAGGTGGAGGAGGGATTTTTGGCTCTGAAAGAATTCTTACATATTCTTACTCTCATATTTCACTTGTTAACAATAGAGCCATATGGGCAAGTACTTTCACAGCACAGTATTAGTATCTTTTTACATTATGCATATGAAATAATACAATGTTATTTTACTCTCCAAAAATGGGCAACTGTCCCAGCAGATACACATCACAAATACACTGTAAGTAATGGATGGACAATGATTATGGTTAAGAAGTCACCTGTGGCTTCTTATTTTAGAGTAGTTTTCACAGGAATTCAAATGCTTATATGAGCGTGCCCCATTGTGATCAACCATTTGCCTGTGCTTGTTGGTTTTGGAGGCTACTTCTGTTTTCTCAAAGAAGTGCTCCTTTTTCCGTGATAACAGTAGGGGGCTCTGGGCACACTGCCTCACAAAGCTCAAGAGGAATTGCCTGGCTGATTCTGAACTCCTAAACCTTTAAACACTAGTTGGCGGGCACTGCACACTCAGACTGCTCACTCTGTCTCCATCCCTGCCTTTATTTCTGTCCGTCTCTCTGTCTGTCTCTCAATCCCACCTTCCTCCTCTGAGTATTTGATATTCAAAGCACTGGCAGAGAGAGGTTTGTCCTCTAGTTAAGTTTCCACTGCTTATGCAACCTGACATAGGAGAGCAGAGGATTTCAGCCAACATTTTTTTCTTCACTCAGAGAAATTCAAAATGTAAGGAATTTCTGGCTCTATGATTGTAGTCCTGTTTTTCATTATGCCTTAGGAATGTACAATACTTTGATGTGTCTCAGGTTTTTGTGGCCACTGTTTCTAATACGTCAAATAAAGAATGGTAAAATCTAGAAGTCATTAATGGCAAAGGCTTAGTTTAAGTTTTGAAATGGGTGATTGTGAATAATATGTCCTCTGTCCTTCCCCAAAGTCAGGCTGATAATGTATTTATTAATCCGAAATTCAATCCATATTCAACAAGCTACAGAGTAACTACTATGCCATTACTACTGAATCATATTTCCTCCTGTAGGTCATAACATCTACATACTGTATTTTAAAAATAATTTTAAAAAGCTATATGAGTTCTATAAATCTAGGAGACAAAGACAATTTTGGATAATTATTTTAACAGGATACAAGCCACAAAAACTTGTACAAATAATTACTACAAATTATTTAAAGAAGTCACCATGTCATAGTGCTGTCAGATCTACTGCAGCTTAACTACTGTTAACACCCACGGCCACAATAGAAAATCAATGCTGCTTTATTGTCATTTTAAAAGACAGGAAGATAAGCAACACCAGTTTAGCTAATTGAAGTTGGTTCCAATTTTTTTTCTTTAACATATCTGCATATCTGCTCTCCTCTGAGACCTTCAAAAGTGGTCCAGTGTGAATGAGAAGCTTTCATTTTCTGCCTACTGGAGCTGTGGTGGAACAAAAGACTGTCTTTATTAATTTGTGGCCTTAAGCTTGGGGAATTGACTACGGTAGGCAGAGTTTTCATTTGAGGAAAAGTTTAATAAACGTAACCTTTCTGTGGCACTTGTAGCAGTCTGTCCTTCCTTGCACTTTGCATGGGGATGCTTAAATTTTTCAGGAGCCTCATTGGTGGATACATTTTGCAGTGACCAAATCAAATGGCATCTCTTTGGGTTAAATGCAATACAGATAGAAAGGAAAACTGAAAAGAAAGAAATATACATTTTTGTTATGAAAATTATAAATTAAAGCAATAGTTGGAAATTTTGGGAAAGGTGCTTATATGCTTACCCTGCCTTTTGCCCAATGTCAGCTGGGATTGGCTCCAGCCTCCCGCAACCCTGTACACAGGATAAGCAGTTGACGATGGATGATGCTCTGTATAGCGCCTTTCTAGTCTTTTCGACAACTCAAAGCGCTTTTAAACTACATCTGCATTCACCATTCATTCACTGAGCCTAAGTGCTCAAACAGAAACTAACACATTCATACACTGGAAGAACAGCCACCAGGGGCAATTCGGGGTTCAGTATCTTGCCCAAGGACACTTCGACATGCAGCCTGGGGGAGCCGGGATTGAACCGCCGACCTTACAATTAACGGCCAACCCACTCTACCTACCGCAGCCGCCCCCATATGCTTTCTTGCTGAGAGTTAGATGAGAAGATTGATACCACTCTCATATATCTGTTAAATAGAATTGCAAATTGGGAGGAGCTATTTCGAGGCCCCATGATGTAAAAGCTCCATACATTTTCTCATAGACAATGATACATGACTCACAGTTGGAGCTCTGCTAAGGCTTGGATGGAGATGAAACTCTCCTGGTTGGATCTTCGGTAAAAAAGATGTACAACCACATTAGAATAAGTGTGGTTCTTTGATCAAGTACAAGCCTGTGTCCATAAAAACTTTGAAGGAGAAATCAACTTTGACTCCAAAGGTTCATTTCAGCAAGAAGCATCCAGTCAAATAGTTTAAAATTCTGTTACATGTGCCACTAATGGCAGGTGAAACCTTAAGATTACACTGTTGAGAAAACTGAAAATGCAATTTTCAGCTTAATTTAACCATGACACACAAAACGTGATAAAGTGTGCGATAGGGTGCACTTCCAGTGATAAAGTGCCCTCTAGGGGGCTCTTCAAGTGGACAAAACGTGATAAAGTGTGCTAGGATGCACTTCCAGTGGACAAAATGTGATTAGGTGCCCTCTAAGATTCCCTTCCAGTGGACAAAACATGATAAAGTGCGCTCTAGGGTGCCATTCCAGTGGACAAAATATGATAACATGCCCTCTAGAGTGCCATTTCAGTGGAGAAAACATGATCCAGTGTGCTAATGGGTGTTCTTAGAGTGGACAAAATGTGATTATGTAGCCTCTAGGGTGCCCTTTCAGTGGTCAAGACTTGATAAAGTGCCCTCTAGGGGGCTCTTCCAGTGGACAAAACGTGATAAAGTGCGCTCTAGGGTGCCATCCCAGTGGACAAAATATGATAACGTGCCCTCTAGAGTGCCATTTGAGTGGAGAAAACATGATCCAGTGTGCTAATGGGTGTTCTTCCAGTGGACAAAATGTGATTATGTGGCCTCTAGGGTGCCCTTTCAGTGATCAAGACATGATAAAGTGCCCGCAAGGGTGCATATATAGGCTACCATATGTAATATTAAACCTACATTGTTTGCAGGTTGAGGCAGGAAAAGAGAAGAAGGCCAAGTACTATACCTACCAGCGAGTCGCTCTGGTTCTGGCTCTGGTCTTCCTTGTTTTGGCTGTCTGTGTTTTCAGCCTGAGATATCTGTGGAGCCCCAGTCTGGGCAAGGTAAGACTAAATATCACCTCTTTGTTTGTCAGCCTTATTGCCACTGTCCTTGCTAAGTGTGGTATTGATGCAGTAGCATAAGGTAGTAACAATGGGCCCCAGTGCAGGCTGTTATGATGGGCCCTTTACAGTTACGAAGCACATGCACGCAGTGCGTTCGTGTCTAGAAGGGAACCCTGTATTGGCAAATTTGTGTGCCTTATTTCCTCACTGTGCATGGTTTAACAACTGATAAGATTAGATGCAGTAATTACCTAACCTCCTTAATTTAAAGCTCCTTAAATCGATTTCTTTCCATATTAACATATTAAATTAAACAGTTCTCTTTGTGTGGGTCTCTCTCCAACACATACACACATGTTGCTGCTGTGTGCGCCCAGACGCAGCAATCTAAAGTACCATCACGTGATTGATTTTAGAGTCAGACTGTGTCACCTAGACTTTTGTATTTGCAAAGTACAGAAGTCAAAGAGAAAGTTTCAAGGAACATGGCCGGTGCTGTCATTGTTAAAATCCTGAAACGTCACTACAAACAGCTGAGTGCAGGGGAGGTGTCCACTGTGCTCAAATGACACAGACTTTTCTGGGCATTTCCAGCACAATAACCTCCTGAATGACTGTAACCACATTCCTCTTCGACAGAGAGGCAATAGATTATGGTAAATAAGAAAGAAAAGTGTCTACCTTAAAAACAACAGCATGTCCTGAATACAGGCCAGCTAAGGCGCACACGCTGTTTAATACCCACAAGCACATCCGCAATATCCAACACTGCCGGTGCCCAGCAGCGACCTGACATCCGAAATGATAACAACCTTTTAAACAGGGGCACGGCAGTCGCACCAAATCCCTTGAAAAAGCACTTGTAAAGTTACTCACCTATATGGCATCCGACGAGCCTTGCATTAGGCAAAATCTTTGACAATGTCCTCAGTTAAAAATCCTAAACAATTTTATTTGGGAGATTGCGACCCTCTACTCCTGTTCTTTTCTCTCCTGTCTCTTTTTGAAACAACTTTTATGTTTGAATGGCATGACTGCTAGCTTGCACGTGTGCTCTGCTAGTCTACTTGTCAGATTTTGCATTCACCCGGTGTCTAGAGTCTTATGGTCTTGTCACATGATCAAATAGAAACTTAAGATTGGGCAGCCATACAACCCAGCAGTCATCACTGCATATGTGGGCTATGTGACACAAATACTAAAGAAAATAAGACTAAATTCATTCTGTGGAATCTGTGGGATAATCTTTCACCATATAACTTATAGCCTACTGCTTACAGACTTTTTTGGTTAAAACTACTGAGTGCAGTCCTTCAAATGTCTGTGATGTCAGACACCACGGCAAAGGGGGAAATGCACGTTGGCGTGTATATAAACCACTTGATCTCCATAAAGAGAGATTTTCGGTGAACTGGGTGTCTACTGTTAAATGATGAGACCAGATGCTGATGCAGTCCAGCTTGTAACCTGGCGGGGGCCGCTTCCGTCACGGACCCCAGTGCAGCTGCACTGTTTGCACTGTCTATACCTACGCCCCTGTACTGATGAGAGACAGATGAAAGACTTTCCACATCAGCAAATCATACAGGTTACATCAAAGAAAAAAAATATGTGAGTGGACGGCCACACAAAGAGCCAAAGGCGGTCTCTGCAGGCTGTATTGTATTCTGCTAGATTAAAAGATGTGTGGGCTATGGAAAAGACAGCTGTGTTTTGCTCTGCGCGTGTTTTGGCTGTCAGATCTGTAATTTCATGAATTCTTGGACCAAACCACAAACCGCTTTTTACTGTTTCAAAGGTTTGGCCTGTTTCATTTGTCTACTTTCTGCTCACATTGTAAACATCTTCTCACAATGACCGATCCTGATAACTCAAAACTGACCCTAATTGCTGTTGACCAGAGTGTTTGCAGTAGGACTTAAACTTCTTGGCAAAGTAATTGGGATAAACTCTTGTCCTGGCAATTCATCTTGTAAAATCCAATTCAATCACACTTGATGGAGAACATTTTCACTCTGCTCCTTTCCCCTGATTTTCCCAGGGGGCCAAAAAAAGCTAATTTACCCAAGCTAGAAGGAAAAATACATCAATAATTTCACACCCAGAAATTGGATGCACTATACATCCTGAGCACAGTTGCGAAGTGATTACAATGAAATGATGGTTAGAAAGGAGCACATATATTTCAAACCTGAATGCATTAGTCTGTTTTCTGTGTACTGCAGATGCCATGAGGTGCACAGAAGGCAATGTACCATGCAGGATGTTGTAATATCAACATCTTTGTTATGGCTAATAAACATTAATTCAGAAAACCCAGTGCCACTATTCTTCTATTTTTGCTTCCATTAAGATACAAATTTCAATTGCAGACATTGACCTCTAAGCTCAGGTTAACCAAGGTTCAACTTCTCTTTCTATGTAGATGGTATTGTCCACGTTCTCTCCTTTCAACATAGATATGAATCACCTCTGAGCAATCTCCTTTGTCCTTGTTAAATATTTCATGCCGGAGGTAGAGCAGTCATTATTTCCACTTTAATAAGCTGTGATCATTCTCACGTGGCACAAAATGTGTTGATGGCAGAGGTTGCCCAGACGATGAATATCAAACCTGCAGACCCTGGGTTTTGCTTTAATGGGGTCTTGAGGGGGAGGCTCTTTCTCTGGCCTCCACATCAGTGAGTAAGATGGCGCCACTTCAAAGGAGAATCACCTGTCTGTCAGATGGGAAGGAAGCTCCCTCAGACACAGTAGGACTGTAGAACTCAGGTATGTATCCTCAGCAAAACTATCTGGGGACTACTCTGAAGGTAAAGAGATGGATTGAGTAGCTGGACTGATGGATTAGTTCTCCTGTATCAATGTGGCAATGTGTTCTCTTAGTTTAATTATTTCCCCAGCTCCAGACTGCCTGGAAACTTATTAAAACCAAGATTAACAAGAGAGTCCTTATATAACCACAACAAGAGCAGTCGCATCAACTGACCACCTCTGCCAGCTGACTTGGATGCTCTTGAAAGAACTAATCAATATTTCTATATTAACAATGCACCCTGATTATTCCACCTTACTATCTCTGATGACTGACAGCAATGACCAGAGACTGTTCTAGTGTAGTGTTGGCTAATTGAACAGTGGGACAAAAACACTTATCATAAATACTAATGAGATAGAGGAAATTATTTTTGGTCTTCCTCCTGATTGTCACCTCCCTCCACTGACTAGTCACAATGTAGAAATTAGACAAGTCTCTTCATAGAATTAAATGAGTGTTTTGGTAGATTTAATATTTATTTGTAAAAAGATACAGCAGCATGTGTGAAACTAAACTATATAATCAAATCCAAATTTGTGCAAAGATTATTGGCCAACCTGTGGCACACTCTTTACAAGCAACTTACACGAGCATGTTTGTACTTGCTAACAGTATCTTCTGACTCCTTGCTTCTTTTACACATCTGAAGAATTTAAAGTTCCAGTGTGTAATATTTCTGAGGATCTATTGACAGAAATGCAATATAAGATCCATAACTATGTTTTCAGTGGTGTATAAAGACCTTACATAATGAACCATTATGTTTTTATTACCTTAGAATGAGACATTTATATCTACATAACCGCGGGCACCCCCTGCTGTGGAGGTCTCTGTATTTTGTCGTCATGTTTCTACCGTAGCCGACAACGGACAAACAGCGCTACAGAGCGGGTTTTGTCATTAAGGCGTTTTCTTCTGCTTGTGTAATTCCAGTAGTGTAGACGCCCATCACTACATTGCATACATACAAAGAAGAAGATGGACTAATATTAATAGTATACAGTCTCCAAGTAGTCTTCTGGTTTATTAGAAGTAAGAAGAGAAGTGAAATTTGGACAAATGAAGGAGCACACCTGTTATTTAGCATGAGAGCTGACAGCCAGAGGGGACAGACAGCTGACGGCAGAAATCATGGATTTTGTGGATTTTCCCAGATGGAAGGCTATAACTTTAATGTGGGACAGATGTTTTCAAAGCAGAGCTGAAGTTGTCTGTTTTCTGCTGGACAGGTAATTAACTTTGTTTGTCAGACTTTAGCATGCAAATGAAAACTGTTGTTTGATAGCTTTAGCTGTTAGCTGGCCATAATCACAGAGAGCCGTGACGTTTCCCCTGTCAGTGGTGTGAAATATGGATTAATTTCATGTCGCCTACTTCTTCTCCAGCCTGTGGTTTGGCTTTGCTGGTTAAATTAGCGAGACAATCAGCTGGTAGAAAAACATTTATTGTTAGTTAGATTGGTTATTATCCAGCGCTGTGCTTTGGCTTTTTGGCTTGTGGTGTTATGTTAGTTGGATTAATTTCATGTAGTTACACTGTCTCTCTCTCCAGCGCTCTGTTTTGGCTTTGTCTGTCGCTAATAGGCAATGTAATGAAGCTCATGTCAGCGAGCTAAACCTTTACTGCGCTGGTAGAAAAAATATGTAGTTGGATTGTAATTTCATGTAGTTCTTCTCCAGCCTCTGTCATGGCTTTGTTACATTGACAGAAATGTGCCATTACCTTCATGAGACAAACAGCTGATGAATATTATTGATAATGAAAGGGCAACAGCAAGGAAGCTCAGATCAGCAGTTAAAATTTCACATTTTACTGCCCTGGTGGAAAACATGTATTTGTATTTAGTGCTAATGGTGATATATAACAAGACCTGTGCCTATCAAGTGACCAATAATGAATACTTACCGAAAAAAACCTTATTGGATATTGCTTCCCACTGTGCACACAAATATGTATATTGTACTTTCACATGCTAAATTCCCATTAAAAACGTTGCACCGTTTTACCACAAACTGGGGGGTGCAATTCGCAACCCTAACCACTAGATGTCACTAAAACTTACAAACTGAACCTTTAATGTGATATGTACATTGTTCATCACAAAAGAAATATTTTTGTGTCTTTTTCATGTCAACATAAAGACGTTTTATTTTGTTCAGTATATTCAATTACTGCCTGTTAAAGTAGGATGACTTCTTTCTCTAATGTATGCGCAGGATTCTCATGTTCAGTCAACCTAAACTGCTCAAGTAGATCTCACACCATTGAGTTATAATACTTAGACATTTCTAGAATCTGATATCTGAAGTATTTTGCACATCATTACACACCTGGTTTTGTTAAACATTTTAAGTACAACATTTACTAATATGGCAACATGCAAAAAAGCACTTGCACTAAAATAACTTATATTTGTTCAAAGAAAACTGTACATTTTTAACCGAAGCCTTAATTCAGAACAGTGAATAGTGCATTTCAATCAGTTCTGATGAAATGTATATATACATACTAGAACTTTATAAAACACACTGTACATATTTAAAACAACTTCCTTGTGACAGATGCTAATATTTTCCAATCATAATTAATGACACAATAATGTTACACAAATGCAACTTACTTCCCAGCATATTATCATGTCACTACACTGTTAAATGTCTCTCTTTGTAAGAGAAAGAAAAAAACACAGCAATGTTATGGAAGGCACTTTGGGTACACAAGAGGCAAGTTATAAAATGTCCAAAAAAAGCAGTACAAAAATTAACATCGGCCAATATTAGAATCTAAAAGGAACAACAACAACAAAGAAAACTTAAAAAGCAGGAGGGAAGTAACATAAAAAAAACAGTCCATCCAAAGTGTACAGCCAAAGCCATTAGAATGAATAACACATCAAGTCCATGATCAGTGCAATGGAGGGTGCAATAGTGGGGCAAATGTTGGCTCAGGAGGTTCGAGGGTTGCCCGTTAATAGGAAGGCGGCGGTTCAATCCCCGGCTCCTCCAGGCTGCATATCGAAGTGTCCGTAGGCAAAATACTGAACCCCATGTGTGTGTGAATGTTAGTGTCTGTTTGAGCACTTAGGCTCAGTGTGTAAATAGTGAATGCAGATGTAGTGGAAAAGACTGGACAGCTCTTTGTGCTATACAAATACAGAGCATTTACATTTAATGTCCATAATCCAAGATGGAAAACTGCATTCTGTCCACCTCAACCATTACACATTGGTAATAGCCCAATGATAATCTTTGATATTGATCCTGAGGTGTGCATTGCTTTCCAGTTACATGACGACCTACTGGAGTGCTTTAAATTTGTACTTCAGGAGGGTGTAGTTTAGGTTGCAGGTAGTTAGCTGCAAATGCAGTTTTTTACATGTATTCAAATCTCAGTACAGGAGGAATGATTACAGACACAAAATAACTATTTAAACCTATGGCATGTGAGTGTTTTACTAACACAGACTTAAAAAATATGTCTCATAATCAAATGAAGTTTACCTAATGGCCTTAATATAAATATAAAATAAAGATTTGGTACATCAGAATCTCAAGTCATATAAAGTTGAAGGATTTTAAAATAAAAGTTTCTCTTGTCGGTTGCCAGAATTGACCCATTTTGAGATCACAAAAACTGAAAATCCAAGATCAGTTTCGAATAGTCAGCTGGTATTTTGTATGTGGTTTCCATAACTGGGGATATTTTAGAGCTTAACAAGATACGAAACATAAAATCTTAAAATACTGAACCTTAAATTAGACTTACCATATAGTAAAGGTAGTACAGAGCCCTGTGCCTCTCGTCCTAAATCAACATTGTCACGAGAGAGCTGCAGTAAAGATTATTTGGTTAGAATACTTATTTCTTGCTTATATGTTAGTGGTGTTATGTACAGCAACAAAATAAGGTTTTTTCAACTAATGCTCATTCTTACTTGAGCATAGTTTTTCCCCTCTCCTGTCTTTACGAATATCTTCAGCAGCTTGTCAGATTGGACATATGAACTGCAGGGAATGGCGATAATACACAAAATTTGCATTTATCTGAAGAAAAACACAATAATATCATAAAAACACCGTACAGCAGCAGGTCGTGCAAAATAAAAAAAATATTAAACACCAATTTACTACTACCAAAGTTAGTGAACTCAAGTAAAATAGAGAAATAGACAGGAATTGGTTGGTACAGCCGAATCATTTCGGATTATGTCTTGTCTTTATTATTTAAAGACTTTATTTTACATTTATTCAATTAGCTGATGCTTTTATCCAAAGAGACTTATAATTGCTCTACATGTCAGAGGTCGCATGCTTCTGGAGCAACTAGGGGTGGTGATGGCTCAATGGATAAGACACATGCCTTTGGTGTGAGAGACCCGGGTTTAGTTCCCACTGTGACCCATCCACCATTGTGTCCCTGAGCAATACACTTAACCCCTAGTTGCTCCAGAGGTGTGCAACCTCTGATATAAATAGCAATTGTTAGTCGCTTTGGATAAAAGCGTCAGGGTTACGAATGCTTGCTAACAACAACTCATGTTGCTTTCCAGCAGAGCTTGGAAAAATAAGCATTTTAACAGATAATCTCTAACTTAGACTGAAAAAAGTTTAATTTATCTTCACTGTGTAGAAAGCTCTGGAGGTCCACTACAAATTATAAGAGAGAAAATGTGTGTGTAATGGTCCTTGGCTGTTATTGAGCCTGTTCCCATTTTGAACAAAACTTCTTTCATTCATCTCAACCATCTATGATCTCAACATGATTGAGACTAGCATGGCATTGAAAACACAACCTGAACTGAAAAAAGAAACTTTGGCATTGAAAAAAAATCCACTGAAAAATTAAACACAGGCATTAAAAATTTTATTTAGCATTTTTGGCGTTCTGATGTATTTTTGACAATGACAAGCTTCTGGCTATCCATCATCTCCCATTTTTTCAGTTTATGTGTAATTGTACGTTCAATCTATGTGTACATTTCTTGAAAGGAACTGCCCAAGGATGATGAATGAATTTCAGAAAAGTTGTATCGTATCGGATTTGTAGTGACAAATCCACAGAGAATTATCACCCAATTCTGCAGTAATCCTCAGAGCTATCACCATCAGTACTGCAGCAGGCAGCTACATTTAGTGAAAAGCTCTGATAGACTCACTGTACACTACCTTCCCAGCACTAAGAGGCTGACGGACGAAGTTAGCTGGTGAACATAGTGGAACATTTAGCAGTTAAAGAGCCAGAGATTTCCCTTAGGAGCTGATGGAGACCACAACAGAGCTAAAAGGAGATTGAATATTGGATTTACATTTGCAGGTGGACAGAAATGCATCCCTAAATTAATGCTAATAATGTCTGCTGGATGTGTAAACAGACAACATTTTCCATAACAACTTTATATGGTTATATTCACTGTTTTTACAACCTATTGTACCTGTAATGCATTTTACACACATAAGGCATAGGTAAGGTGGAAAGAAAATGTCTTCTCTCAGGAATGTTTACATATGTAACATCTTAGCGTTCTGTGAATGTCCATCACTGTTATAGTATAAAAGTTGGTCAATTAGTATGTTGATGAAAGCTTGTATTCTTGCTTTTCTAAACTCCCAGTATGAAGATAAATTGTGAAAAACATTTGATTGTGAAGTGGCCTCAAAAAATGCAAGTTTATGAATGACCTCACTATAGAGTGAACGCAAAACAAATTAAAGCTGTAATCATCAAACAAGAATATGTACAGAAACAGATTCATAAGTACAAAACCCCTCTCCCTTTGAAATGTGTTCTTCAAATTTCCTCCAGCTGTTTTGACAGACTCTGAAAACCTGAGAATGTAAGAGGTGCAAACTAACTGTTAGAGTCACACCCTTTTCACAGTTAATGTCTTAGTCAAATGAAAGAGGTGCTGGAGCACACCAGGAAGTAGTCATTCTTTAGAAGGTGGTGTTGAACATAATGGTGCTTTACTTCCAGTTTTGATACAAAGGATACTTGGCTCTTAGTTGGACTTTTTCAAGGGAAGGATCAAAAGTGACAAATCTGAGAATCCACAGCTTTGAAGATAACAAGCAAAGGAAGCCCTAATGTTGCCTAATTACTAAAAACACTGATTACAAAATGTGTTCCGCTCCTACAAATCGGTTCTTGCACACTCTCAACTTGCAAATTGGCTACTGCTTAAATTTGTTGTGTGCTCAGTTAAACAAAACAAACACACACATACGTGTTATGCTGCATGTATGTACACATTAGATAGCCCTTTGACCTTAGCATTCTGATTAAAAGTAAAAACCACAACATGATTGCAGCCACGAACACTTCTTGTCTACCCTCACAGTCCACCAAAGGAACGTGACCTTGTGCACCCGGCTTTGTATAAATAACCACAGAATGTAAATCTGCTCTGTGCATTGTATTTCAATATGACATGATAACCGCTTGGGATCTTCTTTTAATTACCTGAAAACATATGTTGTTACAGAGGCCTGGGGAAGATACTTTGCCATCATTTTCTCTGCCTGTGTGTTTGTTTGTGTGTGAGGGCGTGGTTGTGCCTGTGTATGCATCAGTGTGCATTGTGTGCTTCAGTGTGTAGATTAGGTGCCTCTGCATTCTCTTTTGGCTTACGGCAAATGTCTGTTTACTATGTGCTCATTATTGTTCTGGGCCACAAGTCTCACTAGGGGATTTTGCCTCCTTGTAAATTAATCCTCTGTTATTGCCAGTTTACATCAGCAACTCCATGAAAATGGAATCTGGCTGGTGAATCCAACAGAAAAGTGAGAATAATTTGCCTCGACGAATGTTATTTTTCTGGAAAAAAAAGATCTTCATAACATCAGATTTGATATGTTTGGTGCTATTTTTAATTCGTGAACCACTTTGAGTGAGATTATCTGCAGACCAGCAGGTAGGCACAGAGTTATTGTGAACCTGTAGACATTGTAAACCAGTTTTTCCTGGGGAACATCGAATAGCTCACAGGTGCTGTTGGGCTGTATGGCAAAACTGCCTGAGAAATACATGAATGTCAGACCTGCGGAAAGTGGTCCATTATTCAAGCTGAAATTGCATTGCTCACCTTGATGCCTTTCCCTCTCCAGTCCCAAGGTAGCTGCTGAGTTGTCGCTCCTGATGGCCTCTTAAATGCCTCACTGTCAGGACCGACTCCTTTAATGAACACTGCTGCGCCTGCTGCTTTTCCACTGGTCACAGGTGTATGGCTTTTCAAGGCCGGGCCCCCTTTGTTTATTTATTGCTCGTAGGCTGTGTATACCTAACAGTCCCTTCAATGTCCAGATGTCAACATGCAACAGGGGAGCGAGACACAGGTTTGGTCATGATATGATTCTATTTTCCTGTCACTTTTCTTTCTTAGTTTGTCTCCAAAACAAGACAGTGCTAACTTCTCCTTAGACTCTGTTTGTTTACTCAGTCTCATGTGTAGAAATTATTATTCTGGGGAGCCAACAGGGCTTATCTAAACAGCTGGTTTGGCAAGACATTTTGGGAGGCTGGCCCTTCAGTCTGTAATCTTTCCTGATTTTACACGTCAGGCTCATTCATTCATTAGCGGGTCGGTGTCCACTGGTGTTTCTCCCTGGCTGTTAAATTAGGCCGCTAAGGGCTCCCTCCTAAGATGATGCATTATGCCTTCTCCAGTCAGGAGGAGGGAGGGGATGCAGACCGGGAGAAACAAAAGAGAGTTGTTTTAAATTCTTAACAGTGGAGTGCCTGAGGTAGGAAGGCTTCATGGCGGATGTGGCACATTGCCTTCTTCTGGGACGGTGACTGCTACAAAGAGGATGACAGCACTGCAAAGCCCACTGGGAGTTATTTATTGTGCCATTCAGCATTTTAGTGCGTCTGTGATTCTCTTTTTAGAAGCTAGAATGATATGGGTGTATGAAAAAATCAGCATCTTAATTGCCAATACTTCATTTTGCCAATCCACCAGCAGCTCATGTGCAGAAAGTTGTATGTACAGTGCGGTGGGTAAACAGACACAAATGCTTGCCTTTTTTTCTCCAGACTCCGTTTCTCTCTTCTCTGCGTCTCACCAGTGTGACTGCCAAGTAGACTCCTCTGCTCTGTTGTACAATTTAGAATGTGATTGAGCTTTCACATCCACTTTTGCTCTCCCCGTAAGTCTGCACTGCATATAGCCTCAACGCGCATTCACAGCCACAATTCTGAAGCTGAGAAGTGAACAGCAAACTGGAAATACTTTTTAGGTTGCACATCAGAAATACTGCTATTATGTTGCTATATGGTCCTGATGGATCATGATTTTAGAAATAAGTAAATTTCTATACTGAAAAATGGCAATGTCAGTGTGGTTTGCTATACATCAGTCAGTTGAAAGGTTGCATTGATTTTTTGTAAGTTTACCCCATTAGTCCCCTTGCTCAATATGTGTAAGGAGAGAAGCGGCATCTAAATCATCCCTGCAGGTCTCCGTCTAACACTTCATATTAAATAACCTTAGCTGATTAGCCTTTTTTTAAATGTGAGAAAATGAGAACTTATAACAGCTCTAAAAGTTGGAATGTTTGCTGATTTTAATGACATGCATCCAGACCTGCCAGGCTTGTTTAGGCTTATTTTAGATTGGTGAAATAAACATGAAAAAATCAGCAAAAGTAACACAGTTTTGAAGGGAGATCTTTCATCCAGTGAAACTTCAAGTGTTTACACAGGAAATGAGCAAAGTAAGCCAGACAGCTTAGTTTTTAGAGCTACAATGAACCTCATTAATGACGAGATATTCATTCCAGATGTTATGAATCCATAAGTCACAGAATAAAAAATGAATACGCTAACATACTGGATAATGCAGCTAGTAGGCTGACTGACTTAATTGTGGTATCACTTCAGTTTTACATGTGAGTTTGAAAAGGGGAACATGTCATTTGAGAAGGGCAAACAAAATATCACGGCTTAAAAAAAAGACAAACATTGTTTAGATATGATAGAGATATGAATAAAACAAGGACCCACTTATCAAATTGCTCCATAGAGCCACTAGTGCTTAAAAACTCCACAGGGAACCTTAGAGGTAACCTATTATACTGCATTTCCAGCCTTATATTGTAGTTGTGTGACTCCTGTATGGTAGCTTTGCATGATTCTTATACTGGCTCTTCATGCAGGCCCTCATTTCAGCCTCTGTCTGAAACACGCTGTAGATGATCCTGTCTCTTTAAGGCCCCTCCCCTAAAAGCCCACTGTCTTCTGATTGGCCAAGACCTTAAAGCATGTCTTGGGGAAGTGGAACAGGTTAGATTGAAGCTGTTTGCATGCATGCTCCCATGTACATTATTAAAACACGGGTTTGTTATTTATACTATCGATTATCAATACAAAACAAACAAGCTTAATTTTCCTTTGCAACTGAAAAAGCACTTTCTTGACGACATATTGAACCACTTCAACTTCAAAAGACTGGCATGTCGCCTTGGGCTGAGCAGTATAGACAGACTGAGCATAGCGTTGCCAGGAGGATGGGGCTGTGCGTAAATGACCGTATATGGAAAATGTTGTGACCATAGAGAGCTGTGAGGAGAAAAAACTGTTGAAACTAGAGCAGAAATCGGAGGTTTTTGCTCACTGGGATTTCTTTCAAATATGTTTACCTCATTAATTGGCCACGTTTAACATGAACATCCGATATTGTAACATTACAGATATGACAGAAAATACAGAAAAGCATAATAGGTCACCTTTAAGTAACTCATTCACAATTGCAAACACTGTACAGTATAAGGTCGTACATGACCGGGGGTGACAATGTTGAGAGAAATCAAAGTTGAATAGACCTTTTCCACAGAAAGACTGATAAAACACAGGTGTAAATAGTAACAGTATTATTTGCTCCAGTGCATTGCAGTAAAAAAAAACAAAAAACAGAAGGAATCTAATTCATTCGGAACGATAGATCTCTGTCAGTGAAGAAAGGAAAAACTAGTGAAGCTCATTTGGCAAACATGTTAGTCAAATCTAAAGGATGAAGAAGCCTGTCGTGTTCTTAAGTTCATTGTCAGTATACAGCAGGAGAGTCTTGCGCCTTTTGTGTGTAAAACTCTGGCAGTTTGGGCAACTTCCAGTTTTCATTTGTACAAAAGAGACTAATGAGAAAAATGCCAGAAAAAAACAGTTCATGATCTGGAAAATGGTATTTCAATGAATTCAGCTTGGCTCCTTTTAAAAAAGAATAGCTTCCCTTTTGTTACTGGTTAATACAAATTCAGTTGATTTACATATCAGGGGGCGTAAAATCTTTTTTTCTTCCAAAGAGGAGAATGAAAGAAGTTTTGAGAACTACTTGCACTATAGGGTCATTAGTAGTAATGCACCATGCTAATAAGCAGAATTGGTCAACCTCCTTATAGACATGTACTGTGTGCCCATGTTGTTAGTTCAACCTGTTCCTCTTTGTCTGTGTCTTTGTGTTTGACATACAGTTTAATGGTCCAGTTGCTCAAAGAGACAATTAATATGTAGGATGTATAAGATCTGGAAGTATTTGAATACTCTAAAGGTATTTGTGGAGTTTTTCTGTTATCATACTGGGTGTGTAGTTATCCTGCACTCATCACCACTAGTATGATGGATGACAACTGCTGTTTGGCTGCTGTGTCTCATTTGCCCAGAAAATGTATTTCACTTTGTCAGCCGATGGTGATAAAGCTTGTCTTTTCCTGGTATTCATAGTGGCAATAGGACTGACCCACTGTCCTGTATGAGTAGCTACAACGTGACTGGGTGAAATGGAGGGTCCAAATCATGTTAAATGTATGAAGGTGATGATGGTTGTTTTGATTTTTCTGTTCCTCTCCCCAGTGTGAGTGCAGACACGTTATTTTGGAAACACGGCTTTCTTCTAACCAGTTACACCAGGGGTCTCAGACTCCTTAAAGTACAGTGTGTCCTCTGGGCTTTTGTCTCTTGCTGAGATAATGTGGGGCTCATTAGCTGTCTGGCAGGAACAAATAATAGCCTGGGTGAAATGTTGCAGGGTTTAATTAACAACAATGCTGTCATACACTACATATTAATATCAAAATTCATTCCTGCTGAGGAAACAGATTTTTAAGCTGTCTATCAAGGCTAGATTTCTAACATGTATGACATCATAGTTCACACTTCTAAAATAGAATTACTTTAATCAATGGGTAATTCAACTGTATAGTCTTTTTGATAAGGTAACAAAATAAAATAAGGCATATTTTATTTCTTATATTTATTGTTGTCATAGTTAGATGCAACAAGTTTCACACATGTACATTTTTAAGGTGCAGAGCTGAAGGCAGTAATCATGATTTCAGGTAAATTTTAAACATGAGAAGAGGATTTGTTTACAAAAAGGAGTCCTTTAGACCTGTGCATGAAAGATGAATAGCTACTAATCCCTTGTCCTCTTCCCCAGTGTATATTTGCTTGTTTTTGTCTAATTTCACCTGAGGCTTGTCCTTTTGCCTAAATTAACCCTGTGATCCCTTGTGATTATCATTATGACTGCTAGCAGGTTAGCAGGATAACAAGGGATTTGGCCCAATAGCAGACATCAGAGGCAGAGCAGGTGCAGTTCAGTGATTTAATGAAAAAAAAACATGGACAAAGACTTCAACTTGGTGGGGCAGGCAAGGGTCATAACCAGGTAAGCAGTCCAACACAGGCAAACAAATCCAAAGGGGTACAGGAGGGAAGTGAAAAACAAAGTCCAAGCAAGGTCCAAATGAAACAACCAAAATAAAACAGGAAATACACAACAAAACCGTGACAGTGATCTTCAAGAACTGAACAGTCTAGTGACTGAAATTATGGTAAACACTGATACTGAATCTACAATATAACAGTGTATCTTAGGCAAGACATTTTGAGCATTGAGAATTTTGAGATTGAATTCAGGCTTTGTTACTGTGACTTCAGCACCCCTTGTGTTACTCCATACAGCAAACCAGTCACATAGCATTCCCTATGCAAACCTTGCTATTTTCTATCCAGTAGTGAGTTGCAATATTTAAGTAATTCTTGTGATCTCTCAGATGTGAACTTTTTGTCTGGGAAGACCAATTTTAAGTAAAATATTTCCACAGATCTTGAAAATATATTTGAAGATGCAACCGGCTGTTGGACAACAGGTAAAAAAAAATACTGTTTTGACTATACCCATAATTTATGCGTAGGAAATGCTATGTAACCAAATCAAGTAATAAAAGGAGTGCTGAAGTCACAAATGAGATTATGTTGCTCCCAAAGTCATCAGATAGTCAGCCAAACTGGTCTCTTAAACATTTTGCATATACAGTATACAACTAATTTGCAACAGCAAATACGTTTTGACGGATTAATACTGCCAGGATTGGATTAGTCAAAAAAGCTGATACTAAGTGTATCACTGAAATGTTCATTGACAACATATTTCAGTTGTTTTCTACCAAAATTTTCGGTCCACCTCACGACTCTGTTGAGGAAGATAAATGTAGTATTTTAATACAGTAAACATCTTGGTAATTAATAAGTTGTCAACTATAATCATTGCAAATACTACTCAATAAGCTTTTATGTAAATTGTCCAGAAGTGTCTTCAATTTCCAACACTTGACCTGAACTGGACACACACATGCTGATAATGGAAGTGAGCAATAGTCATGGACGAGCGTTTAATGGTTATATTTAAACCAAACTTTTCACCCCACATGACACTGACAGAAAAGCTGCTTATTTAGCTCATTCAAAGAAAAGAATACTGGTTGTTGCCTATCTCAATTATCTTCTCCCAACCAGTGGCAAACATACCGAAAAGCATTAATTTGCCCTTTCAAAGTGCTTCATTTGTATGTCTTTCATCAGTGGCTGACCATGATGGACCACATCTGTTTGATAATAAATTGTGATGAAACACAGAGTCAAGTAAGGATGATTTTTGGCTATTTTTAATAGCACGAGACAATGTAGCTGTGAAGGCAGACCAAGACATTGGGAGCTTAATGTGTTGTGTTCTCCCAGTGGGGCTTCAAAGTATTTTTCAGTGTTATTAAAAAGAAGACCAGCACTGACATGCAACCCACACAGGGGCCATGGCAACAGACCAAGAGCCTCTCATCAGTACCAATAGTCCCGGTGTGATAGCCCAGTGACTCTGCATAGGACTATCACTCCCTCTTTTATTGTGTCTTCAAGGCAGAAGCGTGGTGTAAACAATGTTTGAACAATTATGAGCCTGTATATCTCCCAGCAGCTCTGTTAGGAATTGTTTTAACAGTCTACCTTGTTACAGGCATAGTTGGCTTGTTCTATATGTTATAAGGCACAGATGAATTAGCAGTGGGGGGGGATTTGCTGTTCTGGGAATATCAGCTGCGTCGTGATAAAAGAAGAGAGGTTGTTCTTGTTGCAGCGATTCCCACTTTGATCTTCCTGACTTCACCGTGGACGTCTGCTGAAGCTGCCATTATTGGTATTTGTAGCAGAAACAGTATTGTGGCATTTTTGCAGTAAGCTGAATGTAGACTGCCTTTTATTGCTTTCCATGCACATTTTTTATGCATAAGTTGGCACACAGACAAATGCATAACATGCACTACTGATAAATAGCAAGGCAACTATCTATTGTCATCTGTTGGTAAATTGCCAGTGCATTTAAATATGTCACTTCCCCAATATTGATTGAACCTGAGCAAATGGAAGTATTTTTGCCCTTCTGAACCACAAGAAGTTCAGCCTTCATTGACTTTTAGTAAAATGCTACTGGGACTTTTTTTTCTTTGGTGGCTTAGTGGCTTAAAAACTTTCCAGTTGCTGTTAATGCCGTTCATCTGGCCAAATTACTGCCTTGCGTCTAAATGATCCAAATTGCAGCCTTACAGCTCTCACAAGCTGTTTCTTAAATGCTATTTAGCTGCTGGATCCCAGAGTGTGCTCTTGTTGATTTATTAGAAGGTGGAATGGCTGAAAACCAGCAGAGCGACAAGGAGACGTAACCACTATAGAGGCCATTCACCTTGTTACTGTCTGCCTCATAGAAGTTCAGAAGTCACTGCTTGCAATCGTTTGTCTGTTGAAGTCTGCTTCCGACTCTGAGATAACAATAAGCAACAGGATTCATTCAGCGCTCTTGACGAGCAGCAGATTATTGTTCAGCTCGGCGCAGTGGTTACTAGACAGGGAAAGGCACAAAGGAAGGATGCGACATGAAACAATACAGTGACAGGGAAGAAAGAAAAATGACATAGCCTTTATGTCTTTTAACTTCATTTCATTTTTTCTGCTTTTTACTGGCTGTTAATACTGTGTAAGTTATATCTTTCACGTGTTGGCTTGTGGAAATTGTAAAATGTTACGTCATTTGTCATGTCCCAGAAATGTGGTTTAACACCATCTTTAAAGGCCTTGTGAGGGTCCTCTGTACCCTCTTACAGTTGGCAGGTGAAGATTAAAAAAGGTATATTTTTGGCCATTTTGGGAGCCCTTTTTTCTCCATGTTATTGAGGTGAAGAAAAAAGCCACTATTTCCTCTTTGTAGTTTATCTGGGGATGGGCTAAAACTTTTTAAAAGAAATGTTGAAAGCATATCAAACATTGGTTAAATGTAAGTTAGCAACATTTACTTGCCAGCCTGCGCTGGGTGAGTGTCACATTTGCTTGAACACATAAGTTTGTGTCTTGAAAAGCCTCTATTGTGTATTTATAGCGTCGAGATTGTGTGTTATGTATTATTTTGTACAACTGTAAACTGCAAAAATAATTTTTTTTCCTTTTTAAGCAAAAAGTCTGGGGAAACATCATGTTCCCTGAGCTGTTGTACAAAGAAACTACAACCCTTTGTTGTTTTCACTTTGACTTTTATTGAGATCATAGAAACAAACAACACATCTAACAACAGTATGTCCCAGTACCTGAGTTTGTTCCCCCTGCCCTCCTCCCTACTGAACGCAGCTCTATTATGGGCACAGTAGCACGTATCAGGGTGATTTATTGCCAGAGAGAGCTCAAGTTGTTTAAAATGACTGGTGTGATTAGTCATATATGCTTCAGAGCTGAAAAAGGGGAGCACAGTACTCCTGTAAATTAACAGCAGCTGCAGACTGTAGTCGACCACAGCAAGGTGGTCAAACGTGGTAAGCGGCAGAGTCGCTGGGGGACAAGGAGAGAAAGTGGGTCATTACACCCCTTTCCGGTATGAGTAGGTAGACTGAAGAGAAAGGTAGACTACGTTCAAGATTCAGAAGCTCCGCAATGAATTGATTTGAGCAATGCATATAAAACAAGAGAGATATGATAGTCTGAGAGTTCTGCCAAAAATCCACACTGCACAAATATGCTCAATATGTTCCATAAGCAGATATTGCCACGCACCATTATTCCTGTCTGAAAGGTGCTCCTGCAAGACCCTTTTTATTTGGTAACTAGTTTTTGTTTTTAAAAAAGTATTATTTCCACTGCTCTACAGAAAACATTTTTACTGACCCCCTAGTGGGCTTCACATTGAATCAACAGCCAGGCAATGAATTTCAATGTGTTTGTGGTATTTATCTGAGGTTCTTCAAAAGAATAGTTAGATATGTGGGAAATATGCTTTCTTTTGGGCAGTTAAATGAGAAGCCTGATACCACTCTTACGGAGCTAGAGCTTGGAGGCAATTAGCTTAGCTTAGCACAAAGACTTGAAGCAGGGAGAAACAGCTAGCCTGAAGCTAGAACTGAAGTTCAAAAACACACCAGCTCTTGTAAAGCCCAGTGATAAAATGCTTTCTTATTCTTTCTCTGTAAAGAATGCAATTTTCACAAGACCGATATCCGTCTGGGCCATCCGACACCTATCTGATACCAATCTGATTTGGGGCAGAAGACTCAAACCCATTACGTTGTGAAGCCCAAGCATTTTCACTACCACTATGCCTATATAAACAGCTTTTTTCGAGTGGTTGTCGAAAGACTTACAGTAATATGGTTTTCCAGTCTGCTGCACACAAGAAAAAATCCACCCTCGGATACTCTTACGCTTTTAAGTATTATCAATTTTTGACGTTTAATGCACTTCAGTAGTGTTTTTTTGTGATGAAATGTCATAATTCACTTTTGGCGAATGCACTTTCTTTTAACCGGTGCCTGCATTACATTCAGCTCTACTGAGATTTCTGTCAGCTGGGGATTTTATACCTTTTCTTCTTCTACAGTGGATTTGTGTGATTATCAAACATCAGTGCAAAATTGGGAGACTAGAAAGAAGCTTTTGCTCTTTGTTCCTGTAAGACTGATTCCAAAATCTGACCTTTACCACTGATGTTTTAGGTGGTTATAGTTTATAAGTTTCTGCAGTTAAACTCCATAGTAGCTATGCTGGAAATATCTGAGAGTGGCATCACGGTGTCTATGTGTTGGCAAGTTATCTTCTAAAATGAGAAAAATACATTGAAGTTAAAAATGTGGTACATTGCCAGTAGCTGTTTGTTTTAACAGTGTTAATGTGCATTAGGAAGATGGCTCCATTAAGCTTTTGCATCTTGACACGTTCTAGCTTATGCTTTGAAAGGCTAATGACCTTAGCGTTTTCCTTAACTGGCCTTTGGCATTGGCAGCTGTAAAACATTTTAACATCAAATTGATGCTTAAAGTAATTTGCTTGGGTGAATTCCCAAAAGCACTTTAACCCCACGCCAACCTAGTATGAGCTTTCTATTTGATGCTACATACACCACATACTCATATTGTGATTTTTGTATGGCTTCCAAAAACATATTAAGTTCCTGCAAAAATGTTCAAGCTCAAGTATGCAACAACATTATACACATCGGCAAGAAAAAAAAGACATTCTTTTTTATGTCAATGTAGCAAGAAGTAAATATTCAGTGTTCAGTAGATGTTTGAGTTACAACATCCACCGGAGCTATTTAAACACTAGAACTTCCTGAAGATAAAAAGAGGGCAAACTTGGGCACAGTTTCATAATTGCTTGCGTGTGGTTGCTAATTATAATGCAGAAATGTTTCAGGGCCTTTACAAATGTGTATATTTAGAGCCAGAGTCTGACTCTGCGTCCTTTCATTACACACTGACTGGGCACATGCAAAGAGCTTCCAGACAAAAATTGAGACTACATGCTTTGGCTTTTTATTTTGGAAGATTCCTCTAAATTTGCTTCCAAGAAAGCTCAGCATGGTTGTGGATCTGAATGTTAAGCATATTTTAGTGACTAAAAAACGTAGATAACATGGACAGAGAATTACATTGAATAAAAAATTCTTGTTCTAGTCTCTCAGGACAGGTTTTTCTGTGGCTGAGGTTCACAGCACCTTCACAGGACTTCTGTTGCTAATAGCAACTGAATGAAACAGTTTAACTGACATGAGCCAGGTTTCCCTTCAAATGTAGTGCAAATTAAAAATACATCTCGAGAAAATCTGCAAAAGAAAATGCAGATAATGTGCATGTACATCCATTACCATTATGCAAATATTAGGAGTCGCCGAGGTAAAAAGCTGGTGGAGCAAATTTTTCACTCGGCTGCAATTAAACCATTGAAGAAGAGAGCGCAACAAGATGACGTAATTAAACAAGCACCAGTCAAACTTCAACCAGTGAAAAACAATGTAGAAAACACAATAGCAAATATGGCATTTATGTTTGTTTCAAGTATTAATTTGAGGAACATCTCAGTCTCCTTATCGCTCAAAACAGATCTGATGTTTTTCATCTGCTGCTATTTTTTGTCTCTTCAGTGGAGCAGAATCTTCAGTGCATGTTTTAGTCACATGCTTTACGTACGTCATGTTTTATTCACTAAGTCTGTTTCCATTTTGCTGACATCGATAAACCAACTTTTCCACCTCAGCCTAGCGTAAAAACAAATTCAGGATATTTCGACATTATCGAATTCGTATTATTATTAATTAATTATTAATATCGTGTTTTTCTGCAAAAATTTAAAATGTGTATAAAACCGGTGGATAGATGCCCACTAATGTTACCTACACCATTTTGTCAGTTCTGTGACAAATCTTTTATACAACCAAATCCAATTTCTTTTTGTAACTGTTGTTTGTAATTTGGGAAACTTCAGTACTAACAAAATTAGATTATACTAGCTGTCTGAGGCTAATCTAATGCTAAAACAACTTACTATCTGTAAATTACTGTTAATTCACTGTTGGGCTCACTGTGTATTTTTGGAGGTGGTCAGTGTTGAGGTCCATGTGGAATTTATTGTCTTCTCTCCATATACAATACTCAATACACAGTGGACCAAAATTGCATTCCTTCAGGTCTACGTTGTTCGCAAAAGGCTTAATGCTTGCTTTTGTTACTGAGTCAATATTTTATTGCAAAAATGGATAATGGAGGGAAAACAAGTGAAATACTGTACATTGTCAAACATTCAGTATCTTCATTTCAATTATGTTTGTTTATATACTAATTAAATTAATTTTTTCAAATGAAAATTATAAAGTAAAAGTTTTGTAATGACAACAGCTGGGGCATTACTTTTTGGGTTTATGATCTAATTATTATTAAATACAGTAAGTGAACGTTAAAGGGGGGAATTTCAGTGAATTTGCAGAGAAGAAAAGCATACTTCGTAATTTTTTTTTTTTAAAGACTAGGGTTATATAAAAAATGCATGATCTGTTTTACATGTCAATATTAGCATGATAGGGATATTGTAAAATTTTGTGTTGACACAATAAGCTGTAGCTTTAGCCTAAAACGTTTTTTCCTGTAAAATAATCTTTTTGCTTTTTGTTTTCTACTGTACTGTTGAGGGGAGGACTTGCCTTTTTAAAATTTCTGATCAGAATTGTTGTTAATTGAATCAAAAAACAAAAAGATAGATGTAGTGTCCTCATAAAATTAGGGATGTACAGCCATATGCTATATTTCCTACTCCATACAGTATGTTGTGTTATATTTTGCTCACTGTCAGGTTGTCTTTAGTAAGATTTATGTCATGCACTGCCAGTGGGCTCATTTTACCCTGTACCAACTAAGTTGATGACGCATTAGTGACTGACCAGTATTTTTTGAATTCAATTTTCCGAGCTGGCACCTGTCCAGAAGCAGCTGCTTGTGTTTAGTAGGCATCACCAAACAGCAGCCTCCATGTGTTTGGCAGCCAGAGAGCATTCCTACTTCATTTATCCAAATTCTCCAGGCCTTGGGAGTTGACAGGCTTGGTAATCAGTGTCCACAAGTATAATCCCCATGGTTTCAAGACACCACACAATCAGATCTCTCACTCTCTCTCTCTCTCTCTCTCTCTCTCTCTCTCTCTCTCTCTCTCTCTGTTTTTACTCCACCTCTCTTTCTCTAAGATTTTATGTAGAAAATCTGTTCAAATCACCCTGTAAGAAAAAACACAAATATGCACACCAACAGTGTCTTACAGAGAATATGCAGAACATGTGTTCACATGTGTGAATGCCATCTGTACGACTTTTTCTGGGTGGAAAATCTACACTGGCTGTAATTATTTCCCTTGCAATTGCTCATTCACAAGTAATATCTCCATAGGAACCTGCTCCTACTCTTCTCTCAGGTTAATGTGTTATGTTCCCAAGAATTCTCTTCCCAAGTTTGTTTTCATTACCTTTAATTTTCTTGTGTGTCTGGTGAAACTTTAGTGTGCATATGTGTCTGTTAATTGTCATTATTCTAGAGGAGGATTAATTATTCAGGCAGCAACTGTGTTTGCTTTTATTTGTAAAGGTTACACTTCTGCAGTGGCAATTTCCAATGTGTTCAACAGAGATGTTCCATTTTTACTCCTGAGAATGTGAGAAACTTAACATTGCCAACCAGAGTACAACCTGAGTACTTGGGAGACATTAGTAGACATTACATAGTATGAGATTGCCCATGTATGGTGGGGGCGGCTTGAGGACAAGGAGCCAGCAGTGGAGACAAGGAATTCAGAGAGAGAAAGAAAGCTTCCTCTGCATCACTGGAAAGAAAGTTGAGGTGATCAACTGGCTCTGCTTTTCCATGCCCAGATGTTTTAAGTTTAAACTCAGCAGGAAAAAGTCTGTTAAACCTGGGATTTGAACTGAGAGGTTACAGAGGTGTTTATTTTCTTTCTTTTTGGTTCTGTAATAAAGACACTTGTGCTAGAGCTAGATTTCACTCCAAGATATTGGGGAATAATAATACTTCTTAGATGTAACTCCTAGACAATAAGATAATAATAAAATAATAAAACAAACCTTAAATGTCTGAATCTTCACTGGTTTGACAATACACAGACAACAATGCAGCTGCTGGCATGCTCCAACATGGAGGATCCAGAGACATCAAACTCTGTGTGACTCAGCACCGAGACAGCATGACTATCTGCAGTTTCATTGTCAGTGCAACTCAGGAATCTTCTTCCAAAAACACTTTAAGAAATGTGAAAGTGGTCCATTCACTGCTTATTTTAAGTGCCTCTGAAGCAGGCAAACCATTGTCATTTCTAGCCAGTTGAAGGCACAATCAATCTGCGATTTAAATGTGAACATATGGGCCCACTGCCAAAGTCCGTAACACAGGCTTTAAACAAGTTCTCACCCCACAATGACAGACATGTCTTTTGATAAATAGGCTATCGCAACAACCAAATATGAGTTATGAATGTTTTATAATGCTTTATAATCACAGCGAGTTGAGACATACAAAAAATACAATATTTTTTATCTACAAGTCAAACTCAAACACAAATATTTATGTGAATAAACTTGTAATTTACATTGTAAAACAAATTACAGATAGGTCTTATTCACAGCAGTCATTTTGACTTGTCATAGTAGGTAAACCACAGGTGCTACTAATAACATTAACGATGGCTCCGTTATATTCAGCTGTGCCAGAAAGTTATGACAGTGTGACAGTGAGCAGCACAACACCAGAATCCTGAAACTGAAGCAGCAGCTAACTGCAATTCAGCCATCATTCATTCCATTATTTACATTTGGGCTTTTGCTATAGTGTCATGTCAAAATGTCTTCGGTGAAAACTTACCATTAAGTAGCTATACGTGTACACTGCACATCTTGTTTGAAAATGCAAGCAAAGATCACAAGCAAAGATCACATTATTTTTAATGACATCACAATATTTTTAATGTAAGTTCCAATTAAAACTATCTGCAAAATTATATCAAAATATATGCAAAGACAGTATTCTATTATGAAACTGTTCTCACTGTATTAGTAATTTACAAATATTAACCATCACAGTAGTATTAGGTAGGAGGTTGGTTGATAGTTGAGCCCCTGTAGCCCCAGTAGCGGTTTACATCATGTCTAACAACACTGAACATTTGTTCTTACTGTAATAACAAAGGGGATCTTTCCCTAGTCCCGTAGTTTGAGTTTAAACTTAACCGCAATTTAAACAATGGGACTGCAGATTAGAAACCGCTCACATGAGTAGTTTCTGGAATAATCATGTGGCCACTCTGTCTCCCAGAAATTACATTTATATTCTACTAATTTGTTTTGCCAATTATGATTCAATAAGAAATGTAATGGTGGTTTTAGTTAAATGTTAATGAAGTGCTTCAAGTCACTGTTGACATTGTCTATATTTAACCAAGACCATGATCTTTTCCCGACCTTAACTAAGTGCTGAAGAGTTTTAAATCTAACAACTTAAAAGTTTCATTATGTGTCGTTAAGAGTGGATATTACAATGGCAGAAACTGTAGGAAACAAAAATGAAATACTCTATCAGTGAACATTTTACAGTAAAAACAACATTTTGTGACTTGGCAAATACAATAATTAAACATTTTACATTTCTTATTAAAACTTACTGGCTACTAGTAATATATATAGTTTATAGTATATATTAGTATATCAGTATATACTGGGCTCAAAGATGGCACTGACAAACAATACTTTTCCGTATGAGGATTTTTTTGTCTATAATGTGCTTATGAATATATATGCTCATATAAATACGCCACAATACATGGCTTATCAAATTGAATTTGAACCACAAGTTTCTACGTGTTCTAAAAAAACAGCGAGGACCAAACCAAAAGGACACGATGTTCGCCAGTGTGACTGTCTAAGCTGCTGCCCACTTCGATCCATCACGGGGCTGCCTAGGGCTCCCAGGAGGCCGATGCACTGTGCAACCCGTGCGCCACCTTCCCCACCTACGCTTTCCACCAACCCACCCCTGCATCCACCACCATCACCACCCTGCCGTGAGTGACACGCATCCAGTTCCGCCTGACTGCAGCCTCTATCTCCTAACCCTCAAGGACAACTAAGAGGACATATTGTCATCAGCTCATCTCTCTCTCGTTCCCAGGGCCGCCTCCTCCACACACACACACACACACACACACACACACACACACACACACACACACACACATTAACTGCAACCCACTCACCTGTGACAACATCTACGTGACCTTTGCTTAATGTCCTCGGGTGCTACACCGAAGCCCATTCGCACAAACAACCCGCAGACCTAGCTGTGCATGCCGCTTCTCATTCTCTCCTTTCAGAGTCAGTCTGTGTGAGAAGCCATCTAGGTGGAGGTTGTTGAGAACCACTTCAGACAGAAACTTTGAACAGAAGAAATAAACAAGGCATTGTCTGTGAAAGCTTCCGCACAGATCACCTCACACTCCTGCGCTTGAATGTTTTCCTAGCTGTGAAGATCTGAATTCTTTATCTCATACTGTACAACAGTCTGAGGCATCTTGTGATGTGAGAAATAAAAAACAGCTGTTCCAGAGGGATATCGGACATAGTGGAAGGCAGTTTTTCAAATGAATAACAAAGTTTGGTTCACAGTAATGTTACTGTGGCAATCAATGTGCATTTCAGTACGGTGCCAGCTTGTTTGCTATGTAACCTTTAAGTGTTCAAATGCACCGTTCAGTTTTGAAGAACAACAATAACATCCAAAGACATTATTGTATTGTTGTTGCTGCTTTGCTGTCTTATAAACTAACTGCTCCTATTCCTTGCAAGTTGTTTTTGCACTTCAACGCGCTGTTAGAAGTTGAGAGACAACGGGGAGTGGAAGCTCAACTTCAGATTAGAGGCTGTTGCTTATAGCCGCAGTAGGAAACTTCACATGCTGACAGGAAACTCTTTTGAATGTTGAGAATGTCAAATCCCAGAAATCATGAAATGTGATTTCAGAGAGCTGTGCCATCTTTCAAAGAATGGCCAGATTAATTAACAAAGAGTAGTTTTTGAAGATGAACAAATATAAAGTGTGCCCTAATCACGTATAGGTTAAAGCTGCATTAATCGGTATTTTCATATTAGCAATGAAAAAATGACAAATCCACAGAGAATTATCAGAGCTTTTTAGCATCTTTCAGCCCATTGTTTTGGCATTACTGGCAGCTTTTTCAGGAAAACAAAAATTTCTGTATGCTACCGGAACAGCACCAAACAGCAGACAGACACAGTTAGCAACTAGCTGCTAGAGCTAGTGGAGCATTTAACTTCTGAAGACTCAGATATTTCTCTCAGGAGCTGGTGGACCATAACTGAGCTAAATGAAGCATGAATATTGGACATACAATCATCAGGTGGCTAAAACACAATTCCAAACAAATGGGTGTCATTATCTGCTGTTTGTGTTAATAGGCAACTGTTTGCTAACACATTTACTAGGTGACTACAGCACACATTGAACACATCTGATCGATCAAATAATAATTTGGGGAAAAAGCTGATTAGTATCATCCAGTCATGTTCATACAGGTGTACATGACTTCTTACTATTACTTTGTTTATACAGATACAGATCCTTCTACCAACTCAACCTCCTTCTTTGATGCTGTATTTTTGGCTTTGCTCATTTAATGTCTTGTACATATATATTAAAGAAGGATCAGTTCTCAGAATCTTTGTTGCTGCTCGGATTCTTTGAGATCCTTCAAAGAGCAGAGCCTCTCCACCATATTTAACTGCATAACCATTTGCTGTAAATGGGAAATCCCTTCTGATCCAGTAAGTGGACTTTGAGGTGAGATTTTTTTTTGTCAAACTACATGCCCGGTATATTTTTAACTAAATCTTGCCTACTGCAGCTTCAATGTCACAGTGGTTTCAAGAGTTTAAAACGTATTTAAAGTCTTTGTGACCAAAGTACTATCTTTGTAGCCTTTTCAAAGTCCTTGCACAGAAAGTGTAACATAAATTGGAGCCTTTCCTATGTGCTCTCCTTTTATCTGCCATTCAAACAGGAAGCTAATTAACTTTCACAGTATTTTTAAAATAAAATAGGTTTTGAAGCCAAGTGACAGTTTCTGTGAATGGCTATTTAGAAATAGCGCAAGGTAAGTAAGTATATTGTAAGAAACAGGTCTTCTTTCTCCCCATCTCCCCATTGCATATTTTCAAACATAAATGCACAATGAATATAATAAGAATCTGCACAAAAACAAATTGTAGTGATCATCGTCATTACAGTGAGTCAAAATATTTTGTTACGTTTTAAAATCTTCCCCTTATTGCAGCATAAGTTCCTAATGTACCGAAGCATCTTTAAGGATCAAAAGAGGCCATGCAGAGGCTATTCATTTCTATTTTCAGAATGCCAATTATGGTGCACAGCAGCTTTGGATGTTGAACCAGTTGAAGTCAAACTGTTGTAATACATTATTATCTATTTCAACCTGGTGCGGTGGGGAGATTCTCACTGCTGGATTTTCATCAAAACAGATAGCCTGCTGAAAATGTAATTCACTGTTTTAGTATAAATCAATAAGCCTCCAGAATCTATTCCCCCATTCCACCTTTATGTTAATATAAAAGAAATGCTCAAATAGAACTTTAATTCACCACACAGACTTTCAGACTGTTTAATAGCCCCAATTTTATCTATAACTGCTCAATTGACACTTAAATTTCAAGCCCATCTTAATTTGGCTTCTCCTGACAATTTTAAGTTCTACTTCTCTTCGGAGCCACTGTGACCCATGTTAATGGAGATTTATAGGTTAGTGCCATTCTAACAGAGATCTTCTTTTAAGAATTATATCCCATTTGATCCTTATTACTCTGTTTCTTCTACCTAAAAGACAAAAAGTCATATTTATATGCTACATGTGATGCAATGTATTTAAATGTCCTGGATACTGCATATAAGCAAGCAGACACAAAACATGTTAAATACTGAACATGAGAAAGAGTGTAAAGTAAAAGCTAATTTTGTATTAGAGCGTCAGAGGAGTTTCAGATGAGGGATATAAATCCTGATGGACTCCCATCCGAGTGTATTCATTAATCATGCGTCTCATTGGCGAGGCTCTGATTTGCCGCTGAGACAGATGAAGATGAACTCAGCAATATATTTCTCATCATAACACAACCCTCACATAAATATTAATAGCATATTTTCAGCTGGTGGGCATGAATCATTTTTCAGACAGAGAATTTTAAGAGCTATCCATGCATGTCCAAGAACAGTACATAAGCAAGCAGTTGTGATAAACAACACTGCCTTAAGGAAACAGTGAAGAGAAGGCTTTAACTGTACAGGAGATTCAAACGGTCTTTATTTTACTTACCTCAGGCACCTTCTACCAACATATTTTCTTCTTTAACTTCACAGCCTGTCAACACAAATGTCTTAATTGCACAAATGATTGTTATAACTGATGGTTAATGAATAAAGCAGTTTCAGCAGCTGTTATTTTGACTGCATCAGTTAGATGTTGTATTTTAGACAAAGATATTCTGGCAATATTCTGCCTTGATGTTTCAGATTACGGATGTTGTACACTTAAACTGCTTTGCAATTTCACTGAAATTTCTCATCAACCTTGTTTCCAGTATCAGGCACCTTTTTTTTTTAGCAAAAACAAAACTTTGATAAACCCACTATACGCTACCTGCCCAGTACCAAAATAGCAGAAAGACAACAAATATCAGGTAACAAACAGCTGGTGAACACAGAGAGTGAATATTGGACTTAGATTGGTCAGGTAGCCAGAAACACGACCCCCAAGGAATATCATTTTGCTGTTAGTTGTGTCAACAGGCAACTGTTTTCAGCTTGTTAATGCAGGTTTAACACAAATTTGTATATTGTAAGACCAGTTTTTGTTATCCTATTTTTCATCACCATGATAATCAGACTGAATTGCCATTTAATTTAATTTAATTTGTCAGTATGACATCGTGTTCATGTCAAATATTTTTTGCTTGAGTGATTATTTTCAATCAGAATCAAGTGGCATATCGGTCAAGTCATTGTCATTTTCAGCTTCGCTAGTGTTTGTTAGAAGCAATTAACTTTAACTTTTTTCACCTCGCTTGGAAAAAATATGTTGACTTAAGGGTTGCTCTAAGTTTAATCACAACAAGCTATAAAGATGCGTCAATCTCACCTACACTGTACATTTTACTGTACTTTGAACAAGAGCTGTCAACACCAGACCTATTTGAATTGCTAAAAAATCTTAGATGCGAGCAGCTATTTAGAAGTCTGGACAGGTTATTCCTATGTTCAGTTGTTAAATGGTGAACAATTCTGAACGTCATTTGGGGTTTTTACTGACCTTTTACTATTCTTTGGCAAAAAACAATTACAATGATAAATATGCCACTGTCACATTGATCTATTAGTCATGGTGGTGTATGGTTGTCTGTTTCATTGCAGGTTTATGATCATCAGTACAAAGCTGTGTTGGATGGTGTAGAGACAGACAGTTTGATGGAGATTAACCCAAGTCAACGCATTGAGATCTTCAGAATGGGAAATGGGAGTGAGGAGATACTTGAGGTGCACGACTTCAAAAATGTGAGTAAAAGGTTAAACATCGGCCATGTAAGCTATTCTTCCTTTTCTGCAAACTTGATGCTGTAATTGTATCTTCTCTTCAGCGGAGAAAGGATTATGATGTTCACATCCTGCCCTTTTCAAAGAGGCGGTTGACAACATTTATCCTTTGTTGAAATCATATTTTCTTCCTCAGTGATATTTTCCACTCTTTTGGCACTCTTAATGGGAAAAAAGGCGTGACAAACCTTTGTAACATCTGTGAAACAAAATAATAGAAATAACACTCACAGGTGTACACGGGGATCAGTAATACATTTTGAAAAATGCCTACACTTAATATCAGTAATTGAATCTGGATCAGTAACTGTGCTCATTTAGAGTTTGTGTGTTTATATGCACACACAGAAATTTTGGTCTTTTACAAAAATACTGTTTTCTTCCCTCTAATTTACAGTAATTTCTTCACAGTATAGGGACAAACACCATTAACAAGCCCATCTTCATTTGTTTCTCACACCTTTTTCAACTGCAGCAGAACTCATAAACTTATCTTTCATTCCTAAATCCTGCTTGAGTGTGCAGGAAGTTACACATGCTGCGCCTCGAAGAAGGGAGCATGCTGCTTGACTGGGAAATGAATGTTCTCATTCTCACACAATTATTTACTGTGAAATGTTGGGTTGCAAGGTTGAATGTTACTGGATAGACCTCATCCCAAAAAAAAAACCTACAATGAGTTGTTATTGTTTTTTTGTTACAATGGTCTTTGTGAATTTAAAATGGCTATATGACGGAAGCCAAGCACAGCCCCGGAAAACTTTCACCTCTGCAATCAATCTCT
The DNA here is from genome assembly GCF_021292245.1 of Micropterus dolomieu. NCBI lineage: Eukaryota > Metazoa > Chordata > Actinopteri > Centrarchiformes > Centrarchidae > Micropterus > Micropterus dolomieu. Next base: position 21,788,621 of record NC_060168.1, on the reverse strand, counting down.
CTATTTCTTTCTCTCTCCTTGTGTGTGTGTGTGTGTGTGTGTGTGTGTGTGTGTGTGTGTGTGTCCCACGTACCCACATGCATAACCATGCCTGTTGCTTGTTCCACTTCCTGTTAGTGAAGCCTATCCCCTGAGGAGATTTGTTGTTGATTCAGTGCTCCACCATGGAAGACTAAGAAACAAGCAAGTGAGCAGAGTAATTCAAACCGTATTGCAATAAAAGAAAAAAAGGGGAAGGAAACCCACAAAACCATACAATAGGTTAGATTAAGTGGTACCTTGTGCGCTGATGCTAGAATATATTTTTTTAATACACAAAAAGGATGTTGCATGTTATTACACAGACCAAAGCCACTTTTAAACCAGTCTCCATCAAGCCCGAGGGCTGTGTGAGGAATGGAAAATGAGGGGATTATGCCACCAGGACGGTGGACCACAAGCGAAATCCACTAGCTATTGTTTCAGGCCAATACTGCACTCATTTTAAGGGGAGAGAAGGAGGGAAAATAGAGATAGAAACATCCTGAGAGAGAATCACCGTGGTCTTTTTTTGTGTTAAAACAAACTCATAATAAATTTTCTTGACAAGCGAACAAAAGCTCATTTAGGAAAATTGGCCTTAATCTCAATCTTTACATTGTATTTGAATCAAATGACAAACTGCTTTGGTGGTTCAGCACAAATTACTGTATACAACACAATACAGCACAGGTTTGAAGCAAGAAAAACTAAGATTTCGGGGTAGAGGTTTGGTTAAGGTTTAGTCCGACAAGATAATGTTTTGCTAAAAGGTGTTTTTTTCCAGCTGTCATCACAGCAGAAAACTTCAAACAGTCTAAAATAAAAACTTTACACGGTGTTTCTAATATAATGTCCCTCATGTTTGTAAAACATTTATGCAATACCTATCCAATTCCTCCTTTGCGGTGTCACATGAGTCTGGAGCCTATCCTATAGCTCACAATGGGCAAGAGGCTGAATACACCATGGACATGTCTATCACAGAGCTAATACAAGTACAAGAGACATGTAGGAAGGCACTATCACCCTTAGACTGTGGGAAGAAATCAGAGGACTTCAGAGAGCTTCAGCACAGCACCATTGCACCAGTGTGCCATCATAACATTTCCTATCTCAGAACTGCAAGTGTTTCTGGAATTTCTTCTTTTTCTTTCAGCAGACATCAGCCCCACAGCACAGACATTGCGGCCTTTACCAGATTCAGTGATGGTTCAGTCCATACTGCAGCAGGTGTTGGTTGTTTTAGCTCCTTACCTTTAAATGGCATCTCACCTGAAGATGGAGATAACCAACATTCATATATCACCACAGATGTTGGAAGAAACAGGTGGTGAATGTAGCCAATCTTTATATTATATGTTGATGTAATGTTTTTAAACAGGCTTTGTTTCTAAATAGATTTGGTTTACATTTTTTATAATTTATTTTCCAACAATGTTGCTCTCATAGATTATCTACAGTGTAGCTGGTAACCTTATCTTGACAGCTACAACTGGCTGTGCCCATATGACTTTTCAGCTTTGTCCCTAAAAAACATAAAATTATATTGATAATAAGGCACCAAACTAATACCTTCTGACATGCCTTTATTTTTTTTTTATACAACAACTGAATAATGCATGTAGTTACATGTTCTCTATTCTCTTGAATGGACACAGATGAGCATCTTGCACATGGATATGCCAAGTGAATATTTAAACAATGTCTGTTAAAATGACATCGCTTTTCCATTTCTCATCCCTGTGTTAATGTGTCTTTCTTCATTTTCTGATTGACCAACCCCAGTAATCATTATTGTATCTCATCACAACATTGCCGTCTCCTCTTCTGCTGCAGCTCACCAATTCAGTACACCCAAATTAAACAGAGACTCATCACAATGAAGCCCGGCATAAACATTATGCTTTTGTGCTTGAGACTATTATTGCCCCATCCTTTTTCCGCAAGGATGAAATTACACGCAGTAGATTATGACAGGCATCACTTTGTATCATGTCTTGTGCTGCTGGTATCTGGTTTTCAGAGTGACAGCACCACAGAAAATGTAGAAACAGCACCCACATGGTCAAGTTAACCAATTCAAAGGAGATGTCATAGCAATCACCGTGTTACTGTAATTAAATTTAGATTGAATCAAGACCATTTTCATGGTACCGCTCATACAATTTTCAGTTGATACAATTTTAAAGCAGCCATGGCAGATGTAGATCCCTCCGTCTGTACTAATACAGTCTGCTGAATGAGCAGCTCTACTCTGCAGAAAAAATAAATTGGATACAATCTGATCTACTGAAAGTCTTTCAGACTTATTCCGGCTGAATATCTTAGATTAACATAGAATGGCAGCAAGAGAGAATTAACAGATCTTTCTTGCCTATTGACGCTGTGTGTCAGACTGAATAGAGCTACAGTCCACATGGTGGAGGATCATCAGTGGAGCTGAAGAGACTGACTCCACACTTGACTGCGCAGATTAGGAGAGTGACAGGGACCTATGACTGCCTAATTCAATGGGGGCACTCTCTGTAGAAAACACTTCATTCTCAACAATGTCACTTGGCTCTCCTGTGTGATATATCCTGCTATAACATATTTCACAGCCATGGTGGAGCGCCTTTTACTTCTATTCAGCTTGAAAGCAAGAGCAATGTTGCTAGGGCCAAGCAGTCATCAATTTTATACCAGGCTAAAAGAGGAAAAGAAGATCAAAACACACCTCTTCTCACTCATTAGGTTTTAACTTCTTTGACTTTTTTAAGAGCTTTGATTATCAGCAGAAAGCTGAGCATTTTAAAATGATCGCCCCAGTGCTTATTGGATACCCACATCACAGAAAGCTAATGAATGATACATATATCTGAATTTCTGAGTATCCCTTCATTTCTTTTTCTTTTTTCAAAGGGAATCACTGGGATCCGGTTTGCCGAACATCAGAGGTGCTACATCAGGACCCAAACTAGAAAACTACCCGCAGTGGCAGAGGTGGAGGCTGAGGACACAGAGTTACTGGTATGCCTCCTCTCTCAACTGTCTGTACCTCAGACTCTCTGTAGTCCTACAGAGGCTGTCATGCATATTGTAGGGAGATAACCAGAGTAGAGCACTGTGAGCACCACACAAATCCTCAGCCTGTCCATCTTATCCTATCTCCCCCACCCCTCTCACTGAAGAATAAACTGGGGTTTGTGGTGCCTGTGAAACCATCAGAAAGCTGCCCACAAACCCATAGCCTCTCTGTGGCTCACATCAAATGGTGTTTGCTGTCAATCTTGAGCCAATATTAATTTTTAATCATCTCCTCCAAAGGCTCTACCAAAATAGCCTAAAGGGGGAAGAGTGCAAGAGAGGTCTGAGTGAGAGGTAAGCCATTAAAATGGTATTTTTTTAAAGATGATTTCTTTGTAAAATTCACGAGGCTGCCTCTCCAAGTTTACAGTGATTCATTTTACTTCTCTGGGTTCTTGTACTTGTATCTGTGAACTTCAGCAAAAGGAATTGAGGAAATTCAGTCAATCAAAATTCCCAATTTTTCAGTGTCACAGTGCAATTCACTGAGTGGGCCGTATGTTCAAAGAGAAAATCCCTCTCTCGAATGTCTCTACTGCTTGCATGCTCTCATTTACATTTCATATTGCAGCTGGGATGAAGTACAGTAGCTGGCAAATATCTGATGCTCCCCGCTCACGGTTTCATTTTAAAAACTGAATAAACCAATTGTCAGTCCAAGCCAAAGCCAGTCTCAGTTTTAACTTTAAGAACACAAGCTGTTACACCCAAAAACCAAAAGGGTTTTTTTGCTTCTTTTTTGTTTTTCCTCTCATCTTCATAATGTCTGATCCATGTTTACAGAATCTAATTGCGCAGGCAGAGCCATATGTCCTTGCCATTTCTGTCTTCTTTTGTGCACTGTGAAGCCTAATTGGCTTAATTCAGCTCCAAAGTGATCTAAGTCATCTTAGGCCAGGAAAGTGACCAGGGCTTATACTAGTAGTTCCGGAAGCCCTTATTATTGCCATGCCATGAACAAAATAGATGATTCTACTCTATGTTCAATAAAATAAAAATTCAAAAGGTGTTTTAAAGTTGTGGTTAAGCCTACATTAAGTTGTTCTAATAAATCACTATGAATAGTCATACACTGCTACAGCCTTGCCTCATGGGATGACACTAAAGTACATGTAGCAAGAAGCCTTGAATCAACTGTCTGATAGTGTGATAACCAGGCAGCCAAACATGCAGCCTTGTCTCCTCGAAATATATATATATAGCCATATATATATAATATGTATATAATAATATTTAATCATAATTTGTTATGTCAAGAAGGTTTTGGGGAAAACATAATTGCTGCCTGGATTAGGTTAGTCCACGTACAAAGTGCAGGACTTGCATCCCACATCCCACGTGTTATTAGGTTTAGACAACAAAAGTAATAAAGTAATAATGCTTTCGTTGAGGTGGATTTTGTATTGCAAGAGAAGGATATTGTAGGAAAACAAATGAAATATGCTTTAACTTAATGTTTTACAGATACATTTTGCAACTTATCAGATATGTTAATTAAAAATTATTTACTCATTATGTTGCGTATTAGATGAGAAGCTTAATACCACTCTCATGTTTGATGCTACAGCCTGCAGCTAAAAATAGCTTAGCTTAGCATAAAGAGTGGAAACAGCCTGGCTCAGTCTAAAGGTAAAAAAAACTGTTAACTATATCTAAAGCAAATACGTTATATTTAATTATTTCCCTTTAATCTGTACAAAAACCAAATTGTTGTAATGATGCATTGCTGAACTAATAAATTAAGATGATCTAGACATTTCGGGGCGGCTGTGGCTCAGCAGGTAGAGTGGGTTGGCCGTTAATCGGAAGGCCTACAATATCCTTCAACGGTCGAAGTGTCCTTGGGCAAGATACTGAACCCCAAATTGCCCCTGGTGGCTGTTCCGCCAGTGTATGAATGTGTGTGAATGTTAATTTCCGTTTGAGCACATTCAGTGTATGAATATGTATGACTGGTGAATGCAGATGTAGTGTAAAAGCGCTTTGAGTGGTCAAAAGACTAGAAAGGCGCTATACAAATACGGAGCATTTACATTTCGGGTGTGCACTGGAATTTCTATGCTTATAGCTGTGCACAGAGCCAATACCTGTTGATAGAAATGAGTGTGGGATTGATCTTCTCATCTAATTCTCAGCAAGACACCAAAGAAACATATTTCCCAAAACTAATAAACTAATTAAATGATTCATATGTTTAAAAAAACATTCTCCCACCGATTTTGTCTGCAAAGAAGGTATGTTTATTTTTCACTCCTTTTTCCACTTTAGTTACACCACTGTGTATTACTGCTAATATTGCTGAAATGGGTTTTCAACAAAACAATGGATTACACAAGGGAAACAACAATATCATATATATTAGTCTGACCACATCAAGGTCTGTCCATTAGACAACGGCACCTGATCTGTCCTCTGTGAGCATCCACCCACATGTGACCCTGGAGAAGATCAGCAGAAGTTCCTCCTCAGGTGTTGCACACATGAAGCTCACAGGGGTTAAAGCCAAGTACTAATGGTTCCTAGCTTAACCCAGCCGCAGGCTTTTAGGAAAGAGGGCTCAGAGCAGCCGTGGCAGGCTTTAGAGCCGAGGTGAAAAACAGTGGCAAAAATTGCAGGAAAAACTGCAAGCGGCTGATAAGGAAATACAGCCCCTGCGAGGGAGAACCAGGTGACAAACATGAATTGTTTGCCAGGATTTTTCCTCCCTTTTCAATTTGCCTCCTCTATGAAATGTCTGAGGGAGTAATCCCTGAGCTTCATTCCAGTTCCCCCAGTCTGACACAGAAACCGCCATCTGCCTCCCTCACACCCTTTAACATTGTCAACGGATGCTGCTTGCTCCATTAAACAGCCACTTAATATGGATGACCAAAGCTCACCCAGCAACCCAAAACCTCCCACTCAGACTACAACTGCAAACAGAAAACCAGCGCACTGAGGAACAATACCACTTTAGAGGATGTGAATACACCAAAGTCCTGCGAGCACAAAGTACATTTGTTTTGTTTCATATTTGTCTGCTTGAAGATATGAGCTCAATTAATAACAGGGTGACCAGTGAGACTACAACAAAAAGCTGAAAAGTTAACTTCCTACGTTGGTGACAAATTCAGTCATATGGATCACACCAGAAAGTATCGCAGCTCTTTGCGAAGTACTAACAACTTGCAGAGCTAGTTGGTAAACTAGTGAGCATTAACATGTTAACCAGCTGGTTATCACACATAACTATCTGAGCTTTTTTCTGTTTCTATTCTATCCAAGCAAGCAGGCTTGCTAAGTGTCTGTTAGCAAGCTTGGTAGCACGGTGGCTAACGGGACAATAAGTTCAGAAATATGTATTTTTGACAACCAACTCCTGTCTCATAATTGTCTGTGAACCATACTAAGTGTTAAATAAAAGTGGATGGTACAATACAGCTAATATAACTTCCTCAATTTTGGACTCTTCTGCTGTCAGTTCCCTCAAAGGTCAGCACTCTCAAGACAGTTTGCTATTTTTGTCAGCGGCACAAATTTGCATGTCAAAGGTCACCAAAGTTGAAGTCCACAAGAAAAAAATTGCACAGATTTACTTTTCCCTCACTAGAAAAAAAGATGAATTGATTATTTCACTGTTTTAAATGCCACTGTGATCAGGCCTTTAGCGCCCTTAAGCAAGTGGCAGCACTCTCACTGCAAGTTCCTTGAATATGGGTGTAAACTAAAATTGACCACCTGGTACACTGCGTAATGAAACCCTCTGAATATGCTATGTGCAGTATGTAAAAGCACTTGGGTACTGTGAGAACATTTTTGTTGATCTCTGGCAAACATAGCACCACTTTAAACAATGTGTCATGTAGACAGTGTTTCCTCCCTTAGGACACAGTGGCAGGAGAGGGTAAATTCATTACCTATAGCACAACTGGTGTGTAATTAAGTTGTGCACTGTAGGCAGAATGCACACATGCACCTGGAGCAGGCCACACAAAACAAATTAGAATCATTCCCAAGGTCCAATACTTGATAAAAAGTTGTTTGTGTCTTAATAATACATCATTTGTCAACAGCAAAATAACCCTTTCAGAAGTGTGTACAAACGGGAGAACTGTAATCATGTTGTCTTTGTGCTTGTCAACTGGCATTTAGAAATCCCTGCCCCATGCTAAAACGCTGACCTTTACCACTTTCCCCCCTGGGCCCTCTCCTACAAGTTATTGGAGTCGTTTCTCAACTGTGAAGTCAAAGTCATGTTGTGAGCCCCATGTCGTGACCTCCATTTACTTTCCAGAGAAGACACACTTGTCTACAGTGGTTAAGAGGTCCAATTAGAGAGTGCTGTTTGTGTTCTTCGAGTTTGATTTTAATTTCTGCAGCCACGGGAATGGTGAGCGCACTAGCTCAATGCCAGAGCACCCCTCCACCGAACCACCACAACCCGCTACACCAGTCCTCCGAGTCATCATTAGTCTACTGGCCGGTGCTTAAAAGTGGGGAAAAGTGTGTCAAAAGCTTGGGCTAAGCACCTCCCGAGCCCAAACACAATCTTTGATGTGACAGAATGTGCTTAAGTTTTTTTTTTCCTTCTCTGCAGGTCACAACTCGCTCGATGACAAACAAGAAGCAGCACAGAAAGCAAAATTCTAATTCAAGCGAGAGTGACAGCGGTGAACGTGTGGGAGGGGGCACGACCCGATATAAATGATTCTTGCTCCTGCTATAGCCCCAGGATTCTACGTCAAGCTTAACTAATGTGCAATTAAGCTTTAGACTGGGAGAAAATCACCTTGTAAAAACATTTGTCAAGTGAACTGTTTTTCTGTTCTGGGTTGCTAATTAACAAGGGAATGGGAAGAGGGGTTTGTTTGTGTGTGTATTTACATATACATGAAGAAAATAAATATCTGCACTGTTAGGGGAGACCAAATCCCCTTCATATGTCTCTATTAGACAACACTGACATGTAGACCCCATCATTAAGCAATAATAGTTTACTTTACAGCTCATGAACTACAGTATCAACAAATTAAGCCCACTGATAGTGCTGGGTGCCAAGCGAAGCATTGTGGTGGAGGGGGAGGAAGGGAAGGGGGAAAGGAGGGAGGCGAATGCAAGGCTTTATTGTGTCTGTCACATTAAACGATATTGCAGCCACACTCAGAGTAATGAAGACCACTTCTAAAGTCATTTAAAAGTCAAATCATCACTGTCTGTGAATTTCAATGATGTATAATAGAAAGAGCATGCCGGAGGCTTGAGAAGAGGGTGGGAGAGAGAGAGACAGAGAGACAGAGGAGGGAGTCAGGGCAGTGGGAGTCAGGAAGTTGCCGCCCTCTCAGCGGACAGAAAGGTGATAGATAAAATGATGAGGCTGGAGCTGCTATGTGGCTCAGGGGAGGAGAGTGTAAATGCAGGACAATACTTTGTGTGGGGCCTGGACATTTTTGCAGCTTCTAACATGCTATATTGTGTGTGTGTGTGTGTGTGTGTGTGTGTGTGTGTGTGTGTCGTGTCTGTGTGTGTGTGTGTGTGTGTGTGTGGTGTTTCCTAGCAGGTGGATGAGACTGAGGCCATGGATATGAAGGTGGAGGACTCCCAAGTGTGGGTTCCTGCCAAGGAGCCCATCGTTAACCCAGCCTTCCTCTTCGACTCCAAGATCTGGGAGATTTGCCAGGAGCTGCCCATCCACTGGATCCATCCCTCCCTTCTGAGTGGTGAGAGCAGGGGGCATCTTTGCCTCTAAACGCAGACTATTAAGACTCTCGCTGGAGGGCATCCCCAAAGGCCATGTGTAGGTCCGTGGAGGCCGCATGATTTCCCAACAATATAAGCTTCCAGCCTGGGTTACTCTGTGTGTGTGTGTGTGTGTGTGTGTGTGTGTGTGTGTGTGTTGAAAGTTGAGAAACTGAGCATTCATGTCCTTTACTTTGGTTAAATATATCAATACCACAGTGTATAAAATACTCCATTACAAGTAAAAATCCTGCATTCAAAGTAAAAGTACAGAGGTGTTATTAGCTAAATGTACTAAATGTTTAGATGTGACTATCTAAAGTAAAAATATTAATTTTATAGTTGTAGCTGGTTGAGTTGGAGCTGATTTAAATTACTTTCATCATCACATTAAGTTTTATATTGAAGAAGTATAAATGTTGTAGTTATGTGGGTACTAAAATTCAGTTTAGTTTTTCTAAAAATAAATGGGGAAGTCTAGTTAGTTAGATTACTTCAACCTTTTCTGATGTATGACAACTCATTCAGGAGTTAAAATTTAATAGTAGTCAAAATCTAATTTCTGTGTGTAATTATAGACCATAAGCTCTGAATAAACATTTAGTCACTGTGTAGAAGTGTGGGGCAACACATTTACAATTAATAGAAATCCAGTATATATACTATAGAAATCAGCAAATCAAATTATAAATAAGGTGGATTCAAGGTAACATACACCAACAGACTGGTATAGAATTCAAAACCTTTTTAGTTATGTTTAAGCCAAAAGCAGATTATTGCCAGTGCAGTATTTGAGTAATGTACTTAGTTACATTCCGTCACTGCTGATAGGCTTTACCAAATAGGATCTGTGAAAAACGGTTTGTGTGTTAGTATCACAACAGCAACAACACCATTGTTTGACAGAAGCATGAAAAAGCTTGGAATAAATTCCAGAGTATTTCTTCTGAATGTTAGTAATTAACATCAAGCTACTGGGAAAATGGAGTGTACAAGCCAAAAATTAATCCAAGAGCTTTCTCATTTTAATTCAGCAACAACAGTACATAAACATCTCCCCTTTTTACTGTCCTGTGTGTGTTTATTCAGATGCTGAGATGGAAAATGTGGACACACCTGACGCAGAGGTCACAGGTCAGCGTTTCACACGCGATGTCCTGGACCACCTTGCCGTAAACGACTATGTAAGTGGGCCCCTCTGCGCCACGTCAATCTTGGACCACACCACAAGATACAGTAGAGCCACTTCAATCAGTTCCAGCTCTGCCTCGACTCTTTCTGCATATAAATCTCTCACTAATTGATGTTAAAACTGACTTTGTGCACCAGAGGGCATAGCAATTGCTCTATATATCTGTTTAAGTAAGGCCAGTTCATTGAAGACTCCCTTAATGTCTCTCCATTAATTGAGAGGAATATCCAGCCTTTCAAAGGCAGCAACTTGTGCCTTAAAGCCGTTACTGCCTTCTTTTACTTCCTTTTTTCTGAGGCAGTGGAAAGCACTGTACAAAGGAGCCCTCTCAAGGTCACTCACTGCTGCACAGATAAATTACACTTATATTAATAATGCTTTAATTATCAAAGCATATAAAATGAATGGAAATACCAAGGAACATATTTTTCGTGTACTGCATGTAAACCACTCAATGCTGTATGGTTAATTATCCCTGACTCTGAGGGGAAATCATATAAAGCAGTATATTACACAGGAATTGTGCCCAAAATGTGCACAAATAAAATAACAGTTGCACACTAAAGATAGCAGGAACACAGGTGCAAAGATATCCGCCACACATGCACACACACTTATAGGTGAATAGCCACTAAAGCTAAATTCAAGGATAATGAGTCGGCCATCTCCTCAGAGCTGTGAGAAACGGAGAGAGACACGCAGAGAAATGAGACGTCCTATAATGTTGACATTTATCAGCCCTATCCCAGAAACACCTCCCGCTCAACTCCTCAACCTCCCCCCACAGCTTCTCTGTCTTCTCCCTCATCGTCTGCGACAGGAGATGCAGTGCCATGCAATTAAAACATACCACGGGGATGAAAAACTCAGCTCTCCTTTTGAAACGTTCTGCCTCTATCAGCTGAGTTATGCATACCACTGCAATCCATTCCAGCAGCACATCCAGGCTCTGTTTGTGGGTCCAGCGATAACAAAGGCCTTTGTGGCCAAGCAGAGGGCAGGCAGCAGTCTGTAATTGGGAGTCTGAACTCTCGCTTATTCCAGTGGGATGCCACATGTGTTAGCCAAACCTTTTTTGCTTCATCCAGAACTCATGTAAATGTGCACACAGTCAGAAAACAACCAAGCACACACACACACACACACACACACAGTCTGCTACTCACACTATTTCTCTTTCTACCTACAGCGTTTTATCTATCATACTCACTCACACACACACACACAAAGCACACACAGCAAGCCTGACGCATAAAAAACATGCATTCAATTCATCTGTGTTTCATAAGTCTGAATTTCAGTGCCATGTGTCCGCACGTTTGTGAAGCAGAATAATTGTTTGGTCCTTGTGACAGAGGCTGGCAGATATATGAAAATGACCTTTGCCACGGCTGCCATGTCAGAGTGCACTGTGTATGAGAGGTGGCCCTGGAAATTTCAAACTGAATAACTACCATCTGACAAGGCTGAAGGGATAGTACCACTGTCCTTGACCCATATAGCAAGGATGGACTTCCAATATGAATTGACCTCACACACATATACGTGTAAACATGTTTGGTGTGTGTTTCGGTCTGCGTCGCAGTGTTTTTATTGTGTTACAAACCTCTGGAAGCCATGCATAAGGGTCAGGGTGGATGGCTATGCATAACAGAGGTGCAAAGGAATTCTGGAAACTGACTGAATTCAAATCCATGAATGCAGGAGCTGTTTGTGCCTCTAGAGAAATCTTTACACTGAAAGCTCCTTATCAGTTTGGTAAACTGGCAGAGTTTACTGAAATACATGACTATCTCTTTATTCAATTACAATTCCATTGTCATTTCACCTCACTGTAGAGCACAGTGAGATGACAATCTGAGATCAGGCCAAGCGGTGAGGCATTCTCATATGTTGCAATGTCCTGTGCTTCAGCATATAAAAACCCTTTCAAATACAAAGCAGGGTATGAAACAGAAATGTTATCTCTGCTGTTTTGATCCCAGAATGAATGTGATGAGCTCTGCTATGAGATTTAATAACAAATCCAGGCATGTGCTTCAAGCTCATGAAGAGCGGTGATCAGCGTGTGTGAAATAACACCAACAAGTGTGGAGATTAGAGGAGTCGTGCTTTGATTCATTACATCTTATTGAATGACTGACGCAGTTTTCTACTCTGCAGACTCATTCATATCCAGTGCCTCATATTATGAACAGAGGTCTCTGTGTGAGTGTGTGTTTGCATGTGTATACGTGAGTGTGTGATGAAATCAGATGCAGCAAGGGGGTAATGGCTTTTACTCTTCATTAATGCTGCTTGTTTTTGAGTGACTGCCTCAGATTTCCCAAGGTGAACCATTCTTATCACCGCAGCATCCCACTAGAGACATCAATTCAAAGCCAGAGTGATTAATATGTACCCTCCGTTTTAAAAGGATAGCTCTGATTAATTGTCTTTAAGGTACAATGCTGCCTATTGGCTGTTTGTTTTGATAAACGCGGCATCATTTGAATAAAATATTTTCTTCATTTTCTGAGCCGGAGCTCCGTTTTTTTGTAACATCCCAGTTTGGGCTGTGAGGAGCAGATAAGATTATCATTGGTCCATTGACAACTTTTGTGTTGTTTCCATAACAGATTGTTGCCTGGAAGCTGATGACCTGAAACTTGACTGAAACAATAAATCATTAAAAGCCTACCTGCGCTTGTCATCGTAATAAATCAAACCTTGCTACCCTAGATATCATCTGTCGCACCTTCTCTATGTGTTTTAAGTATGTCTCATGAGTGTGTAATTTTGCTCCATTTATCATAGCTCACATCAACTGCATGGTGTACTTTTTTATGAGTCATGCTTTTGGTGAATTTATTGCTATGTGATTGTAGTCTGCTAGCTGGTACAGAAAAGAAACAAAATAAAATGTGTGTAAAACCACTGCGATTGACTACCCACTGAGTAGATTCAAGAAAACTCCTAATTCCTGTACTTAATGCAGCAGGGGAGTAAAGGAACTCAGCCATGTGTTCCTGCGGGTCTTGTCCTCTTAAACAGTTGCCACACTTTTTCTATTCCCTTCAGTGGATGTGTTTTGTTCTGCACTATTGCATGTAGCTGAGTCATTGTAAGCGCTTGCAAAAGAATTATGCCGGTTTGTTCTGAATGTGAAGTCATCGACTCCTGGATCGGAGCAGTTTAACAAGACAGCGCAGGATTGTCTCCAAGGAATCATTTACTAAAAGAGATTGAAATGTGGTCAAATGCATACTAAGGGCAGTTGCTGCCTCAACTTGCGCGGTGAGTTAAGTGGCACTTCTCCGAACCCCATTTGGAGTTACTCTTGATCAAAGGCATGACACTCAGCCCCCACGAGTCTATGAGGGCATGAACCAACCAGCACAATGGAAAAATCCAAGGGCCATTAATTCTACCCAATTTACCTTTCGTTTGGGTTTCATTTGGCCCCTCTATAAATTCAGAGGCAGCCAGCAAGAGCAAATGAAAGAATCCTTGTTAGGCGATCATTACTCTGCTAATTGCTTTAGGAATGTGCCATGCACTTAAAGTCAAGGTCAGGGGGAGGGCGCCAAGACGTGGGGAGCTCTAATTTGAATGCTCTATTGGAGGAGGGGCTGCAATTTTGGTGCAGAGTGTGGGCTTCGGTAGAGGGAGTTAAGAGGTCAGAGATGAAAGAAATAGTGTAATTATGCTGGTAACTACCAACGTTAGAGTGCCTTTGATTGAAGATAGCAGAGAGGCCGTGAATGCTGGATTCAGAGACAGGGCATTGTGCAGCCGGCAGTCGTGCTACCTCTGGTATAACAGAAAGGTCAGGGGTATTATATCATGTTTTATGCTCCTGGAGCTTAAATCAAGCTTGTTCACTCCCTCCGCTATCTTGATCTCTTTGTCACAGTAATCAAGCATGGCACAACTTTACATTTTCACAGACATCAATTCTGATTTTTTTTTAACTCGTTTTTGGTTTTTACATATATTCTGCTGACCTACAAGCAAAGCAGACTCATCAATTCACGCCATTCCCTGTCCTCTTCCTCTTCTCATGCCCTTGCCTTCGGGAGGACTGGCATTTGTCATGTGTGTGATTGTAACCCTGCCCGCTCCTGTGTCCTCTGCAGAGAGATGTTGGAATCGAGCTGGATAACCGTCTGGATGAAAACGGCTACTGCTGCCAGCACTGTCGCCGTGGTTACCGCTACTGCCGCCGCTACCACGAGCCCCTGGGTGGCTTCAACCCATGGCCATACTACTACCAAGGAGGCCGGGTCATCTGTCAGGTTGTCATGCCATGCAACTGGTGGATCGCCCGTATGCTGGGGAGGATCTGAAGAGGTTTATGTTTATGTTGCTGCAAATTCTCCCTTTGATAAATATTCCAGACCACTTGTGAGACGAAAGCAGTCCATTGCACACAATTATTATCCAATCTGAAAGTTGGCCCATTGAGTATTAGTCAGTCTAAACAGTCTAAATGGCATTTGAAGTGTTTTGATTCTTTCTTAAAAGGCACTGGTCGTTTACAGCTGTCTAATTTTCTTTGCTCATCTACCCATTTAGTATTCTTGTTATTTGATCCTGTTGAATGGGTGCAATTTAGTCACCAGAAACTAATCTGTGCAAAAAAAATACTTCAGCACTGTCTGTCCTTACTTTGTCATGCATTCACTTTTTACTTAATGGGGTAAACAGACTTGTTCTACTAATACTGTAATGTAAACAGTGTGTGTGTATATATATATATATATATATATATAAACAATCTGAGTGGTGCTTTTAACTAAATATATATAATGCATTTTGTCGCAGTTTTTTATAATCACTTTCCTTCACTTGAGAAAGTCATACAGCACTTCTTGGATGCACACACACAAAACATGTTAGAAATGGTGTACAACTAAAATAAACTATGGAAAGATGCAATAAATTCAGTGTTTTTAATTAAGGCAAAATTAGGGAAAGAAACACATGAGCAAAGATAATAATACAAAAATGCTAGTACAGAATTAGAAGACGCTTCTGAAAGCTCCATGTATTATATAGTAACATGTCTTTTATCTGTTTGTGGTATCATGTTAAACTAAGGAGGTACAGTATAATTAAAAATACACAGACGCCTCAGCTGTCTTTTGTGATGTAGTTACTGTTGTGTTATGCTCCATTGTTTTCCCTGTTGTTCCAATCCACCAAATGCTTTAAATAGTGCTACTGTTCAAACAGTTTCTTCTTTGCTGAGGCGATTTTAATCTGTAACACCACATCTCAATCTGTCGAGCTGAAATAACTCTCATCTGGCTGCAACTAACAGATAAGCAAGTGAGATAGGCATTTATAATTGATGTTCTGTCATCAGAATAACAAGGTGCAATGCCCAAGAGTATTCCAGCTATGTGAGACATTGAAAAGTTAAACAGAGAGACAACAATGGACCACTTTTGTTGTCATAGCTTGCTTTGAAGCCTTCTTTATGTTGCTATCTCTTTCCTTATTTTTTTTTCCAATTAAAATTTTATTATATCAATAATCTCAGTTGTCCTATCAAATGAAACAATAAAATTAAATTTCCTTGAAAGAAACTTAATAGTGTTTGTTCGAAAGCTGATGTAGTGTGGGTTTGAATCTGACTGATACTATCCATAGAATAGACAGGCCCTCTTCTCTCTTTTCCATTAGTCCCATTGTTCATTAGCAGACAAATTAAATGTGTCTTGACGAGACAAACTAGACATGTATGCTTTTAGTGTTTCTATTTTATAAACTGAAACACTCTTGTGTATCTCTTGTGTAGCATAATAATGCATTGTTTATGCCTGCTAAGTAAATCTTGATGTTGACTCATGTTGGCTCAGTGGGATAATAATGTCAGTGACATCAATAATATTTGGCAGTAAAATGGATTTTGTGAAAAAGAGGGTGAAACGTATTACTGTATGTAAATGTTTTATGGATACACTCATGAATGGAGTTCATATATTGTTATTTTTTAAATCAATAATGTCAATAGCCCAGAGCAACATGTCAAGTAGAAAATAGTGGCATGAGCTAACAAATGCAATAATTGCAAACATACTTCAAATAAACTGACAAGTGTACCACAAAGCCCCCAAGGCATTTCTGAAAAGTTCATAAAATCAGTGTTCATATAATTCATTCCTTACTATTCCTCGCTTATCACATCAAATAGTCGAGTGTCTATTAAAACAGATGCATTAAGCATGCTGGTGTTGCTGCTGCTGTTGTTGGAGAGCTTTTGCACTCAAAATGTTGGGAAATAGTGAAAAGTGTTATTTTTTGTAAGATGCTGTTAGTTGTCTATCTGACGAGGTCTCAGAGGACTCTAAGGACTGTTTTGTGTAGTCGTGAGAGTAAATTGCCATGGAAGCCCTGAGAGTCATTCTGAATGGGATGGCTCACCCTGACTTGAGAGGCTGATACAGATATTACAGCTGGCTCCCTGAGAGCTCCTCATGCCTGTTGGGACGAAAGTCCAATATTAACCATGAAAGTCAAACTTTAAAGTACAGACAGTCTCATAATTAAAAATCATCATGGAGGAGACACTGGATGGTGGTGATACAGCAGTTGCACCTATATGAGAGAAATAAAATGGATCACAGTGCCATTGTTGCATGCTAAAAGGTTCATCCACATCTTTGTATCCAATACACAAATCTCCAGAAGTCTTTGAAAAGCATCTAAATGTGGCTTATTTAGCAAGATGTTTAGTGATTGCATTTTAAGACCACTGCCACAAAGACAGAGTGTAGCATGAAAAAGGATGTCTTCCTCTAAAAATGCAAACAAATAAAAAGTAACTAAACAAAATCAAATGAACTGAACTGATTATTAGTCTTCGGGTTTTTAATACCCCTACTTCTCTATAAATGAGGGTTAGTTTGCATTCCTACCATGTACAGTATAATATGGTTCAGTACATTAGATACGAGGCAGATCTCTGAGTCTGTGACAGTGAACTCTTCCTTTGTGGACCAAAATGAAAGAATATATCACTTCAAATGAAGCCCTGCACAGTTGTTCTCATGCATTTCATACACTGTTTAGGAAAACCCCCCTCCAGTACTTGTTTATCTCTGTTTTGATGAAGAGAGGAAACAAGATCGACTACTCTGCAGGATAAACAGATACCAAATGTCTACCAGGTTAGCACAGTTCAAAGGATTTTGCCTACCTGGCCTGAGGAATGGCCACTATCATCGAGGCTCACAAGGTAATGAATTCCTTTAGTTACTTATCAAAAAATGCAGGGATAAAAACTTCACTCCCAGCTGCTTATTTTCATTTCAAATAATCGCTCGTTCATTTAGATCCATGAGTTGCTATTCTGGGGCGGAGGAGAGTGAAAACCAATGTATGAGGAGTGTCTGTATTTAGATTAGTGACCTGAAGGAATACTTCTCTCCATTCCAGACTGAGGACTCAGGCTCTTCTGAGGACACGTGTATTACCAGTGCCATCTTGAGTAGAGAGAGGTGTACTGCTGCCATATCAAACCAGACACTGATGCTGTTTTTCACAATTTTTATGATTTTTGCTACACTCATGCTACACTTGCTGTCCATAAACACTTGCTTGTATGTAAAACCCCTCACATTTAGATCTAACCTTGGCTGCAGGTTGTCAAGTTAAGACAGACAGCATATAGCGGCAATGGCCATGTGATTGCAGTCATCAACTCCTTTTCTCTGTAACGTTGCAGTCAGTCTGGTGACCTGATGGTTAAATAAGCGCTCCCTGTACTGTTCCTGCTGCAGGCTGGAGGCACAATAATGTCAGCCGTCATCCTTCAACTGCTCCCTCTGTGAGAGGCAGCATGGCACAGCAGTAAACACTCGCGCTGTGTCAGTGGCTGCAGGCGACACAGAAATAGTCCTCCTCTCCCAGGACCCAGCTCTCGCTCCATCTTCAGGGTCCCTGACTCACTAACCAAAGGAATAGCACAGACGTAACGGCTGCTAGTAGCCTTTCATTATTTTAGTAATCCATAACAACCTCCGCTTACCATATGGCAGGCGATCGATGAACCACTGAACAGAAAAGCGAAGTGTCTGTTTAGATGTAATGGAGGGTTGTTTGTTGCTGAATGTGGAGCTTGTGCGATGATTTCAGACTCCTGTCTCAAACTATTTTCCCATCTGCAAAAAAAAGGCTCAGGAAGATGTTTGCTGGAGTGAAGGTTGTATTGGTGGCTGTGGCTGAACCTCTGGCCTTGTTTTTCTGTGTGCCTGTGTGCGTGAAAGTGTGTGTGTGTGTTAACCCTATGGCAAGATTGAATTGTGTGGTACACAGCTGTGCATGTGGGTGTAGAGAGAGCTAGGCACAGTAAGCAAGCCATGCTGCCAGACAGCTTCCTCAACACCACCACCACCCCCACCCCTTCCTGACCCTGAAAACACACACACACACACACAGTCAGTCCAAACCAATGCAAGCCCCCAACACACACACACACACACACACACACCAACACATCAATGTAACACATGCTGTAACAGAATCAATCCAAGTAACCCTCCAAAACCTAAACGCACGCGCACACACACACACACACACACACACACACACACACACACACACACACACTGCAAGCTGTGGTGACAGACTCGGCTGTCTTTGGCTCTGGGCATGTCACATGCTAATGTATTCATCTACCCACAGCAACTGGAGAAGCAGTGCTCTTAAGTACAGTCCAATCAGTCTCTGGACTGCCAATGGCTGCAATCCAGTTTCCTACAGTAGCCTTTTCTTTCTCTTCAAATGCCATGTGGTCGAATGTCCCTCAGAGCTGCAACAGCCCAACAATAAGACTTTGAGTTTTCAGTGCAGAAATACTTCATTTTCATTATCTCGACTGTAGAAATTAATTGACTTAGTAACCCCTTGCGAGCTATTTGTTTCCAACTTTAATTGTCTTATTTTTTGTGTGACATTTTATCTGTGCCTCACACGATTTCAAAACCACCTTGTCTCCAACAAAACAAATAAAGAGGATATTCGGTCAGAAGATTTTGTTTTTAATTAGTACATTGACTTTTTCTTAAAAACCTATTCTATGTTCAGCATAAGGGAGGTAATTGACAACCCAAGACAAGAGAAGAACATAAGCAGCGGACATACCTCAACATCTCACAGACAAGAGTGCTTGTGGAAAACACAGGGGAGATACAGAAATACATACAATGCAAAAAAAAGAAAATAAAGCAGCAAATCCCCACTCAAAGACTGACAGGTCTGAATGCAAATGTAACCCAGTGTAATTTATGATTGTCAAAAATTTGCATAAGCATGCACTTAAACAATAAGTATACATTCAGAGTGTCTTTGCAGACCCAGAGCCCTTTGGCTGATGTGGGGTTGTAAAGCAGCGTTTAACTCCTTTCCTTAGGTGCCAGTGCAGATGGAGGTCAGTGTGTCTGAATGTCCTCCCTCTGCAGCTACAGTCCGGGTGGAAAATACAACCAATTTAGCTGTGATACCACTCAGGATCAATATGGCTTCATCCCCGGGCAGAACCGAGGGGCCAATCGGATGGCTGGGCTGAGAGTTTCTTAACAAAGTGGGGCAGCAAATAAAGAAGGCACAGACTCGACTGACCCGAGAGCAGGAGAGAAAGAAGAGAGAGGGAGGACATGAGAAGAGAGGAGAGGAGACAAGGCACAAGGAATGGAGAAGAAAGGAGAGGAGGAGGCGAGACGAGACAAGGCACAAGTAAAACGAGGGGAGAGGAGACAAGATGAGAGGAGAAATGAAGAGTGGAGAGAAGAGAAAAAAAAGGAAGGAGACAAGGCCAGTGGAGATGAGATGAATGAAAGAGGAAGGAGCTTTAACAGATCTGGTACTCACTGTACCAAACTAAAGAAACTTGAGATATGATGTCAAAGACTTACTGGCTGATTACACTGATGTTTAATACAGTACACAGAACATAACTGTTTCAAATGCATAGTCCCTACTGCTTGACTGTTGAAAAAGGTAAAGAGGTATGTCTGCTGAAAAGAAGAAACCAAAGCACATTCAGTACATATTTAAATCAGACACACAACAAAGAGATATCTACAATAAGATAACATAACAGTGGAATAATGATGCTGCACTGAGCACTCAAGTCCAAATCTCAAGAAAATGCCAAAGCTGATTATGTGAAATGCTATACAAATTAAAAATGTTGGTCTTAAAAAAAATACCAAATAAACTTCCTGGTATTAATGTTCATATTCTTTGTATTTTCCCTCATGTTTACACATGTAAATAGAAGACAAATGTGTCTGTCTTTATACAGAATTTAGAAATTCACAAAATAAATAAATTCGCTATGGCCTTAAAATTTTATCTCAATTGTATATTATATATGTATATATATATATATATTTATATATATATGTATATATAATTCCATTTCATATAAACAGGATTTAAACCTTGGAGGCCCTGAAGCAGAGGCTGATAAAATCAGTTTTATCCTGCGTATTCTTTCTCTCCATTTGTGCCTCCCTATCTTGCTGTGCCTCCGGTCTGTAGCTCTATACAAACAGTTTTGATGTTCGGTTGTCCTTGGTGGACAGAAAATGTCCATTTCCATAGTAACACAGTGTTTTAAGGCCAGGAGTAATAGAGAGGGAATGCATACCTTTTTTGTTTATACGAAAATAAATGAGTAATATGTTCTTAGATGTCTGAAAGTCTGAAAAGCCATTTAGTCCGTTTTTCATCTTTTTCCCAGACGTTTCACAAAGAAAGAGTTTTGAGCTGTTTGAACTTCCTGTAAGGCACTCTTCAATTAAACTCTGAGATTTGTTTTTGTTTTCACCGGATAGGACACCGTGACACCAACTCCATCCCTCATCCGTGGGAACAGAAACTTGTATATGGTTTTAAAAAAAACACACACACATATACCCTTTGCACGTTCTCAGAAGTCTGATTTCATTGCACCATTTGGCATTCAGTCCCCAGTTTTGGTTTGTTGCATTCTCCTCTGATAACATACAAGTCTAATGAGATGAAAGATTACTAACTGGCACATTTGGTAGACAGGGATCCCTGGTTAATCCAATGGCTGTTCTCCTGGAGGGGGAGCTTGCTTTATGTGTGTGTGTGTGTGTGTGTGTGTGTGTATCTGTGTGTTTTGGGGTTAATGGGCAATGTCTATGGAAAGTGAATTCTTAGAAAAACACTCCCTTGATTTTTTTAAATTAGGCACCTGGTCACAAAATATGTGAGTAAACAATAAATCCTGAGGCTGAAGTGACCAACTTTTAAGAGCAACACCCAGCAAGATCCCTCGCTCTGATCTTTGATCAGATCACTGTGTTAGGAAAAAAAACCAAACATCAAGTCTGCGGTGAAAATGATGCAATGGTTGTTGTTTTTGGTTCAGCTTGTGTGGAGGAGTCCTGCAGCACTAAGCCTCTGCAGGCTCTGTCTTTATCTGGATAAAGTTTGCAGGCAATTGGACAGACAGTGGCAGCTCCTGCAGGCCTTTGATTCCCTGCTCAGGCTGCAGGGACATCTCCCCACGCACTTCCAGCTCCTCTACAGGGGTCAGGCCCTCACTAGGGCTGCTGTTCTGGGAGGAATGCCCATTAATTATAGTTCCACTCACAGCCTCCTGGCCATGGCTTTGACTGGTATCAATGATCACAGTCCTATACTGCAGCTCTGCTTCCCCAACCTCGATCTCTTCTCTCTCAAACGTATGTGATGCCAGTGATGGATCACCGTTCACCATCGAATGGAAGTAGCTGGGATCCAGCAGCTCCTCTTTGACATGCAGCCCAGAGAGGTCGCTGGATTTGAGCACGGTGGCAATTACAGTGCCGGGCTGCTGTGCCACCATGGTCTGCCCACAGGTTGTGTTGATGGTAACCAGGCGAGTGAGGTTGATGTTGGAAGCGGTGGAACTAATGACTCCTGGAGATGAAGTGCAGGAGGAGGAGGTGGAGCAGGAGACAGTGGAGGAGCCCAGACTGGTGACCAGGAGCTGCTGAGGGAGGCCATCCTGCAGGCTGTTGGCTCCACCTGCTAGAGATGCCGTCTGGATGGTGAGCACATCTTTACTACCTGCTGTGGTGGAGGGCATGGTGTGGAGAATAACCCGAGGGGGGGAGGAGTGATTGGAGTCCCCGTTGGCCAGGACAGTGGAGAGGGGAACAGACTGAAGAGAGCCGCTAGATGTCAGGACCACAGGAAGTGATGCAGGAGCAGAGATGGTCCTGAGAAGACAAATTTAACTGAATATCTACTCGTGTTTCTTCATTGTTTCTGACAGAGCTGTTGTAATTGAATATTCAGTTTGTATCTTTGCAAATACAGACAAGGATTATTTTTTAATGGAACCCTATTGAGAACGTTACCCAGTGCACAGCTATGATCCTAAACAGCAGAACTAATGCCCTTATTAATATAACAAATGGCGCTGTAATGCAGAAATCATTTTTCTCCTTGATTGGTAACTGCAGACGATGTTTAACAACTTAGGAAAAAGCCAAACGGCATACAAACCTGTGCAGCATGATGCAAAGAGTACCATAGATTTGGGTCAATGTCTCTCTGATACCAACAAAAAATGACCATTATAAGCTTTACAAAGGGAGCATGTACTGCAATTTAAGAGTTTATCTCAGTTTCGGAAAAGCTGACATTTTTGTAGATACAAGGTTTCAAGATAGAGTTCAACTCCCATACAAGTCACAGCCATTAAAAAAAGGTTGACAAGGGTTGAGTCAGTCATATTATGTCAATTTCACAGACAAGTGCATTTCTGTGCATGTGTGTATGAGCACCATAGTCAAGTAATTATGTATGTGTGTGTCAAGGGTTCATAAATTTGTGAATTTTCAGGACCACCAAATAAATAAGCTTTTCACCTCAATAACTCATCTGAAAAGATTTTTGCTATTGAAGCATCCTGTGGGTTTGGAATAAAGCCTGTCTGATGCAGAATTTTTTATTTATTTTTTTTATCCCTACTGATGTTGATATTTGGCAATTACAAAAGTCCAATAACAACAAATCGACTCATATGTATTTTTCTATAACACACACAAAACATTTTGATAAGGATCCTTTACAAGAATAGTTTGATGTTTTCTGTCAGACATGAGATAGTATATATCTTCTCATCTAATGCTAGGCAAGAGAGTGAATAGGCATATTTCACAAAATGTTAATCAGTCCTTTAAAAACATTTTTTTAAAGAATTGTGACCAGGATATATATTGATTGAGACATTTTTTTACGATTGAAAACTAAACTGTTTTCTGGTGGAAAAGCAATTTTTTGGAGACACTGTTTCTAAATTATCTCCAACATATCCTTGACATTTCTGTACAGCAATTTCATGTTACTTCTCTGCAGAGATATGCGTTGATATATCCGGAATAAACAACTATCACCCCTGCCGATTCATTAGTCTAGCTAGTTTGAAAGATCATGAAACCTCTCATCAGAAATTAATGTTTTCTAGCACCCACTGCGCTATATTCAAATAAAAATGAAATCAAACCATTCTTCATTTAGCTGACAGTCACTCTCAGAAGAATTCCCAATATGAAAAACTCTGGTAAAAGTGTGTGTAATTTAAAGAATGTCTGTGTTCCTCTTGCCAATCTCCTACCTCACAGCTTGTGCCGGATCTTGGACAACTGACCCTTGGCTGGTCTGAAACACATGGACAGACTGAAGTAGATGCTCAGTCTGTCCGCCGTCGGTTTCCGGGTACAGATATTCATCACTAGGCTCCTTCTTCATCTGCTTCACTGAGACTTGGTGGTGACTGTGAGCCCTCCCGTGTCCTTTCGACCCTCCACGGACCACTGACCGTCCGTTGCTAGATCTCTGATTCCCGTAGCCTGTGTTGGCATCAGAGACTGTGTCTTCATCCTCGATCACCACCAGATCAGCTGGCATCTCTTTAAACTGATAGACCAGCCGCTGCCCCTCCACTTTAGCCAGGATGCCTCTCTGGTAGTAGTACCTAGAGGAAAAAGTAGATAAAGAGCCGTTAATCACATTATCGACAATATTATCGTTCAAAGTCAACAGCCTCATAAAATGTAAAACTGTCATTCTAGTGTAGTATTACAAACATATCTGTGGAATCATGTCTGCAGGGTTCAGAGACATGGGAGCTAACATGCGTGACAAGGAGCTTTGGAAAATGGACCTCATTCCTGTGTTCCCCTTACCTGAGAGCTCTTCCCATGGTCTCATAGTTCATGTCAGGCTTGTTCTTGTGTTTGCCCCACAGCTTTGAAACAGCCTTGGAGTCCACCAGCTTAAAGATGCCTTTCTCCCGCTGTGTCCACTTGATGTATTTGGGACAGGTGTTTTTATCCTGCAGTAGAGCCAGAAGGAATTCCCACAGGTAGATTGTGTTGCCTGCAAATTAAAGGGGGGGGGATAAATGAAGTCATGTTTTTTAACATTCAATCACATCAGACATTCATGGCGGGGCCTTACAGCTTTGCTATAAACATCTATAATTCATTTAGTAGTTTCGGTTTTACTGTATAATGTTATATCACACCTATGAGGTTACAGGAGAAACTACTCTTTTCTTATAACCATTGTTGTGTCAGTTGTGTGTGTGCGCATGTGTGTCATGGAATTAATTGTACCAAGCCTGGGAGTAGATTACTCTCATTTGTGAGATGTTTTGGCCAGAAGTGGTTAAAAACAGCAACGCTCCCAAAAGTCATTTGAATCCCAGACACCATGACAGGGTGATGTATATGTGTGCAGCTGAACCTGCCGTCCCCAGCCCCCTCCTCATTGTGTCACACTGTATGGTGCAACGAGGGTTCACATCGAGCAGCACTAGTCTGCTTCTGCTGGTAGAGCATCAATGTGCCCTCCAGCCTGCAATCACTTCTGTTTCCCTGTAAAACACTGCATTCTGAGATCCCCTCATCCATTAACTCACCCAGATTCAACCCCTGCCGGACTGCAGGACTTCTGTTTGCACACTCCACAGGAGGAAACAGTGCGCACACAAGAGGAGGAGAGACCTTGATTTTTATTGGCTCGTTACAGAGAAATGGGCTAGTTAGTGAGGCTTACCTTTGCCCTCTTTGCTCTTCTTCCTGAGTGGCAGGTTAGGGGTGGTGATAGGGGAGCAGGGACGCACTGCCCGCGGCTTCCGCACTATGATTCAAATTGAGGGGTAGTGTGTTATAAGTTGAGAGGTCACAGCGGAATCATGCAATTATCTACAACACCAAGAGCTCTAGTGTTCTAACAAGGAGGCGGGGGACGACATTATTACCTTTGGTTTTTTTCTGTGGTTTTAAGGGACACTTTTGGGGTATCTCATCCATGGATGAAGTGTCCTCGTCTAGGGACATGTCAAGGCCACTATTATCCATCTGGTCAGGCCTTAGAGGGGTGTACGTCAAGTCTGACTCCAGCAGAGTGCCGTAGGTGTATGCTATACATAAATAGAGATAAAAAGAGATACAGAAACACAGACAAACCATGAGCAGACCTCAAAGAATGTATCTCATGCTTAAAACAATGTTAGATTAAAGCTGAAGTTTTGCCATTTTTGAACTTATGTATATATACTTATGGATAACTTATACTATGCAAAACAACTTACTCATACGCTTCTCATCCAAAATGTTGTTTGGAGACTCCATGTTAAGAAGAGCTGCTGCAGCTTCGTTCGTCTCCATGCTGTCCTCTGCGCCTGAAACTCTGGTTTCTGTCCATAAGATGACAACAAAGTCATTAATCAGAAATCCTTGTACTATATATATTGTGGTAATTGCTTACATGTATGTGTCTGGGTCTTTGTCGGATACAGCTGAATGGCTAGCATGACTACCAGACACATTTTTCATGTCTGCTTTCATGTCTGCGACATTTTTACTACGCAAAAGTACACACTAAAGTACATGCTAAAAAATATTTACACTTCATTTTACAGGACTGTAAATACCAAATAATTTCTAAGAGGCATAAAATAAATAACAATGTAATTTGGGACTCATTTGAAATAAAAAAGATAAGATTCCAACAAATAGTATCAAATTATATAGTTCTTTCTAAGAAGATCCTATGAAATTACAGACCCGTAATGTAAAGAACTACAAAGATGTTGAGATTCACATTTGTTTCATTAACAATTAAAAAAGAAAAAGATTCAGTTGTGAATCTGAGCAGGGACCAAATGCGTAGAATGTGATTTCCCTTCTTTGCGTGGTCTTCCACTTGTTTGCTAACAGCTGTGATCTGGACTTAAACACTAGTGTGTTGTATGTGCACCTAACTGAGCACATTTCCCTTCAAATGATAGTAAAGTAAAACGTCTTTACCCGAGAGGTCCACCCCTCCCAACGAGATGGAAGGTTCCTCCACGACATGTAGAGTGGTGTCCACCATGATGCCGTTGGTCACCTCATCGGACTCCAGGCCTGAATAGACCTGCAGCAGATCGGCTGCAGGCACCTGCTCAACAATCACCGCTGGGAATACTGATGGGTCGTCCAGCTGAAGAGAAAGATGAACACACACACATACAGAGAGAGGTTTGAGGTGTTGTAACACAGGAGCTATCACTGGAAAGCAGGGGGCTGACGGTCTTTGCACATCCGCATGTGTATATGCTATAAAAACACCATTAATTCCTCCACTACACATCATAAATGCAATATAAAACCCCCAGATGACATCAGATTAATGCTATAACTGGATTTGGTCTCTTATTTTTATTGCCTTGTAAAATATTGTACATTCATACTCAATTTCAGCTAATATGGAGGCACATAGCATAGAGCAGAGGTAATTTCTGTGGTGTTGCAGTGGCCCACAGGGACCCCCTGAAGAAGACAGGAACCAGCTGTTTGATTTGGCCTACTTCTCATGAGAAGTTAATCTTATGCTCAGAAATTATATAAACCCAAATGAATGTTAATGGATCAGTCATGAATTGCAGCCAAGCACCCCCCTTCAGCATGTCCTGAGCGTGCTTTGGGAATTCTAACCCTGCCGTCTCATTTCAGGCATGGCAAAGCCCGATGTAGGACGACGCGAGGGTACAGAGGGAATTACTGGTGTCTGGGCCAAGCCATCGAGGAACAGCTGAGAAGCCCAACATACCTGAGAGCTCCTCAAAAACAGAATGGTCATTGGGCGCTTGGTACGTGTCAATGACAGAGATATGGGGACTTATTCATTCCTTTGTATAAGTCAAGTCATATGGTCCTACAAAGCTCTTATTGTGATGTTTTTCTGATACTAGTAACCTTGAGTGACAGCTGTCAATTTGTTTATTTTATTAAGTATGAACAACATACAACACTGATCTGATTTGAAAATCATCAAAAAAAACTGAAAACTTTTGTTTTAAATGAAAAGGTCACAGGTACTTTGATGCAAAACAACGCATAGTGAACTGACCACCAGCAGATGGCAGCAGACTACACTTCAAAAATGTTCAGAAATCATTTTCCACCATGACAGTGCCAGCAGTGTAGCTGCTTTGGGGGTTTGAGGAATGGCTTTCTAAATGTATCATTATTATATGTCCAAAGCACACTAAAACAGATAAATAGAAAGTCTTCATAGCTCTGCCCCGGCGCACCAGGGTTAGGAATAGCCCGAGGATAGTTAAAAGATTAGTGAAATTGAATGTAGCCTTTGCATAACAGTAACAAATTTCTTCTTAATATTATACTGCCTGTAATGAGAGTGCAACTTACAATGCCGCCCCACAAATAACAAGCCGCAATAACTAGAATATTTGCAGTGTTGCCTGAACCGACACTCGACAGAAAAACAGTTAATTAAAAAAAGATAGTTTTAAGTGGCGGCCTATTGCCTCCTTAAACTTACATAATTTACAAACAGTGTAGATCAACTGAGAGCACAGTCTTACTGTCATGACCTGATTAATGGAGGAACAGGATAGAGAAAACAGTGCAGTATGAGGAACATGAATATAGGCTTATCTGTCTCTTTGGACAAGTGTCCATTGTTGGTTTGGACCTGGGGCATACCAGGTGTCCGGGTTTTGTGGGGGTGGGAAGACAGGGCAGTCCGTGGATACACTCCCATTTCAGCTACACTTTAACCAGGAAACTAACAGACCAGCTCATTATTTGGACACGGTATTAAACAGTTAGGCCTCCCGAGCAGGATCAGCAGTAATTACCCAAGGATTGTTTATTAGTAATTGTATACACTCTACATAATGTATCGTCTGTGATTCAGGAGCAAGATGGCTCCACAAGACATCTATCATAACTTTGTAGATCAACAACAAATAGCTTATGTCATCTCGGCAGCAAAACCTCGAGGCCTCATGGGGCTAATAAAAACCCTGAGTTTTGCTTTGACTGCAGACACTATCAATGTCTCACTGACATACACTGAATGTTTCCCATTAATCGAGTCTTTGGTAGACATATTATCGGATAGCTAGACAGTGAGGCTACCGCATCTCCTCGTCTTGGTTTAAATGATGTTTGCTGTCCTTGAGTCAATCGTGTGTAGACAAAAGGCATTTTGACTATTGGCCTGCTGAGCTACAGAAACAGCAGCAGCAGCAGCAGCACCCCACCCCCGTCAAGTGCAGAAACCTGAATCTCACACAGTTTGCTGACAGAGCATGAGGTGTCTGAAGCTGCTTTCTCTGCAGTTGTTTTGATGCTAACTGGTTTTTGCTGGGAACACCTTCAGACAAGTCTTGTATTGTTGATTTGACAATTTGAAAAACATGTTGCAATGTGCAAGATCATAACTATGGAAGAGAGAGAGAGAGAGTTGTTTAACAGGCGCCCGACATGTGACACAGTCTGACAGATAATATTGAACATCCTAAAGGTTTTAACTGCTTCTTCCTCTTTGTTGACTTGAATAGTGTTTCTAGTAGGGAAACAGGAGCGATAAGAATCAGACCGATTTACATTTCTGAGTTCCCCATTCTGCCTTTGAAAGCAACAGCATCTGTGCAAGCTGTTCCCCCCACACCCCACTCTCTTCTGCTTTACCTGCCCAGCCACTGTGTGTACGCTTTCAATATCCTCATAATCATGATATTTGAGAGCATAGCAGCTTGTAACATGAGAGATTCTACCATGTTTAAAAATGGGTTGTTTGACTAGAAGCCAAATGTCTTTGACTATGTAGAAACCTTTACTTAGATTTTTATTTCAAATCAAGTTCAAGTTTTTTTTTGTGGCTACCCATTGTTAGATCAAACGTTAAGTATCATCCTACAGTCATTACATAATGCACCTTAGGGAGCTACTTATTGACTTAAAAACCAATATAGCATGGCTAATCATTACAGAACCCTCCCTGTGATTTCACTGAGCTAAAACAGCTTTATTGAGGCCAAAATAAATCTTAACAACAACCAGCAGAAACAAAATGGCCTCAGCAGTCATATGTTACTGTGTTGTTGCTTTTTGGGGGTGTTTCCAGGACTTAGCAAATAGGGGCATGCTGCTTGCTTAACAGGCTGAGTGGGTTCAGCAAGGAACAAAACTGGAACACTGGAACAATACAAGTCATTTAGTTGAATTATCCCATCACTTCCAAGCAGCCTTGTAACTGGTCTGTCAGGTTTGGCCTGAACTGGTGCTATTCAGGGATCCAGTGACAACTTGCCACTCTAGATACACACACAGATATAAGAACACATATACATCATACAACCACACTTACAATCAAGCCTGCTCCACAGGATTCAGACACAGGTGTGGGGATGAAATAACTGCACACCTGACCGGGCAATGAAAAGACACATAGGCACAGGTTCACATCGCATGCACACACATTAACCTTTGTGCCACAAACACATTGATGGCCAAGCCCCACCCTGTCCCTCCCACGCACCCTAACCTAACCTCGCTGCAGATTTTTCAATCTTTCCATTTCTGTGCTCCCAGCAGCCCACACTCTTCTTCCCAGACCTCCTCTCTGCTCCATCCTCCCCTCCGCCTGCCTCGTTCCCCAACATGTTGTCAGAGTTAAAGATCACAGGCTCTGAGCCACGACTAATCCTACCCCAGTGACCATGCTGTTTACACAAGGTTTGTTTGCCCTGCTATGAAAAGTCTTAGATGTATCAACAAGATCACATACAGTATATCTGGCTTTTAAAAAATGGATGGTCAAACACTGGTCCAAAGGTCTTTTGATCAAATAATAAATTGTAGTCTACAGGCCCAGTCACGCATTAAAAGCAACAAACATCTGGATTAAGTTTGAAATGTGGTTTCTCCAGTGCGATACCTGATTGATTTCGTCCATCCCGTTGCTGGCAAATTCAAACACCAGTTCGCTGGGCTGTACTGCAGTCGTCATGGTAGTGGAGTTCAGAGGGCAACTTAAAATATCCTGGCAATGACTATGCCTGGCTCCTCGTCGGTACGGACAGAGACTCAGCTTCACCTCACAAAATGGCTTCCCTGTCGTCCTCCTGTTCTCTAATCTGGGTGGTTAGCGCTCCGAAAGAGAGACCACGATCCGGGTTTCAGAGGAGTGCTGTGGCCCAGGTGGGAGCAGCCTCGTCCCTCTCTGACACGGAGGCTGGGTCCCGCTGCGCCTGGAGCATCTACACCTGGGAGAGAGAGATAGAGACAGGGGCTAGGGTCAATAGACATATTAGATCAGATTTAATTTCACAGAGACAAGAGAGGAAGGTAGGAGCAGGGATGGCACAGAAAAAGAATCCTTGTGTGAGTGTTTTTGAGGCCTTAAAACTCACAATTCAAATAATAACCAGACCTACACAGTTTCAGGCAGGACACACTTATCTGGGCTATGTCTAGATCTGATGTTCAAAGCTGAAAAAGCCACAAGTTTCAGCAGAGAAATCAGATCAATGGCAGATTGTTGCCTCACTGCCTGACAAACCCTCTAATAAACTCAGAGCGAATCAAGACCAAGTAAAAAAGTCTTCTGTGCTCACCAGAAAAACAGGTTTCAGACCAAGAATAGCTGAAAATTCTGACATTTGAGAACCTGCAATCCTCAAGTGTTTGGCATTTCTGCTTGAAAAATAACTTTAAAATCATTTATCACAATAGTTGCCAATTTATTTTCTTTCTATCAACTAATTTATACCATTTTTGCAACGCTAAAATAAGCACAACATATCAGCATCAGGAGGATCTCACAACTTATTTTGATTTGACCACTTCATGCCTCTCATTTCATAGCTGTCTCCGTCCCTGAAGTGAAGACACCCCTCAGCAAACCACCCAAGATCCTAAGGCTCCAGGGCTGATATCATGATCACATGAGTGAGTGCTGGGGCGGAGAGGGGTCTGAACGAACCCTCCCTCTACACACACACACACACACACACACACACACACACACACGAGAGATCACTCGTCTGATGATACTCTGTGCTGACCCTCGGGAAGATACTGTGATCACAGGCAGTGGGGGAGAGAAACTGGTGGTCATGTGCTCGTTAGTGTGTGTGTGTGTGTGTGTCAACCCCATACCCAAAGGCAGGTTTGAAGGACGGGAGGGGCTGATGTTAGGCTGAAGAATAAACGGACAGCCCAGGGCCACAAACCCCCACCTCCTCCTTCTCAGGGACCAAAGAACTGGTAGCAGTAAAGAAGTAAGAGATGGCAATGTTTTATACACTCCCACCCCCAACACACACACACACACACACACACACACACACACACACACACACCATCCCTGCTTTTTCCACTGCTGCAGGGTGGAGGTTATTTTCTATGAAATGCCTGTGTGACTGACTAGGTGCTGGGGATGGGGGGATGGGGGGATTGGGGGGGGGGCAAGTTCTGCAGCTTGTGGAGCACAGGGGCCAAACAAATTTTGCGATTTAGTTTATCTTTCTGCCAAACATCCAGACAGAATAGTAACATGTGACTGTGGTCTGGAAAACATCCTTCTGGGAGGTAGAGGAGAGACGGGCTAGTGTTTCACTGAGCTGGACGCTGCAGCCATCTCTCTGGAGCTCTTCAGTGCCCTGGTCTTCTTGGCATATTGGCGCTGATTGAGTGTGTCAAGCCATTACCAGACTCAAGCAGAAACAAGGGGATATACTGTAAGGATCTTCCAAATGGAGGAAGATGTATAAATCATGTTTTAAAAAAACAAAACAAAAGAAATCATGTCTGTGGACATGTGTCTGCTTGCTAAGTGAGTCTCCAGTTGCAATTTTACATGGACCATACACACCCACACATTTACAGCAGATGCCCTCATCTGGTCTCTGTGAAGCCGGACCAAGACACCCCATGTGGGATGAGATAGTGTAGGACACAGTGGTCTGTGTCACATGGGATCACTCTGAAATTGTCCTGCCCAGCCTCGCTGCATTCTCCCAGATATGAGGAGGCACGTTCTCTGTAACAGAGCATCTTGATTCCTCTTTAGCTGTAACAGGTTCTGTTAGATTTATGGATATTGATGGAGCAGTTAGTGTGAACATTTCAGCTTATGGGGGTAAATGAATGGGTTGTCAGATGACAGGAAACAGACTGCGGGAGATTGGCAAGATCAGCGGGAATCAAGATTGAAGTGAACAGTAAATCTTGTATTCTCCCTCCCAGTTCTTTATATTTGTGTGTCTAATTGACTTTATGTGTCTGTGTATGTGTGTCCCCTGCTGTATTCATACGGCAATGCATCAGACTGTGTCAGTGTTTATGTATTTTCTATATCCTTCCTGACAGTGCATCATTGGTCTGAATGTCCCAGTTGGCATGGTGCTAACAGCAGACAGGGATACAAGAGAGCCAGCCATTAGTCAGACGCAGCCTGCCCATTATCCCCGAGCACATGACAACAGCTGCCTTGTCCCAGCACAGGAGCAGGGTTGTAACTGCACTTACTACGTCATGAAGAGGAGAAGAGGAGGAGAACAGCAAAGGGAGGGATTTTACTGGGATGTTAGTCAATGCATAATAGCCCACAGAGCAAATAGACTGCCTGTGACTCGCTCTGGGTGGGGCCTTCTTTTGACAGACTCGAACATTTTAGTATGAGCACTACAGCATCAAATGTGTAACTGCGGTGTCCTGTGTCCAAACACATTGCAAAGGCAAAAATGCTATTTAAATCATTTGTAATAAATACATAGTTTAAAGCAGCATTAATTGATTTCTGGCCACTTTGGAGCAGCAGAAGACGCAATATTGATGTATTATCACCTTGTGAAGTTATAGCAAAGGTATTCAACACGTACACACAGTTTACCTATTTTTCTAATATCCATTGGATATCATGTTTTTGACCACCTGATGAATGTATGTAATATTCTTCATATTCATTAGCTCTATTTTGGTCTCCACCAACCCTAGAGGGAGATATCTGGCTCTTTGGCTGCTAAATGCTCCACTATGTTTACCAATGCCAGGAATTAATGTTTCTTTTCTGTCTCATATAATAAACTGAATTCATGTGAGCTTTTCTTTTTTTTACTTTTAACAAAAGCAAAAAGTTGGTTGTCATCTCCCTTGGGTCTGCACACTTGTGATAGGCAGGTGATTTGTCAATTGTCAAATTCTTAACTATGAAAATAATCATCAGTAGCAGCCCCAGTGATTTACCCTAATATCCCAAAAGCTGATAGTATGGCTCCATCATGGCCCTTGTCTGTGACCATGGTGATGTGATTCTGTCTATCAATCTGCTCTCCTCCACTGTCTGTTATATATGGCAGCCTGGTGAACAGCAGACTGAGGAGGAGTATAAAGCAAACACTGGCCTACTCCACCCCTTCAGGATGGGGACTGCCAGTCGCAATAACAACCAATTAGAGTAAGGATTCATGAACAAATGGAGCATTCCCAGAAGGCTCTACTTCCACTGCTTTAGTCTCTTCAGCTGAGCTCATTGTTGACCATGAAAGGAGGTAATTTAAGCCAATTGAATGACTATGCAATGACTCACCCTGCATGTGGTGAGTGCAAACATTGGAGAGATGCGAGAAAAGGACCAGGGCAAACTTTACTTAACAGCCATTTTCAGCTCAGGTTACAAATATGCAGATTTCATCAGGTGACATGACATGTTCAGCAGTGCACTGGGGTGGTTGGAGATACGGCGGCAGTCACAGGACTGCTGATGCTGGTGTTGGTGTCAGAGAGCGGGTGGTATTCCTGGTATGTGAAATCTTTTTCCCACACAGGTATAGGTAACAGGTAAAAACTGAACTGGACATAAATCAAGAGTTCTCTCTGCACTCACTAAACACCTGCAAAGGTTTCTAAACTGACAGAAACAGTGATTTTGCCCTTCATCCTACTCTGCTGAGTGACACATTTCAGTACTCACAGAAAAAAAAATCTTAACCATAAATGAGCCCTACAAAGGTTTAGATTTCCCAATTCAGCTGTGTAGAGAAACACTGATGTGCAAGATGGAAGAAAATGCGTGGGTTTACCACTACCATGTTATTGAATGGCTGTCAGCACAGACATGCTGTTATTGCAGGATCCTCTGGGTTCCTGTAAAGGAAATGACTCAGTGATGTGAGGCTCGAGCTCATTCCTGGAGCCCTGTGATAGCCCATAAGAGCATCAGAGGATCTTGGTCATCATTTCTGGGCAGCAATTCCCTTTTGGGCATGTTTTACTACAGATGTCATTAAACTACGCAGCAGTATGTAACAATGGTACTTTTAGCGCCAAGAAAAATAGCTCAAATACAAATGTTTTGGCAAAGTAAAAACATGGCTCAGTTCAGTGAAAGAAAAAGTAAAGTAAGCAATGACAATGTATGTGTATTAATCTTCATCTTTCCTATATTTGAAGATACTAAAAAAGGTCTTGATTGAGTTATAGCAGCAGACATGCTCATAGTGCTACAAAAGTGTTTGCTAATTCAACAGAGTAAGAAGACAGTAATTAAGCAGTTGCATCAACGCCAGACAAAAAACACACAGAGGTGGTATTCACCACTGCTACAGCACTATGTCAGCACTTTAACAACTGTTTTGTATACAGTATTTTCTGTGCATTCTATATTTTACTCACCACCCAGCATTGCACAATACAGCA
Organism: Micropterus dolomieu; assembly: GCF_021292245.1. Lineage (NCBI taxonomy): Eukaryota > Metazoa > Chordata > Actinopteri > Centrarchiformes > Centrarchidae > Micropterus > Micropterus dolomieu. Next base: position 21,753,608 of record NC_060168.1, on the reverse strand, counting down.
TGTCTCACCATGCTTCAAACTCTACTCCACTTTATAGAGATGAATAAAGGAGTGCATTCACTGCAATCCTAAGGCCACACCATGCGTGTGGCGATAAAATGGCAGAAATGGGCACAGAGGCAGGCATAGACAGTGGCTAATGGCATGCAGCTGCAGAAAACAAAGCATCAGAAACGCATACCCTGCACTGGGCACTGTGTCCGAGCCAGCACTCACTGCGTCTGTCTGAAAGTAGGAGACATTTAGCTCAGCCGTGCCAAATGAAGACTAAAAGAAAAAAGTCACCTCGAGCATGGGCTTTCAGAAGGAGAATGGAATTTAATCTCATCTCCTCTGAGACTTGTACTTTTCCATTCAGGCTCAAGGTTCTAGGAGAAAGACCCATGCTTTCCTGTGACAAGAGTTGTTTGTGCCAACTAACACACTAGGCTATTAGTTATACCATTTGACATTTGACACAAGATAAGACATTAGCTTTAGTGGGATAATATGATCTGGAGAACAGGGACAAAAGCTCAGTAATGTCCCCAGTGACAAACATTCAGAAACATCTCTAGAGACCAGATTCCACTTTTGTGGTCAGTTTGTATTCAGATTTGTAAGAGGCACTTTTCCTGATGAGAACCAAATGGCCATTCGTTCTCTGTCTATATCAACCATTTACATAATAACCTGTATCACAGCGCAGCGAATTGGACTTTCTTGTTTAGGGGCATACGAGATAAATGATGCCAGCCAGATATAGCAGTGACATATTTTAAAACTGGGCAGAAAAAACACCCACAAACTGACCTGTGAATCTTGCACTCACAGGAACAGCATCACTGAGCAGTGGGTTTCTGCTACTTCCTGTCTGTTAAACCACACTGAGAAGAAAATTTCTTCCTCTGTGTAAGAGCGGAAAGTTCTCAACTCCCCCTCCTTCCTTCTCAAACAACATGCTATTACTCTCGTAGATATGAGTCTTGTGACAAAGGTAGCATTTCTTCCATGAATAATATCATTACTAGAATTATCTACACAAGTGACGCAAAAGAAAAAATCATTGACTTTCAATGAAAAATGTATTTTAGTTTATAATAATAATAATAATAATAATCCTTATTTGTAGAGCACTTTTCAAAAACAAGTTACAAAGTGCTTTAACAAGTGTAAAGAATAATACAAAAAAACAAAAACAAGATAAGAGCATGAAAAATTAATATAAAATTAGTAATTAGTAGTTTAGTTTAGTAAACCCACAGGAAAACACGTTTTGCAAGCACAAGTCAAAGTCTCTAGTAGTTTAAGCACAGATAACTGTTTTTTTGGACCCACAAATACAATACTGTGTATTAGAATAGCAGGTTGAAAGTGTTTATTCAAATATGATCTACAAATTAGACACCATTAGATATTTTCTCACCTTCTGACATTTTTAGCCTGCTACACTCAGGTTGTTTAATGACAATGATGGTGAATTAAAGGGATCACAAAGGGCTCACAAAGCCACACCTGCTATTTGCAGACATTTCTTCCCCACAATGGTGACACGAGGAGAGCAAACACAGACAAGCATTACTAACCCCCCACCCCTTCACACACACATGCACACACACATGCATGCATGCAAGCATCCCTTACTTGTGGCCCCATGAGTCGGTTTTACTGAAATTCTCAGAACAAACTACATGGTTCCTGTCACACAGTTTTCACTTATAGGTCAGAACACTAGACAAGTATATCAGTATACTTACATGCCATGTGTGCAACTAGAGCACCCTGCAAACTTTTTTTATGAGCCACTGAGAATAAATGCCCTAAAGCACATACAGCCATTCATTAACATTGTAGAAAAATTCTATCTGTTGAATTTACTTTTTCTGCTAGTTAATATGAACAAACGATAGGCCTGGAAATTAAACCACACAAATCCAAATCACAATGTTTTTTTCAAAACTGTCATTTATTTCCATCTTGTCTATCTAACTGCTGTCTTACCAGGTTTTGCCAAAGAGAAGCCCGTTTTAACTTAAACTTAACACAGCAGCGCATTTGTCAAAACTACCCCCAGCGGCCTGTTTCTATTATGTGGCAACAGGCCACATGCCACAGAAGTTGTGAAAACAGGACAGGAAATTGCAGCAAAGTTTTACAAAAGACATCTGCATCCCTCAAACATCACAGTTTGATGCGCTATGTGCTTCTGTAATGTCCACAAGGCTGTAAGATTTTATTAAAGCATCTGGACACTGTCAGTAAGATGTGAAGTAAGACTGGACTAGCAAGTCAAGTAAATTTTATTTATATAGCCCAATATCACAAACCACTATTTGCCTCAAGGGACTTTACAGTCTGTACAGCATACAATAATATGTATAAATGTTGGGGATCTTTTTAAAATTACCACTCAAGGCTACATCATTTAACAACAGCAGTGCTCAGCAGAGCTGATATAATCTACAACCAGTGATGTTATACAAAATGAGAGTCCTGCCGCTTAAATGTTTTCTACATTACTGTGAGTCTTTCCAAGGTCATAGCATTGACCTAACCACTAAAAATGGCAAGACGTTCTCTAGATATCCCGAAACAAGATGTGCAAATGCATAAAAATCACAACGTTATTTATTGAGTTTACAGGTTAGTCTGCTCTGAGGGCCTGTCCGAGCTGGTAAGTGTGGAGAACAGTACAAATGTTGATCGTCCATTGTTTCTTATAGATCTAATTTGTAAATTTGGTCCTTTTAGAAACTGGTTTTGAACGGACACATTTGGTCAAGCAGCAACAATATGTTGACACTGTTCAGGTGTGCAGGACATATTAACAATGTCTGGAAAGTAAGACACAATTTTAACCTGCTTTACTTTCCATAACCTGCCATGACCATGTCCACTACACTCTTTTATTGAATTATATAGCATTCGATGCATCTGGCTCAAGAAGACAGAAAAACCTTTGTCTATTTGTTCAATTCTGGCAATCTGAAATTACATCTGAAAATAATATGAACCTGCCAGGTAAAAATATTGCTCCCTAGAGCCTCTCTTGTGTCTTAGCTCGATCATGTAATTTCTTCTATTTCAAAATCACAATGATTCCAAGTAACAAAAAAAACAAACAAACACAAAAGGCAAGGATGAAAACGTGCAAGCCTGTGCATGTGTGTCAGTTGCCTTGCATTGCCCTGCTGATTCCTTTCTTGCAGACATATTTGAAATACTTCATCCGGACTGCTGTTGTTTTGGCTGCTGTGTGGGATCAATTTGATGCATGACTAGAGTGTAAAAGCTAAATTCTCTCCTTTTTATATAGTAAGCAAGCCTCCCACAGATATTACACATGTACAGGAAGCTAGTGCATAGAATCACCTCTCTGTAAAAGGTAAAAGACAAAATAAAATAATTTTACATACAACATTTATATAAATTCTCGTAAAACAAAGCTAAATTCAAACCCTACTGTGTGCACTACTGTGCTGCATACTGTACCTGCTTCTGAAATAGCTTATTTACACGCCCATCTCTGATGTGTTTACATTCATACCGACGTTAACATGTCACAGCACAGGTATACTGGCAGCAGCAAGAGAGAATATCATACCCAGAAAAATAACAGCACATCCTATAAACCAAGCGCCAATAAAAACAAGGTGATTGATGAAAATCCTGATTCTTTCTATAGCATACCAATAAACAAATTTACCATTGATAGCCGCCATCTGATTATGTAACAGCTAATTTTTTTCAAAGGGAGAAATTCCATTCAGAGCTTATACACTGTATGAACTTTGCCAACATATTTTCCACACAAGCATTGCAGCATACTAAAAATTACATGTTCAGATGGAGCACTGAAATCTCAGGGCTCCAAGTCTCAGTCAAGGCTATGAACAGGGGACCCAGCTGTTACAAAGGAGGCTGCATACCAAACAGGTCTGGACACAAGCAGACTGATGTGTCCACCCATAGTCAGGCATGCAGCAATATGTAACACGCCTAGAGAGGGAATAAAAACAGATATGAGATAACCAAATTTTTTCTCTGTCTTGTCATACACTTTGGGGTCAAGCTTTTCATAGTTCAACAGTATTGGGATTACGCTTTTTATCTTTTTGAAATGAGAAAATCTATACCACTCTCACACCTGTAGCCTACAGCAAATATGCAGGAGAGTTAGCATAGCTTAGCATAAAGATAAAATAACCCCCATAAAACTGCAACTTGTCAGTTTTACACTTTGTTTTTGTAGGAAGTAAATAAGCAAGATAAAACATATTATTTAGTGAGCTTTAGAGGTGCTGAAAGGTGGATAGTTCTCATTAGATAGAGCAAAGTTAAAATGTTATGCTATGCTGTATGTAGCTTTATATGTAGCATACAGACAAAAGAGCAGTATTAATCTTCTCAGCTAACTCTTGGCAAGAAAAGAAATAAGCATATTTCCCAAAATGGCAGACAATACATTTCTATTCACTAAAACATTCAGTGTAAAAAACAAGCTGGAGAATTGAGGGTTTTCTTTATGGGAGTATTGCAGGATCTCTGTTTAAAAAGCGCTACAAAAACAGCTTATCTGATTTCACACAACTGGATACTAGGTCAGTGTGGTATTAGGTATCATGGACCAGTGTTTCCATCTAATCTTGAAGCCAGTAAAAGTCTCAGGAGAGAAGTGCCGAGTCATTGCATTTCATGATGTCATGTGCATACTTCAAAATAGGACAAAACGGTTAAGCTATGTGACTGAACTAACAAGCTTAAACTACAACTCATGTAGTCATGACGAATGTTTGGATTGCATGCTTTAGGTATTACAACATTACTTGCACTTCAGTCACTTTATCTCGTCATCCTGACATGTTTTTTTGGAACTATGTCTGACGTGCACTACACGACTAAAAACAAAAAAGTTAGGATTACTGTACTAATGCCAACAATTTTAATTTATTTCAGCTGCTGCAAACATCAATCAAAGGTTGATTTCACCTTTGGAGATGTGAAACAGAAGAACAGACTGCCCAGCACGGTCAATATTTGAGAAGGCTTTATGAAAAACACTCATTTATGATTGCCAGGCAGTGAGGAAGGTGCAGCATGGGTGCAGGACAATAAACTACCTTGCTAAAGAGACAGACGTGCTTAATCTGGTTATATAACAATATATTTACATGGCGTTATTGTTTAACTATATCAAGGATCTGTAATAATTATATGTGGGAAGTAGAAGAAGATAAGTATATGAGTTTAATAAAAATGTTTCTAAACCTATTACTTTTTCAGGGTGATATATACATCAGTGACATGGTAACCTTTGCTTCAATAGTACTTTGAATAAAGAGGCCTGACAATCAGTCTCCCGAGGGCCTGGGGGATATGTTGTTCTGACAAGAATCACAATGCAAAAACGCAAAGGTAAACAAGGAGCGGCTGTTGCTTAGGAACAAGCAGAGGGAGAGAGCTTGTAAATTAGGCTCTGTGGTACAAGAAAGAGATAGAAGGTGGGCCTTATTCAGCTCAGCAAAGGCCCATGTGTGTTTACAAGGACATAAGTTGAAGACCAGGCACGACAAGTATCAACAGACGACTGAATGGATATTCAAACTGCGTCTCCCTGTGTAGTAAACTGCTGTTACAGGATAAGTCAAATAAATAAATTTTTAAAACACATTGTGACTCACTGAGACACAGGAAGATTATGTTACGAAAGTCTTTAAAGACTAGTTTAGCATTTTGGGAAATACCTTATTCGCTTTCATGCCGAGAATTAAATGAGGAGATCGATACCACGTACGCGTCTGTACAGCAGACATGAAACTGGAGAAAGCAAACACTTAGCTTAGCATAATGACTGGATAGAGGGGAAACTGGTAGCCTGGCTCTGTCCAGAGGTAAAAAAAATCTGCTTACAAGCACTTCTAAATCTCACTAATTTACACGTTACATTTTGTTTGTTTAATGTGTACCAAGCCAAGAAATAGTATGGCAAATGACTCCCTGTAAAACCACAATGTTTATTTGCTACACCTTTTGGTTTCTGTATGGATTAAACAGGTAGCATTAGCTAGTCTCTCCCATATGCTAAACTCAGCTAAGCTAACTGGCTGCTGCCTATAGCTTCATATATAAACGGACAGATGAGAAAGGAAGAGTATTTGATTTACTGATTTCTGTCAGAATGTGAAGATAATTTCAACAAATATAAAAACAATGCTTCTGAAATAAATTGCTTACCCCAGCCCCAAGTGAGAGTAAAGTGTAATGTTTGTTTTGATTAGAGTGAGCAGCACTCTGGGCAGCCATTAAGCTAAAATGTAAGGACTTACAATACAATCCTTGATGGACAAATTTATAAAGAAATGAAATGTCACCATAGAGTTAATGTCCCCAAAATCTGTCATCTCTGCATGTAGCTATTTGTGCACTGACCTTAAGGCTATGAATGACAGCTAGAATTTAAATCTAAAGCTAGAAGTACGGGTTAATGTTAAAAGGGTTTAGATTTGAATTTTGTGGCGTTCATCTGTCAAACCTGTGGTTCAGCCCGTTGTTATTCACACATTCTGTCCACCACACCAGCAGCATGACAAATTTTCTCTAAAGAGGCCTGATCGTGCTCGTAAATGTGGCTCTTTGAGGCTCAATTTAACCTAAATGAAATGCCTGAGAGTCTACCACAGTTCTTTCATTTCTGGTCACTATGCACTTCGCGAACACACAGGGAGGTGTTGGAGAATGTGATGAAAAAAAAAGTGACATTTAAATAATATGAAAGCAAAACATCAAGGAAAGGACGGAAGGTTTCAAGACAAAAATAAATAAATGAAAAAATAAATTAACTTAAACTCTGACCAACAGATTATTTGAGTGCTGAAGTCATTATGGCCATGGCCAGTTTTCCATTTGACAGCCTGCTGCTGAGGCCTCCAGACACAGACACCACTGCAGCTGGGTGTCTGAGACCAAAGCCTCTGAAAAGCAAGTGGGAAATCAATTTCCCTCTGTGTCTAGGTCAGAATGCCTCTTTGTACCAACTGATACTGCAATAAAACCAACATGATGTTTAAATTAGCATGAGTGAGTGTAAGGGAGGTGGCAACAGACGTCAGATAAAATTAATTTCACTTAGGATGTCAGTTTTATGTTCACGTGCATCTTATAGTTGGGGAGCCTATTTTTTTAGCCATGTTGCCTCATGCAGGGTGGAACCCATGTAATTGGAAAGAAAAACGTGGCAATGTGAGTGTGTTTTCCAGGCCACTGCATTATAGTGCATATATAGTATGTAGTGCTAGCAATTTAACTGTCAGTTAGCTGTATCATATTCCCATATTTACAAATGACCATGCTTCAAACAAAGACAAAGCCAACAGAAAGCTGTAATGGAAACTTTTATGAGGTTCGGCATGCTACTTTTATCTATTACAAATAAACTTCACACCTCAAACCTTCCTCCACCCACAAAAGCTCTACGACGGATAAGAACCTTTTATCAAGATACATGCACTATCACGATTTCCACGGTACAGTAGTTCACTACAGAAAGTTCTAAACTTTAAAGTCAGTTACAAGAACTGCATGCTACTAAAAGGCAAGGCATATCCAACAATCTCAACAGTATTAGCCTCTGTAGTTGACTGTACAGTACTCCCTAATTCATGATCAGCATATTTATTTTTCCCGTTTTAAGCATTCTACCAACAAGTAGAGTGAACTTTTTATTCAGAAATCTACTTTTTTTGGTAAATCCAGCATGATCAATTATGGAAGAAGTACTTACTTGAGTAAAAGTATAATAACCACAGTAAAAATAAAAAGTAGAAATACTTCATAACAAGTAAAAGTCCTGCATTCAACATTTTACTTATTAGTACTTAGTAGGCCCTTCCCAGTGTTGTTGCATTATATATTATAATATCAGCGTATTATTACTGATGCATTAACGTGTAAGCAGTATTTTAATGTTAGAGATGGTCAACATGGAGTACATTTGAACAATTTAACACACTGTTTGATAGTTGAATCTGTAATAATGCAACATATTTTATAATGCATTATTGTTTTTGTATGTAAACTCTTAATCTGCAAAGAAACTACAACATTCCCTCTTAAATGTGTTGAAGAAGCCGACAGTAGCATAAAAATCATGTATGTAATAATTGTACTTAAATACAGTAGTTGAGTTAATGTACTTTGTTACTTTCCACCACTGAGCCTGATACACTGCATTGTGATAGACTCTCCGGTTAAGTGGCCATATTGCTTTTGCTAGCACAAAATCTGTGCCCTGACCGGCATGGTACGTTGCATAACTAGGAGTGTTGTCCAAAGGTGTGACCTGATATTCCACATATCATCTCTCTCTCTCTCTCTCTGTGTCTTTTTCTCTCTCTCTCTCTCTCTCTCTCTCACACACACACACACACACATACACACACAAACACTCCCTTTCTTTCTCGCTTTCTATGTCTGAAAACATGACGCTCTTGTCTTTCACCCATTCCCGCCAGGTGGGTGATGGGAGTCTCATATACTTGCCCATTTCTGGAGCATTCTGAGACTGAGCAAAGTGGGTAGCAAGTAGAGCGTGGGAGCTCCCCTGTTTCACAGTTTCTGGGGGATTCAAGGCAATGTTAACGTGAAAATTAGAAAAAGATTTGCAAATGAGTCTATTGAAAAATGTAAAACTGTATGCATGCATTCAAAGTCTCGTCACCTCACCACTAAGGCAAAAATAAAAATCTCTGAAAGACCCAAGCCAACCATTGAATGTTTTGGAACTTAAAAGAGTTTTATAATCTCTGAAAAGTCCAGCATTACACCACACCCTTTTCAGTTCTCTGGAAATAAGTCTGAAGAGAAAGATGCAATAAGAAAAAAAACATCACCACTGCTTCTCTGACAAAGATAACTTTTTCCAGGGTTGAAATGACATATGTCGGGATAGAGACAGACTCTGGGCTCTGCTCTGGGCTCTGTGTTTTTTTAAATGTGATGATCACAGCTCAGGTTTGACATGTACTTCAGAACATCAGGCTGCCAGTCCCAGCATGCTCTGAGTATGAGATAGTTGCAACATAGGGACACAGTTGCTCAATCAGTTTAACTTTATTCATTAAGGGAGAGTTTCCTGAGTGTACCTGCAGCACATTAACACAGAGACACACGTGGCTTTGACCTACTGAGCATAGCTATGTCTTGAGAGCATCTGGAGATACAGTGCTTGCCTTGACAGTAGCTGTTAGGGCAGAGTAGAGTGTTACACATTAACTTTCCCCACCCAGTTTTTCCCAGCTGGTCACAGTAGTTCAAACTTCCCGTCACAAGCCTACTTCTTCAACCTTAAGGCCGCCATCCACTCCAGAAAAAGAGAGTGCTATGGAAATTATAATGGCAATGAAGAAATAGAGAAACTGACATGGAAACATGATGCAAATCCATGCTTGAGCAACATAGAACAGCCAAGCAAATCATCAAAACAAGACAGGAGCTCTGACTCTGCTTTCTCATATTAACATTTTCCAGGTAGGTTTATTAAAAGATAATAACCAGGTAAGTGAGTAAACAAGACATAACTAGTTTCACTGGCTTCCCACATCCCCCTCAATAAATGGGGCAGCCAATCAGCTATCTCTTTAGAGAGAAAGAAATTATTCTTGTCATGGCGAACATAATGTGACAATTTAAAATATTGAATTCAAGATGACAATGCAAATCTGGTCTCCTTTTAGTTAGAACCTCTAAAATAATTTTGGTTGGTTTCCACATTAAGACCAAACAAGGTGAGCTAAAGTTTGTCTATGCCACTAACTTTCAATCATTATTTAGCCTATGAAAATGCACTCTATTTGTATTATTGCTGCAAAACAATATGATATTTATACAGAGAAAGAAGTACCTTTGATCCTTTCTGTGATAAAGAACAAGTTGTACCTGGCCACATGAAACAGAAGTTTGTTCTGTGTTTGTTCTATTCAGGGCATAGAAAAACTGTTTGTATCTGACCATACAAAGTTGGGTCAGTGTTTATTTTAAACCAAGCATGTATCTGTAACTTGAAACTGAATAAACCCTCCATTTTTACATATCTCGGAATGCAGGGACTGTAGTAATAAACTCCACCCCTCCTCCTCCTCCTCCTCCTCCCGTCACGCTCTTCTCTTGCACCACCTCCGTCATCTTGCCCAAGCCTAATGATCTAATTACAGGCTAAGACTTGTTGACTTTGTATTCAAGGAAGAGCCAACCTGAAACTACTGTCCAGCGCCCACCTCCCTTTCTTTTTCAGAATGAGACACACACAAAGCTTCACTAAACAGCACCTCCAGCATGAGTTCATCCACGAGGGCCTCATTTACAATCCAAATCAGGGTGGGCACAGAGTATGATGAAAAAGTCAGGGCAAATGCAAACTCGTGTCTGCTCAACACAACAGAGCTATTCACTTACTGGGTCATGTGCTGATTCTAGAGCAAGTGTTAAATACAAATACGAGAAAATAATTAATTTGCTCCTCCACTGAAAGGCCAATTGATCCAAACCTAAAAATAGTTCAGTAACTGAGCCTTTTCAGATATTTATTTGGTATCTCTGAGTGATCTATTCTCAGTTGCCCATCTTAGGCCTCAACTGAAAGTTGCGTCAGACATTACATCAACAAAATCAATTTTGAATGCCAAACTGGTGAAACAATCCCAATGCTTAGGTATTTTTAACATAACATAGAAAAGTCAGACCAAAATTGGATGAAAATGCTTGGTCTCCACTGGTTCAGAGCTTTTCCTATGGCATTTGAAGAAAGCTTCAGTAAGAAGTGGGTTGAAATCTGATGTTGCTCAAACTGTACTCGTGTTTATTCAGCGATATAGTATGTGCACAATGTCTTGTGTGGTCCACAAAGTGCAGTAGATTTCTGGGGAAACAGGAAGTGCGCTTTTATCTCTGCTGCACTGAGCAACATTTAGAAACCAATTCTCAGCAACAGAATAATTTTACTGGTTGATGGGAAAAAAAGACTTTAGGGAAGGTCAACTAAAATGGGCAGAAAAGAGGAAGCAACACACTGCGAGTTCAAACTGCCCTTTGAATTGAAAGGAAGGCCTTCTGTGTCTGTACATTACAAGATGAGCAACACTATGTTCTGATGAACTGAAGATTTTGATGCATGAAGCACTCCATGACTGACTCCAAGCACAAGACTGTAGAGAGTAACAGCAACAAAACCACAGACGTTTTACTACTAATAATATTTATTTAATGCAGCATTTAACATTTCTAATAAATATATTGAATTTGGAAAGCAATCGGGGATCAAAACCAACACAATGTGTAATTACTGATTACCACACCATGAAAAATACATGTGGGCTTGGTCCAGGAGCTTGCAAAACACTGTTCCCGCCCTTGCTTCAACACGCCATATAAGGCAACAATTCATAAAAGAAAAGCAACAATCGGACATATCAGCAGAAGATCGTTCATACTGGTTATTTTTCTTCACAAAATCTCAAACCTATTACTTGATCTCACACGTTGTCAAGCCATAGAAAGTCTCAACCGAGTTTGAGGAAGCTGGGTTGATTATGTGCAACCCAATTTAAAAGCCTAATATATCAAATTCTTGTAATCATAGTACTGTGAATACTGTTTTGCTGTTTCCTTGAACAAAATTTGATGCAGAAGTAGGCTTGATGGAGAAAAAATATGTACCTAAATAGTTGAATAATTGATCTTGCATGACTTGTTAAAGCTCCCTTACTTCAGTTATATTCATAACAGAAGTTATCTCATTGCAGTTTTCATATAGAGCAGGTCTAGATTGTCCTCTTTGTAATATTAAGAAACTTTAACATGTCAAGTGTGCTAATAAAAATGTAACGATAAAGCCAAAGGTGTACATTATGGCGACCTAACTACATAGCTGCCTGTCCACTAACTTAAGTACAGCTCCCATATACACGCTGTACAGTAATATTGATTAAAACTTCTTAAACATAAAATTCTCGGGAACCAATTTCAAGCCATTTTTTTTCTACCAACAACAACCATCAAATAGGTAAAGTGTGAAAAGGAGGTGGAGAACTATTCATCACTAACCTCAAAGGCACAGGATTCGGGTGACAAGGTCCATAATAGCAACTGAACGAGTGTCGATCTCAGTAACCAATAAAAATCTAAAGAAAAATATACAACAAAAGTGGAAACTAGGAATAATCCAAGGTGCATTCAGAGGGGGACAAAGCTGTCTGAAGGCGTGGACCACTGGCCAACCCCACACCTCGTTCTCACAGCGTCAAGACAAAACTGGAGAAGAGAAGAAAAAAAAGACAATGGCAATGGCTGCTGTTTGAAGCAGAAAAAGGAGAAGTGTAGTGGAGCAACTTGTCCTCTCCCTATGAGTCACGCAGCGCTGTCGCCATTGGTAGGGGAGCCCTGAGGCAGAGTGCTTTCACCTGGCCAATCAGCGACGAGTATCAGCCCAAAATGCAAATCCTTTCAGGTGAGTTCTATGTATGGCAGGAATTGGACAGGGCTGCAGGTGGGGGGGGAGGGGAGAGCCGAGAGGTCGGACCAGAGGGCCACACCTCAAAACAGCATGAAAGACGATAGACAGGTTTCTCCTGCAGAGGCGGAGAGTGCTGGAGGTGTAGGTAAACAGTTGGACAGGTATGCACTTAGTTTAGACTTTGAACATACAATATGGGCCAGGCATGGCGATTAAAATCTGTGTTGAAGCTAAGAAGTAAAGTTCACATCTCCTTGTGTCCCATTAAAATATTTACAGTGAATATTGAGTCTCTTAGACATGTCAATGAGCCAGTAAAGCTACTGACTCGTGGGGGAGCTGTTCTCCCTGCAGTAGAAAGCCATAAAACAACTTCTATTGGTGGTAGGTACAAAGAAATGAAACTGTAAAGTCATTTGCATTTAGGTATGAGCAAGTGCTTCACCACAGAGGCCCAAAAATCCTCTCTTCCTCCCCCTGTTCCTCCTCTTCAAGATTCAGTGATTATGACTCCTGAATCCTCACATGTGGGTTTAACTCAGACAACAAGGTATTCGTCTCAAATTCTACATTAAAAGGTGTTGCAGAAAGTGTCACAGTTTGGATGCAGTAGGTGACACAGAATAGTAATACTGACACATACATATGTTGTCAGGTTCAGTGTACACAGATATAGCTGTGTAGAACTTGATAAGAATCTTTATCAGAAATGACATTCAAGCGAACAGGAAGTGGTGGTCTGTGGTGTTGAAAACACTGTCTTCACACTCTTGTCTGTGCAGCAGTTTACACGTTTTCCACTGATAATCCCCATCTGGTACTTAATGTGGTATTTAACAGAAGTAAAAGTCAAATATTCAAATAAAACCTGGCTTAAATGATGAAAGCATTGTTGGGAAAGAACATAATCTAACAGAGGACTTGGATATTGATATTTTATAAATGAACCCATTAAACTCAATTGTAACTGCAGCAGAGTCTGTTTGTCACGGACCCCCAAATCACCCTCTCAGTCTCCATCGAGTGCTCTCATCATCACATTAATTCTTCCTGGCCTCCGTTCAGTACTGTTCAGCTCAGAGTGGAAAGCAGCTGTTTGCTTCAGTGCAAATTGATAGCCTTTCTGTGAGGGAAAGTTACACCAAACAAGCTCCATTCATCACCGCCTTTGGAAATACTGTCCACAACCCCCTAAAGCCTTGGAGGAAGTTCTTCACTTCTTCTTCTAAACTCTTAAGGCTAATGCACTGCAGTTCTGCTATAATCCCAAACAACTATGTAAACACACAAAAACACACACATGAATGTACACAAGCAAATTCAATGGCATTTAATTGAATCTCTGTATAAACACCAAACTGTATCTGAGGTCTAAATAAGAGCTGCACACATTTAGTACATCTCTATCAATATTAGGGATGTTATGAATTAATTGTAATTTATCCTGTGAGAGCAAGACTTTCATGTCTTTAAAAACCTTATTCTTTAATAACCTTATTAGCTTATAAATCAGAGATTGAAAGTTCATGTACATATTCACACAGTTCATACTCAGAAATCATCAAAGTAAAGGAAACGTTTGCAATAAAGTGAGAAAAGGTTTGAGAGCCGCAGTGCTGCGCTTTGACTGTACGCACAAATTTAGCATATTCTTCAAATTTGGAAAGAAAAGACAATCGTAATGAGACTGCGCTGCATTCCAGTACTCTGTTAATTGTGAGTAGACAGCTGTCGAAAAAATATTTCCCTAACAGAGTTTAAGTCTCTTAAATAGGAGAAAACATATAGATAAGAAGGCATGGCTAGGCATCAGACACACTTCTTTAATGAATCCTCAGGCGCACATTTATTTCTCTCTGTGCCAGTATATTCTGAGCCATATATAGCACTGTCTTTGTAGTTTCTGGGGAGAGGAACTACATTAACAAGAATGAACTAAATGTCAGTACATGTCCTGTGAAAAGCTTCACTGAGCTAGACAGACCTGCACATGAGCTAAAGTTTACCCTAATTAAGTGTCAGTTGTATATCCAGAATCATAAATGTAAAATGTTTCAAAGTCAACATTGTGACTGTGTCAAAAATAACCCGAGGCTTCCTAGTAAGAATTATGATGTTTGATAGTTTAAAATGAACTCAAAATGTCAAACATGCTTGCAACCAAAATACCTGCCAGTGCTAATTTGTGCTGAAGGTGTTCATGGATAAAGCTGAGAAGAGCTACATAAAAAATGTTATTGGTCCTTTTTATTACTAAAAGTGCATGGTCAGAATTCAATATTTTAAATATAACTAAATGACGTTTCTAGAGGAGCAAAAGTAATATTTATAACAGCAAAGTCACTATATAATTACATACTTTATTATATACCTGGGGTGGTATATATGGCCCCCGGGCCAAATGCGGCCCCCTGCCTGATTTTAAATGGCCTGCTATGACTATGGCATGAGCTTATTTCTAATAAATTTACACTGTACATTGCACTTCTTAGTTTGAACACTAGAGGCACAGCCATTTTAACAACTACTTAACCTACAATTATTTATTACTACTCAATGGAAACATTTACCACAGTTGATTAAACATGGCAGAACCATGAAGAAAGAAGACAGTGATTGAATGCTGAAAATTTAATCATATTTTTCTGTATATGGCCCACAATCAAAGTTTGGCCACCTCTGCTATATACACCTTTATATATTTATGCTTGTTGAACAGGAGTATTGATGAAGTTTTGGATTTTTAATCGTGAAGGTTTTACTGCACTGACATAACAAGCATAGTTGTCGTCAACTTGAGTAACCTTATCTTCACTTCACCTGGTTCACTTTTCCAGCGTGGCCTTTCTGTTCTGCTGACCACTGACTTTTGCACTGTGTTTGTGTAGGAGCTCACAGAGAGCAGGATTTCTATGATTTTAACACGGATTTGTTGTTCATGATGTCACCATAGCATAATCAAGGGGAAAATATGGCGCATCGATAGTGACTTTACTACGTCCTTTAGGACTGTATTAGTCCGAGACAGACAACTCATACCTGTCAACATAACTGCAGCTTAGCACAACAACGCTGATACTGAAATGCTACTTAGGGGACTGATTTCAGGGACCCTGTAATATCACATCTTCCCATTGGCTATATAAGCAGTAGCTGTTTTTTGGTGTATTCAAGCACAAGAAATTCTATTTGTGTCATGAACATGCTTTAGAAACAGTGTAAAACAGCTATAAGCAATTTCCCCCTCTAAAACCATTTCATAGGTTTTCAAAATCTGAGCAGATTACTACTCCCAGAACAGCATCCATTTCCACTACAGGTCATTAAACAACAGAAGCATAATGGCAAGCAAGAGTTAAATATTCAATAATACCGTCAAAAAAATGTCAGGTTAAGTAAATTTTCTTCATTCAGGCCAAAATCACAGATTTGAACGACACTCTCCTAAACTCCTGAGTCAGACATGGAAAAACAAAGTAACACAAAAAAGGAGGGTCTTTCTTTCAGGTTGGACAAACATGCAAAAGATCATCTTTGCTCATCTTCAGCTAAAACAGACACTAGATTGTTAGAAATTCACAGCTCAAAAGTTTGAACTCGACTGAATAAAAATAGAAAAGCAGCAGACTTAGTTACACCAGACAGACACACATCTTTGGTATTTGGTTTACAGTGTCTAGAAAGGCACATTCATGGCCATAAATCCAGACTAAACTGCAAAGCCTCATGAGTGGCATGTGAATAATGTCTCATTGTGTGTTTTACAAAAAATTTTTTTGCCCTTAACTCTCCTGAGAATTTACAATATTTCCAATTATCTCCTGTAACACTGAATGCAAACTCACCCAGATTTGCAAAACAAATCACACCCACACTTAGGGGAAAAGCAATAAAAGTGGAGATGTTTTAAATTGCCGATGCCTCATGACATGTCACTGGCATGCAATTAAAATCAGGCCACAGTGTGAAAACACAAAAAGCACGGTGCATTGTCTGCTTTACTTCTACAGTGGTGGCATATTAACTCGAGCAAAACAAAAAAGCCTTCATGTGTGATCAGTGGCGAGTCCGGTGACCCTGTAGACTAACTAAAAGGACACACCTTTCCTTTGAGCTAAGAATGAAATCACTGGTTACTCTTTTGTGCTAGTTCTTTGTAACAGTCCAACAACAGAAGCTGGCCTCATACCACATTCAAAGGGGGTCAAAGTTTAGCAAATGGAGCCTTCAAATAGGACTGTGTTTTATATTTTGCTCCGACATGAACATGAATTTATATGACACACTTTATCAAGGCATGCCAAACTAATTTTTACCAGACAAACAGCTATGAACTGCACTCATAAAATTCTGATCACTCAGGAGAGTTAGGTTGGAGGACTGTGGTATCACAAAACCTGACACACATTTTGAAGCAATCCTTGACAGGATGAGATATGGGAGCCTTTGGAGGACGCACAGAATTATTTGTGTAGTGTGGAGGTCATCAGATGGCTGCTCTAGCCGCTCAAATACAGAACAGGGAAGCTTTCAGCTGAGGCTGTCAGAGGCCAGCTAACAGGACAGAAGTGCACCCCACAAGAGACAGAATGAGGTAAACAAGAGGACATGTCATTATAATTAAGCCCACTGAGAAGGACAAAGAATTATAGTAGGAGAAATTATTTAAAAAAAACATCTATCAGGTCTGGACAGATTGAAGGATACCAAGGTGATGTGTAAAAATCACAGTTATTTTTGGTTTAAAGTCGTGCCAGCTGGCTGGGGTCAGACTTTGTTGTTGCAACTAGTTTGTAGTTTATCTAGTTTGTTCAATAAGCTGTCAGCTCTCCGAAAACTTTATCATTCTCGGACAGTGACCATCCTGAGCTGAGCCAGGATCGAAGATGATTCACAGTGCTGACTGAGTATGACATACAGACCTAACAAAGAGCTGTGTAGGTGTAAAGCTTTAAAGATTCATTAGCACCTCAGAGCAGAGTTGACGCACACACCACAGGACTTTAGCAGATAATATTCAATGTGGGATTCAGTTAGCCTGACTTTACTCGGACCAATATGTAATATGAACCATGAATGCACTTGCAAATGGCTTCTTGGAGAGATACTATCGACCAGGGCTCCTAAACCTGGTCTCCTTGGGGGGGCCTCTTGAACCATCAGTGATCACACACTGCATGTTTAGTAGAATAATGCAGCTTGAGATTGTATTCCGTGAAAAAAAACAATTAAAGGTCAAACCGCTCGTAGCTGAAGTGTTTATGCTGACAATTTGCTAATTTTTGTGCTCAGATTTTGCAGCCTTGCCAGAATATTACATGATTACTCTAAAATAAAAGACTGGTGAAAAATCAAACTGGGAGGAAATAAATTCATATGTGGACCAGATTTAAACCAACCATTACTTTGGAGCAGCGGAAAACAAGCTGTAAACACAACATTGACATATTATCACCTTTTAAGTTCATAAGGAGGACAGTATTTCTACACATCCAGTAGATATGAAGGAACATTAGCATTCATTTGGAGTCATATTTCTGTCTATTTGATGAATGTAAGTACAATATTCACTCTTGTGAAGTTCTGTTTTGATTTTCACCAACTCCTGAGGGAAATGTCTGGCTCTTCAGCTGCTAAATGCTCCACTATGTTGACCAGCTAGTCGCTAACTGTGTCTTCCGTTTGGTACTAGGCAAGTAGTGTGAAGCAGAGTTTCTTGCTAAATACTCTGGAAACGGTGTTGATGAGAGCCCTGAAACTGAACCAAAACAGTATATCTATTTATGAGCTGAAAGAAAAACGCATTTGATCGATTGTTAGCCCCCTTGTATGTACTGGGGCTTAGGTGGCGTTCCCATTGCATTCAACTCATCTTCTGGTTGGGTTGCCCAATAAACCAAACGATAGCATAAAAATGCAACATACAGTAGCCAAACAGATATGCAAGGATTAGCTGTTGTTGACTCCACATAAACACATATAAACTGCAACTCAATTACTATCAAATACAGAGCAGGCCAACAATCCAGATCATCCACATCCACCTCTATGGGCTAGAACCTGCAGTCAAATACCAGCGGAAATTGTTCATTGCTACGTCATATCACTTACCACAAAACTGTTTTTTTCTCATGCAGACATCTTATCATAAACAATAACTGAGGTTTTAAGTCCATCTGTGTCACGACAGCTATTTCAGGGCTAAGAGCACGTCTGCTCCAGTGTGTGCTAACAGCCAGCAAACTCATTATTAATAAAATGCCATGAGGCCCTAAGAGCATATTGCTCTGTCACTCAGGGCCTAGATTATAATACCCACTGGCTGCATGCAATTAAATAATTCAACAAGCCTGTGGACTACCTGTCACTCTGAAATTAAACCAAACTAAAAAACAAACAAAATGTACTGATGGTGAAGATAGACAACTGTTCCTCAGTGGATTAGAGCTCATGCAAATTCTGTCAACGCTGACTTCGCTTAGATTAGTCACATTTGTTGAGTCTGTTGAAAGTTGAATGAGGAAAGATCCTTTAGCTTTCTTCGGGCAAAGCTCACTGTTTGAATCTAAGCACCACCGGTGGCAGAGCTGACTCATGAAAGGCCTCCGTGAACCACTCACTACTACCTCATTAGCTCTAAGAGACATGAAAAATGACAGGATGAAATATCATTATGCACTGAAGTTGCAGGCAGAGCCCGTTTCTATTTCTGTGAGGAACTACTTTGTGTGTATTAGCTACAGTTAGCTAGAACATTACAAACCAAGCCAGCACTCCTTTATGTAATTACACAAACATCAGCTACTACACTTTGTGCTTATTGGGACCTCAGCGGACACCATAAAAATACCCAAGTAATGTGGTTAACTAATCTCATGATGTCAACATGCTGCAAGAGTGGACACAATATATTCATATTCATCCTACAGTAGTTCTCCCTGCAGACAAAACATCATAGCATGACCTTTTCTTACTTTCTCTGAAGGATTTCAACATTTTCAGATGAATGTAAGCTAATTTGATTTCTTATTGAAATATTTCGTTTTATTTTGACATTTTGGAAAATACACTTACTCGGTTTTTAGCCAAGTATTAGATTAGAGCCAGCAGCCGGTTAGCTTAGCATAGCATAAAGACTGTAAACAGGGGGAAACCGCAAGCCTGGTTCTGTAAAGATCACTAAATTATACATTATATACCATTTATTTTAATTTGTACAACAACTGGAGTGTAAAAACAACAATTTGTGGGTTTACAAGCAGGTTTTGTTAGTTTTGGACAGGCTAGCTGTTTCCTCCTGTTTCCAGTCCTTTCTCCAGTTTCATGTCTGCATGAAACAGCAGCTAGCAGAAGCTTCATATTTACAGATTGTACAGATCGTGACATGAGACATGAGAGTGGTATCAATCTTCTCATCTAACTCTAGGCAAGAAAGCCATACAACGTATTTCCCAAAATGTCAAGCTATTCCTTAAAGGAAAACTGTAAGGCTTTTACTCTATTCTGAGTCTTCTCTCAATTTGTAATTTTATTATTACGGAATACAAATTATCCAATCATTGAAGACAGTATTAAAACTGTGCATCATAATAGCACTTATTTTGTTTGTATGGTTTTTATCAATTTATTGTCCACCTCCTGAATATTTAAGTCTGACTAATTGCACAAAACTAAACTTTACAATCGCATTTATATCAGAACTACAAACTTGTAACGGTCAAAGTTCAAGCTGTTTTCTTTTTGATGCTAAAAATAGTTTGACTGTATGCCTGCATTACATCATGACAATGCACAGATCCTTGGAGAAACCAAGGCACGATGACTCGTCCAAGTCACATGCTTGTGAGACAGGCAGCATGAGAGCCGAGTGAGGTTACAGGTGGAATTTCCCTTGTCTCTAATTTCTCTCTGACGTCATGTCCAATGGCGGCGGTTTACTGCTGCCTAGCAATCAAACATTACTGACAAGGTGATATTCAGGTGTCAGAAGCCTGGGGTGGTAAAAGAGTAGTGTACAATAAAGGAACTTTGTGAACAGCAGTTCCCTGAACAGCAAACAGGCCAATGTGGGGTATTTTTCTACACGGAAAAAAGGGAAGTTTAACAGTTTTATTTCTCTTTTCAGTTCCTGCATTTCTGCAAGTCATTTGAGGTTTCAGCCATCTCATAATTGTTTGTTTAGTTAAAGCATATGAACATTGCCATCTTGTGGTTATTTCTAAGGCACCAAATTACACTAATTTACACCTAAGAAAGGGTCACTGCTTAAACAAGGTGGCTTCAGTAAAGTGTTTTTTTCAGTCATCACACTCCTTTAAAGCTTGCAGGAGTTAGTAAGAAAGTAAGCTTTATTTGTAGGTGCAAGTGTGGGAACATAAAACTCTGGGTAAAACAACATTGTATTAGCTCCTGGATACTCAAATATCTCTGAACACTGTTACAGGGAGTAACCTGTTTTCATACCACCACATATGCCATCTTGCAAAAGAAAAAAAGCCGTTGGATTCCCGTCTCCATCTCATGCAAGGCCACTCTGAAAGCTTTTGTGTAACTGGAGTACTGCTTCCTAAATAGGATAAAAGCTCAGATCTTCTTTTTGTGTAGCGGAATCAATATCCAGCAGCCCATTAAGGCAGGCGGGTACATCTTGGGCAAGAGGAAGAAGTGTGTGATGAGCTCCACGTCACTAAAAAGAGCACAGCACAGGACAGCACGCCATTGTTGTTCTTGCTTGTCATCGCACTCCTCAGCTGCTCAGAATGCTGATGGTGCCTTCACTGTCACAGGATAAGAAGACTACCGGGAACTACTTTAGCCTCAACCACACAGTCTGCAGTGTGCACATACACACACACAACTGACCGTATCACTCAAAGCTATCAAACCAGAGAGGAAAGGGGCAAAAGAGGCTGAATGGACGGGCAGAAACATGGCAGGATGTTTCTAAAACAAGGACCCGTGCTTGAGACAAACAAGACGACTCCCCACTGGAGTATATTTGGAAAGTCTTGCTCTGGATAATTGCTTTCAGTGGATTGAAGTTTCCAATTATCCACAAGCCACTGCCAGTGTTCCCATCATAGGAAGACTGTAGAGGAGGGGGTGAAAGGGTGGGTGAAGGGTTGGTGGGTCCAGCTAGTCCCGTCTCTAGTGGGACTCACGAGCCAAACGCTCGTAACTCTCCCCTTCCCTCTGTGTCACAGCCAACTCCTCTGAAGGGAGCAACTGCAGTCGACCAATGAGATTGTGTTTGTCTGTCCCATGATACAAGCATCTTAGCTCAAAAATGTAAACATCTGGCAAACATTTGGTTTTGCCACAGAATAAGGTTTATCAATTTTTTCAAGCACTGCAGACATATATTTACATAACATTCATTTATATTCCGAGGGAACTCAATGACCATTTAGACTCACTCCTAAAGCAACTCCCTCCTATTTAAGTGAATATTTTCATGCTCAGACGCTTCTTCAATGGAAAGAATGAGAGACTGTGGAGTCAGATTATCAATGGCTGCTATAGTTTTTCATAGCTTTCATTATTTATTAGTTTAATTTCATGCCAAACAGGGCTGCAACGTGTTCTGTAAAATTTCAAGAAATAGTAAAAAATGCCCATTACAGTTTGCCATAGCACGCATTGACATGTTTAAACTGCTTATTTTTTGTAATCAACAGGCCAAAAAAAATCAGTTTACTACCATTGCAGACTGAAACAAAATAGCCATTATCCATATTTTAGAAGCTGCAAGTACTACATTTCTAGCATTCATGCATAAAAAAATACTTTAAATGATTAGTCGATTATCAAAATTGTTGTGATTAATTTTCTGTCAGTTGACTAATTATTTCTTCTCTAATACCAATTAACTAGTCTGAGGCAGAATGGATCAATATTCAAATTGTTGAGGGGTCAGTTATAAACAGTAGGTTAACATTCCCCATGTTTTCTAGACAAGGCCACACCTGGTGTCACAGACACGGGGCCATGAGTTAATGCTGACTATGGACAACTTTTAGTATTATAGCTCTAATAATTATAGTAAAACGCAACTAAGTACTTAAAATGGCACTAGCATTCCTCTTATAACTGCTATCTGATGTGAACAAATGGATTATTAGTATGGTATAGCTGTTGCATTGTCAAAGGGGCATCTCTGCAGCACTAAATTGCCTTGACTTTCAGCACACACACACACACACTCACAGCCACACACACCAACAGTGCAGTCACATGCTGGCTAACTGACACAAAGGGGAGTCACAGAAACCTATGGAGTAGTAGGCAAAGCAGAGCTGCAGGTCATATATCCATGCAGGGCTAGTACTAACATCGTATGAGTTCAGTCATTCCTCTTTAGTTGTAGTCTGACAACTTTCTGAGTTTAGGAACAGTGCAATAAAAGGCTTCTGGTATACAAACTGCTATATTATCCCATGGATTTATCTGCTAAAAGTCCTGATTATTTCTCATGAAAACACCAATAAGAGGAAAATCTAAACTTTGTATACCTCCACAGGGAACTCAAATTATATCCACACAGTTGCAGTTACAAGAAAGGACACAATAACTATAAAACATGCTTTTAAAGATACTCAGTGGACTCACCCTGGTAGAAGTTGTCATCAGCAGAGTATATTCCCTGGCTCTATGTAGGCAGTTAGTGGCTGTCCTCATGAAACAAGGCGACGTTAGAAGAACATTATTATCCCTGGTACTAAAGCTGCATCATCGCACAGTCACCGGTCAGTTCACCCTCCTGCTGCTTTCATGGGCTTCCTGACACAAGGTTGCAGTTTTCTCCAACAGGGGCTGATGCGTGGGGAATTCCTAGCAGTCACATTTTCCTGTGAAATGATTGGCCCGGCACCAAAGTTTGGCTGCAGCCTAGTAGTAGTAAGCGAGACCAAAAGGAACCAGGACAGGTTTTACAATTGACCAAAGCGTCGAGGTACGAAGGTGGACTAAAAGACGCGATGGAAAAGTTTCCGCGTCCAATCCTTAAAAAGTCAATGATGACCAATAACGTTACATATTTTATTCTTAATCGATATTAGTAACCATGGGTAGTGTAATCTACAACCAAGGAACAGCTTTTGATTTTAGCAAATCGTTAAAAAGACTGGTATTTAGCGACAGTGACAGTTGTCGATTTAATGTTTAGTAAACATAACGTTACGCGGTCACAGGTGTGGCGTTACATGCAATATCAACAGCTATCAGTCTATCAACAGCTCAATACGCTTTACTCAAATTAAGTTGCGGACGAAAAAATTTCGGTTGTACGAGCTAAGGTTGGAGTTTGTTAGGAGTCGAGTTTGTTCCCCTGTACTACGTTAGACTACGATAAGTGTGAAATGGGCATCTTCCGGGAATGTCCAAGCCCTTGTGAGATGAGAGCAATTGAGGATAACTCTTTAACGGGCGGGGTCTAAGCTACACTAGCTTCTCTGGAAATGATGAGCCTATGTTGTGATAGCTGTATCAAATAACCTCCGTCGAAAACACTCAACATTTGTCAATCATTATGTGCTCTCAGTGGGATAAAAATGCTACATATGTCGGTATGTTCTTGGGTCAATGATTTATTATCTGTTAATATTTGCGGTGATAGACAAAAATAGCTGTTCCCATACCGGGAGTCGAACCCGGGCCGCCTGGGTGAAAACCAGGAATCCTAACCGCTAGACCATATGGGACTGGCACGATAGCGCTTGAAATAATCATTTTTATCATTAACAATGTCACACTATATTTTTTGTTTTATTATTTTATGTGTGAAACGTTTTTACAGCGGTTTGACAACCACACAAGCGGTAGTGGCCATGGTAGTTCCATGTAAGGCAATCATGTTACGCTCGTGTGTGGGGTTGTTGTGGTATATAATGTACAACACTTGGGAGCTAGGTAACGTTACCATCTAGTGGTCTTTTAACGTTACTGTAAATTGAATACCAGATGTCAGCCATGAATACCTTGCTTTAGTCACGTTATTCCTAAAGTAAATGACTGAATATGGATTATATTAATCGATACATTAATTAATTAATTAAAAATGAATAAGTGGAAGAAGGGAAGGATGAAACCTTAAAAGCATACCATTCTTTACCGTGTTGCGAACAACAAACTAAATATGGGTGCTAAACACATGACGTCAGTTTCGCTGGAATGATCCAAGTGCAGCGATAGGGTCCTTTCCCGCAAACTAAAGAATACTCTAGCTATATTTACAACAAACTGAAACTGGTTCACACAAGTAAACATGTTTATTTAACAAAATCGCGTACAGTGATGCTGTTAGTTTGTGTTTATGTAGCTATACAGCGCACCAATTTAGAGTATGTCTCTGATAATGTCCTCTTTCAGGTGTAAGTGGAAGCGACCTTAGACTAGCAGAGGCAGCCAAATATTTGCCAAACTAGCAATCGTCGGAAGAAGTTAAAATAATATACCGGTAAAAAAAAAAAATCATTACACTTGAGCTGCTTACGTGTATGTTAAGGATTTAGGTTTCCGTGTAAACAGGATGTCAACTCCAGCAAGACGACGTTTAATGAGAGATTTTAAACGGTAAGCGAAAAGAAAACAACAGAGAAGTAGCTAAAGCTAACGTTAGCAATGTAAGGCTAGCTTGTTAGCGTTAGCTTAAACGGCAATTTAAACTTCATCACCACCACTATCAAATAATACAAATAAACATATAGACAGGGGCGGATTATAACAGTTGCAAATTTTGGGTAGTATGAACAAATTAATGACCGGCAAGCTATTGACAGGTACCGACAATTGTTAACGTGACTGGCATGTAGCGCTGACACCAGCATTAGCAAGGTAACAATTAGCCAAGAGGGGAAAGTTAATGTTGTGCAACTTAATGCTCGCTTTCGTAGATGTCAAAATCGTAATACTGCAACTTATTATCAAATGTAACATAATCACTTTTCCTCGAGCCCTCCCCGATATTGTTAATGGCTGTGTTCAGATATGATTTATTTGTGCTGTATTTGTAACTGGTTATCGTGGATACAGTTCAAGTCTTTGGCCAGATGGCCATGCACAGCCAGATGAAACTTTTGGGTAGATGTACACTGTCAAATACACACTGATTAAGGAAGCTCCTATCCCCGGGCCCCGGGTCTAAGCCTGAGGATAAGCAACCATCTGCCATGCAGTCAATAAAAACCTGCAGACACTCAGTACAGTCGGCTACGGCACATGGTTTCTTATCCCTGATCTACAGAATGCTCCAACTAAACAGTACTGATGGTCACATCGTCCAAGATCTAATCCTGCTTGGCCCACTGTCAGAATCAATCTTCATGGTATTATTTTTACCTACATAACTAATGGATAAAACTTCAATAAACATTAATTAGGATTATCATTGTTAATTTTCACTCAGGTAATGTTAGAACAGTCCACTTTAGACTATTCTAAGTAATTTATTTTACAGTATTATTACAGTATGATTGATGTCATTATTTTACACAAAATATCCTGATGAATTATTGGTATAATAATGTTTGTATTATGTTGGCTATCCTGGCTTAGAGATACAACTTTGGGTTTGTATTTCTGTTTCATGATCAACAGACCCTTGCTGTCTGCTGACTTGTACATTCAAACGTTTCAATAGTATTTACTTATCTGCCCTGTTGACCACTATCAGGGGCATAATATAGTATGTCTAATAGTAATGACGTTGACTTCTCTGTGTTTTAGGCTGCAAGAGGATCCTCCAGCTGGAGTTAGTGGGGCCCCGTCAGAAAACAATATCATGGTGTGGAACGCCGTCATTTTTGGGTAAGTTGGTTTGTTTAAAACTACTATAGAGGGGTTTTAGATATTTTAGTAATGAATTATTTTGAGTAAGTATTCACTGCTTGTTTTTGAAGGTCAAACAAGTGATAAAGCTGCAGTTTATGTAAGTAAACTACAGCTTTATCACTGAAAAGATAAAAGGAGCTTTCTGCAAGTTGATTTATAACCTGTTTGTTACTTTTCTTTTAGACCGGAGGGAACACCTTTTGAAGATGGTAAGTCCTACTTTTATCTCTTTTTAGCCAAATAATTTATCTTGCCAATGTAAACCTGCTATGACATAATTCAGAAAATATTCATTACGTCTCTAAAAGCATTGGCTTTTGGAAGTTGGATCATATAGGGTTGTATGGATGTAAGTAGATTCTAGATGGTACCTTGAAGGTGAGTTTGTTTTGCCAGTAAACAACAACTATAGATCAGGCCTCCTACATTGATCAGATAGTCTGTGTTTACAAAAAAGTTTAGATGTTTTAACCAATTACTTAACTGCACTGGACTGGATAAATTGTTCTACAAAACCAAGACTGGCACATAGTTGTCCAAGAAGGCAAACATTTGACTTCTTCACCATCTGTGGACCGTGAAAAGAACTGTTCTAAATACAGTTCTTTATAGCTTTTCTTTTACAGGCACTATTTCACTACTATGAATCTGTTTTATCACACACACAAGTTGGCAGCTGATTAACACAAATGATTTAGTGTTTCTTTTGAGTGTCATATCAACATCACCAAAACAACCAGTCAGACATATTGATAAATGCATGTTCTAGTTAGATGAGTAGTTCTCAAACTGGGGCCCGGGGAACTCCAGGGGTCCTTGAGGGGGTCCCCAGCAAAAAGGCGAATCATTTATTTTCACTATAATTCCATCCATAAGTAACATAGTGACTGAATGCATGACTATTTTGGTCATGGATTTCAAACATTTTCTGGAATAAAACATCTAAACGCCAAATCAGATGGGCGATCCCGGGACAAAATCTTATCAAATGGGGGTCTAATTTGTGTCAGTTTAGGGGTCCTTGATGTGAAAAAGTTTTAGAACCACTGGTTAGATCACTGTAACACACTGTTTTTAGTGACTGTATTTCAGCTTACAATATGCCATGTCTTGCTTCTAGGAACCTTCAAACTTACCATTGAATTCACAGAGGAATATCCAAATAAACCTCCAACAGTGCGATTTGTCTCCAAAATGTTTCATCCGAACGGTATGTACTTCTTAGCCATGGGTTGATAACTACAGTACACAAACAATTTCATTTGTAGCAATAAAAAGTTATATTTATCATTTATCCCAGGAAAACTGACTCGTATTCTGTTCATCCAGTCATTTGTCTAAAAATAGCTTTATATTCTGTATGCTTGTTTGCAGTGTATGCAGATGGAAGCATATGCTTAGATATTCTTCAGAATCGTTGGAGTCCAACTTACGATGTCTCTTCAATCTTAACTTCAATACAGGTAATCTCTCTTGATGCAGATAAACACATTGTGTGTCGGTGCAAATCAATTTTTAAAAAATCTGTTTTGTAGTGACAGATACAAAATAATATCCACAGATGTTTGTAAACAATCAAGATATTTATACATGGTATGATTGTCCTAACATTAATAGAAACCTAACCCACTGACATTCTGTTGTATATTTAGTCTTTACTGGATGAGCCAAATCCAAACAGTCCAGCCAATAGCCAAGCAGCCCAGCTGTACCAGGAAAACAAGCGGGAGTACGAGAAGAGGGTTTCTGCTATTGTTGAACAGAGTTGGCGTGACTGTTGACCCCTGTTATTGTTTGAGTACGAACAATATCCAGCCCATAATCAAGAAAACAACTGGTCTCACAAAAATAAAATGACACATCTTAAAATCCTTCAGTATATTTGTCCCAGAACTGTTGCTAAGTTTGTATGCTGTTGTGTTGTGGCATTCACTCCTGCCAAATGCTATTGTTGGGCAATAGCGTATGTTTGTTAAAAGTTAATGTACCTTGTTATATCTGGGTTACTCTTGATATATGCCCCATTGTTAATTTTTTTTCTTTATTTTTTTAATGGCAATAGCCAGACTCAGTTGTCACCTTTCTACCTGTTTATTTATACTTGAAGTAAACCGGTTGGATGATAATGTGACAGTTAATTAGATGTGTTTGCTGTGTGGTTTTCTGTGTAGATACGAGTTCATATCTACAAAAAACAAAGCTGTTTGTAGGCGTTTCTGTTTCAGTGGCCTCACTCCTTTTGGTTTTATTTCTTTCTGCCTTTTGAAACCCTTTCAGTGGAATAGAAAATTAACCTGGCATGGAAGTTGTCCATTCAACAGATGCCTTTGGGGGTTATTTTTTCTCTCAGATGTACTTGTAAAGCCATGCCTTTTGATTTTTAAAAATGTTCTAGATATTGGTGAATATATTTGTCCCTCTTCCAACACAGAAACAAGACATTCAGTACCCTTTCCAGGTCCTTCACTTTGTTTCATGCGGTTTCATAATGCTGACATTCAAAAGCTGTGTGAGAACATTTCTATGCTATTTTACAATCTTACAAATCAGCTGTCATACTAGGCTGATTATACTGTTTAAACAGGATGGTGTCTGTTTTCAGATTATAAATCGTTGCACTGGTAACCCATGTAACAAACTGTACATTTTCTTGTATATAAAATAAATATGCAAAAGTTGTCTCTGTTGCTCTATAACTCACCGTACAAAAATATCCATTTTAATCAAGTTCAGCCAGTTGATGGTTATCAGTTAATTTATTCAGTAATTACAGCTGTGAAAACAAGCAGACAAGTTAACTGTACTCACGTAAACCAACATTTCTGACATTTAACAAAGATCACATCTTCAATGCAGCTTGTACTTTTAGGATGATCTCCTGGTGTTAACAGAGCAAACAACACTGCAGGTATTGCTGAATAGAGATGTATCACTACAGCGAGACTGGTATGAGCACCTAGCTACAGTTTGATGTCACCGCCTCTAATCCTCATCTTTCATGAGTCAACACTCTACAATGTTCATGAACGAGCAGTGAAAAGCTGCATATTCTGCCAGGTTCCTTAAATAGAAACAAAAAGTGGTGAGGAAAAACCTCAAAAGCCTTTTTTTAACTGTAGCATCATCAGGACATGATACCACAAAGCACTGAACAGTAGCTAGTTGTGCAAAAGTGAAACAAATACAGGATGTGGAATGGCAAGAGACAAAAGAAAATTACATTTCCTAAAGCCCCTGCTATACATTATATGGCAAAGGAATGTGGAAACCACAGGTGTTACCTGAAGGATTCTCATTTATTAATGTGTGCTGTAAATTTGTCACAGAAGTAAAAACAAAGCAGTTACACTTGAGTGTGATTTGTTGTGAAGTCCAAGTCAATGACAACTTTGTTTTCTTCATTTTGTTCTGCATGCAAATTAGTGAGACGCCTGGGGTTTCACCAGCTCATATCGTCCCACCTGTCCTTCCTGTAAAAGCTGACCAATGAGCTGATCTTTGTGTACTTTGCGACTGACAACAAGGAACCGTTGCCGTCCTTGTCCGTATGACTTGCTTCGTAGGCCATATTTCTGAGAGATCTGGTGGATTTGCTTGCGTTCATCGTTGGTGAGGTCGGTCGAGAAGCGAAGGTCATCCTGGCGGTCTGAACTGGCATAGTTACGAATGATGTCCTCAATATCACGCTTGCTGAGCTGGTTTCCAGTTTTGTCCGTGTCCATTCCCAACCCTTCTCTGGAGAACTGCTCCTTCACTCTGATTGGTTCTGCGATGCCTTCCCCATCTCGTCCCAGACCACCTCCCTTCCAGCCCATTTTGCGGAGCAGCTGGTTTCCGATGTTGTCTTCCTTAATCTCCTGCCTCGTGGCCTCCTCACCGGAGCGAGCCAGGATCTGGGATCGGGATATGGCATCGTTGTGCCCCTCCTTTCTTAGGTTGGATTTGACCACAGCTTGCGTCTGTCTCAAAGTTGCTAAGGCCTCTTCTGCTGCAATGTGCTTCACTATTTTCTTGGGCCCAATTCCTGCTGCCACATACTGTCCTTCCAAGTAAACTTCACACCTCCAGCGATGATCAGGCAGAACCGTGAACTTGTAATCGGCAGACACTTTATTAAACTGAGCTGTGTCATTAATGATACAGATTGCATTGTCAGAGTTTTCCAGGATAACTAACTCGCTCAGATGCTTCTTTTTGCCACCTTGTTGCCCAAAGCGTCCACCACAATCCGATTGATTATTTCCTCTGGAGTATTGTGACTGTTGTTGTTGTTGTTGCTGCTGCTGTTGTTGCTGCTGCTGCAGTTGCTGCTGTTGTCGTTGTGCCTGGTTCATGCGAAGTTTCCTGACTGCCTCTTCCGCCGCTGCGTGCTTTGAGTTCTTTTTAGTGCCTGTTGCCTGCGCTACCAGCTCATCCTGCAGGAAAACACTGCACAGCCAAGCACTGCTGTTTGGGAGCAGGTCGAACTTATAGTCTATCTTCATGCGATTAAAAGCCGCCGAATTGTTGAGTATGCAGATGGCGTCGTGAGCATTGTCCATAACCACAAACTCGGTCCAGTGCTTCCGTTTGTCAGGCTCGTATTGACCCTTAGAGCTGGGCGTCGGCTTATCCTGGGGGTTGCGGAGAGCAGGTAAAAAGGCCGGGGTTGGGCTTTGCATCTGGCACACAACTATGTCACTGACCGTGGAGTGTCTGTATTTGCGCTGCACCACACGAACCTCTACTGGTTTCAGGAAGAGTTTTACAGCCTGCTCAGAGGCCCGATCCCTTGCTCCATTTTTACTCCCAGAGTATCCAGTAGCAAGATACACACCCTGGCATCTCAGTTCACAGGCATAACCGTCTGTTGGTACTTTCCTGTTCTTCGGTAGGTCAGCCTGAGGAATATCCTTCAGGTTGACATAAATATACTCAGGATTAGTCTTGCAGGCCTGAATGCTGCGGCTCAGCATGAAATTATAGTTTGGCGACTCACTTCCGGTCATGAACATAGGGTCCCTAAAAGCAACAGCCAACGCAGACCCTACATTGGTAATCAGCCTTTGCTTCTCATCCAATGTTGACTGAGATACAGGCAGGGGCTGTGACGAAGAACCCGACTGAGAAGTGGTGGGACTGCTCCTGCCCGGGCTGTTGTAGACTCTGCAGAACGGCCTGCTTGATGACGGCCGGTCCTGATGACTGTACCCCAAACCCTGACGTCCCAAATCCCAGCCTCCTGATCTGCTCCCTCCCCCGTAACCATTGTATCTGTGGGGCTGTGAATAGGAATCTGAATTTCGAGAGGTGTGCGCTTCATATTTGGATATGTAGTCCTGCTGTGTTTTTGCCATGAAGTTGGAAGAGGACCCACGTCCTCCATAACCCAACCCACTCGTGCTACCTGAAAAAATCTCTCTGTCTCGCTCTCTGTCTCTATTGGAACCCCAAGAGTCAGAGCTGTACGATGGCACTCTGTCAAAAGCCGGCCTCAGGGATGCGGAGCCTTGCGCTCTGCTGGTACTTTTGTAGGAAGAGTGTTCAGAGTTCCACTGTCTTGCACCGTACAACTCACTCCTCCTGCGCTCCTTATCGTTCTCCTTCCCATCAGCACCATTTCCACCTCCACTGCTTCCCCCACTGACAAAGTGTACAGGCTCAAACCGAGGTCTGGAACCAAATTTTGACACAGGCATTTTTCTCATGGGCTCGTCTCCTGCAATAACATGACACAGGTAAACAGTTAGAAAACTGGGATAGATGTCTGATTTGACATACAGATGAATCAATCTCAGATGGGCACTAGAGGGTTAATGTGATAAAAGTTCCATGAAACTGGTTGTGACTGCATTCATTTCTCCTAACAAGATGTTGTGGCAAAACTTAAGTGTCACGTTTTTGTAGAGGTACATGATATAAGTTTCAGGCCATACAGGTCTCAGCGTTTACAGTATAAGGCTGATTTTTTGTATTGTCAACACATCCCATGAAAAAAGCTAATGTTGAATTGATCCTAGTAACAGGTGTTGTTTGTGAAGCCTAAGCCACATACAGCTTATTCCTCTGTGCCTTAGACATCCATTGCTAACCAAAAACTGCTAGAAACACATCATGAGGAACATGACACTTTTGCACTGGGTGACATGTTCCTTCATTATGGGCACTTTAGTTTATTCTGAGTCAATCCCACATACACCTCTCATGCAGCCTTAAATACTCAGTAGTGCACCAAAATCTGCAGGTGAAAATGGCTCCCAGCAAATGCACTATTTAATCCTGTTTGAGTAATGTTTACTAAAAAACTACAGTGCCCAACTGTTTAAAGAAATAACTCGAGTTTATATTTTTGGCCTGCTTTTAAAAATGAACATCTCCAGTGGGAATAAAGTTTTGGCCTTTTCATGGGATTTGTTGACAATAACAAAAATATAGAATATTGACAGCCTTATTCTTTAACATTGGCGAGAGCTGAAAGAGCTGCTGAAACCCCTGAAATACACACCTGACTCACATTACGGATGCTACTGGCTCAAGAGCCTGGCAAACCTTCAAGTTTAAGATGTTTGGATTGCCCCCAAATCAGTCCTTCACTCAATGACTGAATGTTGCATATGTCTAATAGTACTATTAAGAAATATGATATTCGCATATGTGGATATGTAGATGTAATGGTGAAACACAACCTGTAGATAACATGGTATAAATTTCAATAAACGTTTAAATCTAAACACAGATCAATATACTCACTGCCATCAGAAGAAGTAGGTCTCTTTTTTGCTTCAGAACTAGGACTTGGGTCAAAGGAGGGCATTTCGCCAGTGTCGGTCCCTTCTGCCATCACCAGCACCGTCCAAATCAAATCCAGGCCATACCTGTGTTATCGAGGCAGTGTGAGTTAGACGTCACATGAATGGATGAAAATATACAAACACAGCATAATGAGTTAATACTCCATGCTGCCTATAGAGGCTCAAAACATTCACCGCAAAACAAAACCACCTGCCAGCAGCATGCAGTGACTGAGATACAAACTACGTGTCTGGACAAAACATTACACTACACTTCTAAAAACATTTAACGGATATGATGTTAAGGGCGAGAAAAAAAGCTGCATTTTGAACCAACACAAGGCCTTGACAGAGTGACGCAGTAGGCCGACAGGGTCCATCTCTCACATACATGTTGTAACTAAGATGCTAAACGTCAACGTTACACGTATCAACATTTAAATGTGCGACTAGCTAGCGATGTCATATTCTCACCTTAAGGTGTAGCCTTTGGTCCGACTAATAACTCTGTCCTTCCGCTGAGCAAGATACGGTGCATTTATTTTTATTTTTATGATCAGCCGGTTATTATTATCGACCTAGCCTCTTTTAGCTAGCCTAACGTTGGCAACTGCTAGCATTAGCCAGCTAGCTTTGGCTGTAGCTTTCCCAGCTCCACTTCAGCAGCGCCAGGCTGCTTATAATAGCTTTCAGATTTAGCTCGTCCTCTGCAAAAAAGAAAACACATGTATGTTTGTATCCTTTAATTTGACGGAAGGTTTAAAATGCGGCGCGAAACCTCCTGGGAACTCCAGTTACCCATTCAACTAGCTCACTAGCAGGAAGCGTCCATTTTCTGGTCCAGCTACAGGAAAATCATGGCGTCTGACACCGCACTGGCCCAGAATGCTTTGCCGCCGGACAGTTCAAGCTCAGCGGGCTGCTGTCAGTGAGTCATTAATGAGTACATGTGGCTTACACACTGAAGAGGAAATACAGCAGAAATATGCCACATATTATTATATCACTGAGATGCAGTGTGTTAATCTCAGGTTCACTGCAGAGTTTCTCTCGGTACAGACTTACACGATTAAGTAGAAGCCTAGGAATAAAGTAATTTAGAACATTGTGATGCTAAATTAGCACATATATATTCTGAAATGGGCCATTCTGCATTACAAATACTTATGGCACGTAATTATAATAATTTCTTTTAAATTCATCAACTCAGTTGTTTGTGTCCGTGTTGAATAAAAAGTTTGAATACAGACCATTAAATTAACCCTTGAAAGTGCTCATTACAGGTCGTATCAGCTCGAGGTTTTCACAAACCTACAGTAATTAACATTATTAGGTGTAACCATGAGCTTCATCACTGTAAATAAAAGACAAAAGCTTAATATGTTAAGATCATATTTTTATTGAAAATGTACACCAATGGAATCAAACTAAAGTAAGATTTTACATCATTTGTAGTGTGGGAGAGTTTTTGACTACAGGAGGTGATGACTGATACTAGAAAAATGTATGGCATTTTCTGACACCAAAATGTTACTTTACACTCAGAGTTACATCCAAAGATCATAGGTAATAAACAACAAGTCTCCACTTCAATACACAAAATATATCCTTATAAATTATATAAATGCACGAGTATTTGTTTTTAATACTCCTATCTGGGATTCAGTTCAACTCCACCTTACACTAATATTTGGCAAAAAGGGAGCTGAAATCATAAGGACAGAGCAAAAATACATTAAAAATATGCACCATTTTAAGAAAACAGCAGAAATAGACTGCAAAATTTAGTTATTAGGGAATAAAAACAAGCAGGTCAAAAGGTCAAAGATCACTGCGGTAATGAAACTAAAAGATGCATGCAAAATATAGAATAGGCCGGTGAATATTAAAGCACAATGTGTAATAAAAGGCCATTACATGTGACCTCCATGGTATTCAACAGTGACATGTAAACATGGGCACCATCAAATGAAGTGCTAGGTATAAAATATTGCTTTGGCTTTTGCATGATTATGACTCTTTATTTCGCTGTCTAATTTTGATGTTCAGAAAACCTGGAAGCAGGAGATTTTCAATTCAAATGAACTAGATTCAAGAAAACAACATGACTATACACATTTTACTGTACTTCAAAACACATTACACAGTGCATTAAGTGCTTCTGTCCTTCATGAGTTAGTTTTAAATCAGCAAGCCTCGATGTTTCAGTAGCGTTTTATTATTTATCGCATTGTATTAAGAATCCTATTGAAATATAAGATGAGTGCATAGTGCAGGTCCCTGCTATTTTGTTTCAAGTAAAGATCAAATAATGATTTCACCTACGAGTCCTGCAAAAGTGTGAACCCCAACTTATGACTTCTATATACTACAAGAGTCTCATTATATACATTAAGACATAATAACAGATTTAAACTGTGCCCGGTACCCAACCTGCCTGGGTTTAGAGCTTCATTAGGTGGTCAGAAATACCATGCGAGTCCACATAAGGCCATATTCAACAAAAGGAGATGTGATGGGGAGAATAAAAAAGGTTCATACAGCGAGGAAAACGGGAAGAGGTAAAGGGTGCTTAGTTCTCGCTGAAGCTGCAATTCCCTCTTCAGGTGGTCAAGACAGATTAAAAGAAGCTAAAGAGACAAAGAGAAAGAAAGCCGGCAGTTAGAGAGGTGGCAGAGCATAAGCGTTTACAAAAAAAACGAGTCAAGCTTGAGATTTCGAAGTGCATCTGATATCAGGTTGAAAACAGATTTGGTTTGAAATACAAAGTTCATAGGGATCATAGTTCAAAGAATACATTAAGCATAAAATCATGAGATTACATTGTGGCCAATGTATTATAAGTCTTCTTGTCTTCTTGTGGATGTAAATGCAGACCAGATGTGACAATAAACAAACAAGTGCGCATGTAATTTCCATCACAAGTGAAGGGTGTTAGTCACAGCAAACAAAAGTACACATATAAACATAAGCAGAGGCAATAAAGCAAGAATTAGATGGCAGACGGTGAAGTTAGAGCTGCAGTGAAACACAAATACACATTAATCAATATTATAGCAGAGCTGATAATTAAGAAACCCTGAAGGATGGGGTCCACAAAGCCTCTGGTCACATTTGAGGTAATCAGTGCCCACAAAAGCTGGTCCCTTAGCAAAGCTTGAGGGCTGAGGACCTACTCAGTGCAGAGCCAGGGATTACTGCAAAGGAAAGTGAAACCACACAGACCAGTGAGCTGTGGATTAGGAGGAGGAAACTGCTCTTTCTCCTGATGTATTTTGACCCTGGTATCATATGAAATCAAAGTGTTTTTATGCAGCAATGTCTTCATGACAGTTTCCCTCTTTGATAAGACAATAAAAGCAACCTTGAAGTGGTGAAAAAATAAGTATTAAACAAGGTCAACAGATGCCCTGTGATTGTGAGCACAGAGAAAGAAACATACCTGAAGAATTCTTGACTTGATGTTAATCAAAGCTGTGAGAAGACTTTGGACCAGCAATGTGTGTCATAGACAATGATTATGGCCACAGTTGTAATATTTGGTGAAAATCTGGCCTTTATTTTCTTATGAGATAATATTTATTTTATGCGCAACACTGATACAAACAAAACTGGTCCCTGCAGGACAATGGACATCTTGATGAATGACTTATAAATGTGCCTTCATGATAAGTAAAATAAAAGGAAAGTTACAATTGCACTGACAACATTAATATATACGCAACAAAACATCACATTTGAGTATTTTTAAAAAGTGCAAATGTGAAAGCTAAGACAAGTATGCACATAACACATGACAATAAATGAGGTATGGGAGAGAAGAGATTAGGCTCACAACTACTCATGCATCAGGCTGAAGTGAAACAGCATCAGCAAAGGGACATAAATACCAAACAAATTAAATCTCAAATTCAATTCTTATTGGGAGTATAAAGTGTGGTGTGGTATTCTGTAATTATCTCTATCTTCATTGTCAGTGGTGGGGTCCGCCATTCTTTTGCCTTCACGCGCACAAGGAATTAGCAGGAAAAGATGCGTGCATGTAATTCAGCATTACTGTAATTCTATCTCAGACATCAGCCTCGCTGTTTCCTGTTCACTCACCATCAGTCGTACAAGAGCTGTATTAAGTTACTTCTACTTTAATGCTGCTACTTCACATTAAAAGCTCTCAACTGGCAAAACACGGGGTGGCTTTTATTGTGAAGAGTTCACAGGAAGTGCAAAGTATTCATTGCCACAATTAGCAACAGTCAATGTTGATCAAAAATGCATCTACAAAGGAAAACAGTGGTCTTTTTTCTGATCAGTTTTAAATACTGCAGATAGTACTACTCGCTAAATATGCAGCATGAAATCAGATTGTCGTTGCTCATGGCATGATGGAAAAAGGCCAATGTGATTTTGTTTGGCTTGGCTGTAAACACAAGTTGCTCTATTGTTGTATTTCTGTCGAAGTAGCAGCTCAACAAGTGTTTGGTGTAGTATTAAACTGCACTCACTGTCACCAAATCAACCAGGACTGAAATCTTAAGCATTATAACTTTAAGCTTATAACTAACCAGCTCGACCCCAAGCCAACAACTAAATAAGAGAAGAGAATCAATCTAAAGATGGAGCAGTTTTAAACATTAACTTAATCCATCCTCGCATCAATCCTCATCGGTCTTAATCATTTGTTTTTTAAATCTACTACAGATCTTTGACCACACACACATACTCAACTGTCTGATGCATGTTTCACTTTAGCTTCAATACATTTCTGCCCATCACAACAGTAGTCATGTATGTTAATATAAAAAAAAAAAAAAAAAAGGATCATGCAAAGAATCACTGAACATAAGTCAAATATGGAATGCATTTTTTCATAACCATGTATAAAAAGGACAAGCTGAATAATTGCTTGTACAAACCATTTAATAGACAAGTGTCATTCAGCAAAATAAAAAGTGATGTCAAACTCATAAGCAATGCCCAGCGTCTTCCAGAGAGCGGGGGGGGGGGGGGGGGGGGGGGGGGGGGGGGGGGGGGGGAGGGGGGGTACTGTAAAGGATGATGGGGCGGAAACTCATTCACAGCAGGATGGCCACAAGGGAGCACTTTTTCTACAGGAATCCTAAGCTGGAAATGAGAGAGAAGGGCTGTTATTGCTTTCTTTTGAGTTAAAACATCATCACGACACACAGTTTCACATCGGTGACATCACATCAACATTAGTGACCAGATGGCATTTAGAAGAGGTCATGCTTTCAAGGCAACTCAAAAGGGTTTGAGTGTACTGACGTTAGGGTGCAAGTATAGTTGTCTACTTCTTAGAAAGAGACAAATGTATTTATTTTTCCTTTTTTTAGGTTTTG
Organism: Micropterus dolomieu; assembly: GCF_021292245.1. Classification (NCBI taxonomy): domain Eukaryota; kingdom Metazoa; phylum Chordata; class Actinopteri; order Centrarchiformes; family Centrarchidae; genus Micropterus; species Micropterus dolomieu. The sequence goes on along the minus strand of NC_060168.1, from coordinate 21,715,170 downwards.
TCATTCCCTTGAGCTTCAAACAATGTGTCTGATTGTCTTCCTCATTGCTCATCAAACAGCAGCTTGTTTTCATCTATTTTAATGGTCCTGAGCTGCTTGAGGAGTTTACAGATTGCGAGACAGATGTCTTCGTTCACTTCTACCATGTTGTTGAGTTTCAACAACATCTTTCTCTTGCTCTCTGTGGATTTAGCTTTTGTATCCACTCAAGAGGGAGGGGTGGCAGAAGGGGTCGTCATATGGCTGCGAGATCAACAAAACATGTCATCTCTATGAACAAAGATGGGCCCTGAGGCCATTTGCTACTCTGGTGTGACCTGTTAGTCTCAGTTCAGCCTTGAATGGCTCTTTGTGTGATTGCACGGACGGGTGGGGAAAGACTTGGGAGAGCCACAAAAAAAAGAGACTGTTGTGGATTTAAAGAGGCAGATGGGGCAGTACATCAAATGGGTGTGTGGGGATCTAATAAACTGGTTGATTTAGAAGCTGGCACAAGGACGGTAAACACTGCCAGCTCAAGGATATGATTGACGCTGATGTTACCAATGATATACCACAGGCCTGCTCAAATATCTGAATTACTGCACCCATTTCTCAGACTGCGTCGCATTTAAATAACTTTAGAGTAAATTAAATGCATGTGAATTAAGATAGTACTTTTAACAGCTTTTAATGGTTCATTTGATTGTGTTTTTATTCTAATGTGGAGATGAAGAAAAGTAGTGCACAGCCCGTTCTATATTTAGAACAGGTGCCGGATGTCAGACGCAATGGGGGGGGATGCTACACAGATCAATGCATGTGGATGTGAACACGCCTAAAATGAATGACGTCCAACCTCTTAGGCAACAAAAGAGTTATTTATCAAGCAACAATGCCGACTATTCTGGGTTCTAGCTTCTGCAGTGTGATGATTTTCTGCTTTCTTTTCTGTTTTTATCATTAAAAACTAAATATCTTTTGACTGTTGGTCAGACAAACCAAGATATTGCAAAGAAATAGATCTTGTGTTGTAGGAAATTTGGATGAGCATTTTTCCCCAATTATGTGACCTTTTATAGACCAAGCAGTATATCGATAATGCAACCACCACATGTATACACCCCCTCCCCACACACACACACACACACACACGATTAAATCTCCAGACACTCGGTAATGTAGACACGTTGCCTTTTTCAGTCCAATAAAGTTTTGGTGATGATTTGCTTGTTGTATTTTAGAATAATTACTATTCACATGCATGTAATAAGTCAAAAAGGTTTTGACAAGCCAATCAATGACACCTCATTTAAATTTTTAAATGTTATATTTTGTTAAGATTCTTGGTGGTGTAACTCAAGAAGGCAGTCTTACCAGAAAAGGTGCCTCATGCAGCATGCAGCAAGTGTGGGAGGAGTTAACTGGAAAACATGGATGCGACATAGGTGACACATGCACTCACAGGACAGACTCACATCTACACAACAAGCAGTTATCAATGACTGTCTTCTGGGAACTTGAAGTGTAAGACCTCTTTAGTCAGTTTTAATCAGTGACCCACAGACAAAGTTGCACAGGGAGAGACATTTTCCAGGCAGAGCTCATAAAAGGAAGAAGTGGCTGTGAAGAAAAGAAATTAACAGGGAAGAAAAATAAAGCAACAAGAACCTTCTCAGTGCAAGTGTCTTCTTCCTTTTCTAACAGGCACGGCATCTCATCAGCTTCAACACAAAACCAGGAGTTGATTACCAACATGAAGGGACCGACAATGTCAATAGCACACAACAACACATCCGGCAACATGTTGTGGAGAACAGTCTCGTACACTCATGGTTTAGCGGAACTATTCATATAAACTGCTGCAGGGACAAAATAATTTATTTCAGATACACCGAGGGGGAAAATATGGAACAATTCATAGTGTAGATTCATTACAACCAGAGGTGTGGCCACTGACAACAATATAACTGATGGAATGTAGAAAAGGTGTCATACTGTTTCCATTATTGCATTTTTGTCAGGACAAAGCTACATATTTTAGTCTAATTCACCCCGTAAGGACCCCAACAGCTTCACCACAAACAGCTTCTCACATATTGGCAGTGGTATTCATGTACTGATGTGTAACAAAGATCTTTAAGGCAATTCTCTAAACAGAGGCAGGAACTATATCCTGAAATGTCAGTGTAGCAATATGTGGCCTCCTGGTTTCACAGCATCCAGACTATTCCAATCCTCATAAAACTGGTGTCTCCCGCACCTAAGATGTAAGGACAGATGTAAGGAAGTCACAAGAGGAAGAAAACAATACTTACTTTTTCCTCTCTTTGTCCCTCTTGAGTGTGGTGGAGCCCCCTGCCTGCTGGGCTTGGTTCTGCAAGAGCTCTGCAGCAGTCTTTTTCTGTTTGAACATGTTGAGCTCGTCGTCCAGGGACTTCTTCTTTTCCTCCACTTTCTTTTTCTCGTCCTGGTGGAGCTTCTTTAAACGGTCAAATTTCTCATGCAGCTATGTGGTGGGGACAAAAGAAACTTTGTGTTATTCAAGACAAGAGCAGAAACTTCCTTAAACAAAGTGATGCATGTAATATTTCAGGACAGGGTAGCATTCAAGTTTTATGAGAATACCTCTTTCTCTGCTTCTTTGAGCTCAGCCTCCTTCTCTTTGACTCTTTGGACGAACATTTGCCTCATTTCTTCCTCTTTCTTCTGCAGCTCACCCATGAACTCATTCCTCTTAGCTTCATACGTCTCCTGAAGACTGGCAGAGAGAAAAGGAGAAGGAGGATACAAATGAATAGCAGAAACATTACACTATACTACACACCAGACGCAGACACAAACTGGTGCAATCTTGCCAATTATAAATGGAAGCAGAAAATGTTAAATGAAACAGAGCAGAGCAGAAACAAGCAGATGTAGGTGGAGAGCAAGAAGATAAATGAAAAAGTCCAGCTGTATGAGGGCAGTCTCGAGTCTACTACCTGAAGGGCTTGCTGTCAGGGTCTGTGTCCTTAAAGCCCATCTCCTCCAGTTTGCAGCGGCGGTAGAGCTCATAATGACGCGTGTGAGTCTGCTCTCGCAGGTCCTCCATGTTCACTCTGATCAGCATTTCTCGCAGTTTGACGAAGTCACAGTGATTCTCATTTTCCACTATGAGAGACACATCATAGTGACACATGCACGTCATTTGCAATATGTGTACGTGGGCAGAAACAGATAGCAATACCCTCACTAATGTTTGCGTTAAATTACAGAACATAATTAAATGTATTATTACTTGAGAAACTATTTCACAGACCCATTCCTACCAAAACAGAATAGTGGTCATGTCCTGTGGCTTGTCTATTGATTTTGTTACTGGCCTGAGCCAAGCACCACACCCCCACAGAACGGGTGACATCATGTGAGTACACATGACAGTCAGTCTGTGGTAAACAGAACCAATGTCAGGTAAAGCCTCTGGCCAGACATTTTATACAGTGCAGTCCGAAAGTATTAGGACAGCAATATGTTTTTTCACTGTTTTGGCTGTAATCCAGCACATTAAATTTCAAATGGAACAAAGACTGAGGTTAAAATGCTGACTTGTTCATATCCATATTGGGTAAACAGTGTAGAAATCACAGCCCTATTTACGCTGGGGGGGTCAGTGTATAAAGCAGGCTAATTTCTACACAGATCAATGGATGTGAATGTGAACACGCCTAAAATGAATGACGTCCAACCTCTTAGGCAACAAAAGAGTTATTTATCAAGCAACAATGCCGACTATTCTGGGTTCTAGCTTCTGCAGTGTGAGGATTTTCTGCTTTCTTTTCTGTTTATATCATTAGAAACTGAATATCTTTTGACTGTTGGTCAGACAAACCAAGATATTGCGAAGAAATAGATCTTGTGTTGTAGGAAATTTAGATGAGCATTTTTCCCCAATTATGTGACCTTTTATAGACCAAGCAGTATATCGATAATGCAAACCACCACATGTATACACCCCCTCCCCACACACACACTAACATTATACAGTTAAACTGATCATTTGTGGCTGGAAAAGTATCAAATATCTTAAGAGTAGATTAGCATAACATAACCTTAGCTGCACATTTTAGATACTTGTATGAACTAATAGTATTGTAACTGCAGCACATTATACATTCCATTATGGATTGATCGAGTAAGTCATTAACAAGTCAACGTTGTCAGCGATCAATCTGTAAGAGCTCAGAGCTGCTGTAGCTCTAACATACAGTATAGTTGCAGAGAGGGTGCTACAGCTAAATGAGGTTATATAACTGGTTATCAACTAGTTTGCAGCAGCTGTTGGAGCCGAAGAGGAATAGGAGGGGAGGGAATAGCTGCAGCAGCTCTGATGAGAGAGAGCACGCTCTCATTTCCTGTACAGGATGTGACCGAGGCTTACCCTGCACAGTCCCCCAGGGGTACTGCCGGGCCTTCACCATCTTGTTCCCAATCTTCACTTCCTCCGTGCTCCCCACCACGGCAAATGGCAAATGGCTCTGTAGAGCAGAGGAAAAAGCAACGTTGGTATACTGCCAAACACACCTGAGAGCTCTGTGGATTCTGATCAAATTCTGGTACAAGCCACCATGTAACCTCTGCTAATATTTCATGACTGCTGCAAATATCTTATTCATTGTTGAGTTATCAGGACAAAACCTACAGACAGCTAAGGATACGTTAACATAACTAAGAAGACTGAGAAAATGCGATATTTCTATTTATATATCCTGACTGTGACGTGCACATTTTCACAGACATCTAGAAACGGCTGTAGCAGGAGGAAGTATGAACTTTTGTCAGAACAGAGGTGTGCTCAGACTGTACAATAACAGCCGAAAGGCAACGGTCTAACACAATCAGTGAGGGAGAGGTTAAGGCAATTCCAGAGATCAGACCTCATAAACAGCCTCAAGTGAGCATTGGCTGATCTGTCAGTGAGCACAGGCCCTTTCCCACACTGCAGGCTTCCTGCAGAGTGAGATGGCCGATTGTGCTGCTGTGAACACACTCCTCCCTGCATGGGGTGGCGTCCTGACAGCACGATGAATGTCCTGAATCTGCATCACATGTTATTTATGCCCTTAACAAAATATACAAACAAAAAATGTGTTGCATATACAACTGTATTTCCTTAAGATTAAAATGACCACGATGACCTTACACATCATCTATAATATGAACTAAGTAAGATGTTCGGTGTAAAAGCCAGCTGTGAGCCTTACATTCATGGTGGAGTTGATCTCTGCCACAGACTCATCATCAGTGGGAAACTGGTAGATCTGCACTCCATTGCTGACAAGCTCACTGGTGATTTTGATTTTGAACTTGGCCAGCTCGCTCTTGGAGATAGCGTCCGACTTGGCAATGATTGGGATAATATTGACCTGCAGTTGAGAAACGAGGAGAGATTTGACATAGGCTGACACAATGACAAGGTGCAGAGAAAGCTTACAGATATTCAGTTAAATATAGAGCGGTTTATAGCTGTCTGTCAGTGGCAACTTGTCCTCACCACCATTTGCGTAGTTCCATATTTGGAAAGGAGTTGATGTATTTTTAAAAAGAGGACCAAAAAGGTTAAACAAATCAATACAAAATCATATAATTTTGGTCTTTTAGAAGTAGTAGCTCCAAGTGAACAAAATTCAGGTTTGTTAACAAAATAAAACACACCTACACGTATTTATTTTATATATCTTACTATCGCTGGTTGCTCAGGATTATAGTAGCAATTTAAAATACAATTTCATAAAGGATAGGGTGCTTAATAACCTGTGTTCTCTCCATCATATCACTGCACCTCTCTCAGTTTGCAGGATCTCTGCAAATCAGGTAATTGTGTATTGCAGACAATAACACTTTCTTAAGCAAAGAGATATAAATAGTAGACGCAGCAAAGGGAGCAGTAGGCTTTGCTATCCTGCACCAGATCACTTAAAAGTTTTCCAAACATGGCATTAGTAGTCAGACTCAATTGAATGAATTGATGCTATCCATGCTATCCAAATAGAAAGGCATGGTCTCATATGCACAACTGGGTTGATGAAAAATGAGACTTTCACTCCCACACAATTACTTTCTAGGTGCCCTGTCAACTACACAATCACAAATTATTTGCTCCCCAACTGGGCGCCCCTTACTAACAGCAAGGCATGCTCTGGGTCATGTGAATAAAAATACTTTCTAGCGCCCATGAGTCTGGTGAAGATTCAACGTCTTGCTCTAGGACACTTCAGCAGAGTACTGTTTGAATCCACCCTACCCTCTGTGAATGTGTAAGCTGAGGCGGCGGCTCTGCTCTGGATGACGCGGTTGTGAGCGTTTGCCAGAGGGCACAGCTGCTCTGGCAAACACTGAGCTAACTCTTTGTAAAAAAGCCAGGAGGTCCATGCAAATAAGCTGCTGTGGAAAGGACCTCACAAAGAAAAAAAAAAAGAAAACAGGGCATCCGTCACTGAGCCGGCTGCATTTCACAGCTGACCTACACTGACGCAGTAACAAGATCAGAGCCAATTTGCATGCAGGCAGATGGCCTAAAAAAGGTTTATGACCCATGACTTGAGTAGATAGATGAAAGTGATCACAGCAATTTACCTCCAGTAGATCTACACTGCAAAAAGTGATCTCTCAAAAACAAGGGGGGGAAAAAAAGCATTAAAATGGGGGAAATATTACTTAAAATAAGCAAAATTATCTGCCAACAGAACAAGAATATTTCACTTGCTACAAAAAAAACTCGAAACAAGTGAAATTCTCTAACATAAAAGCTGCCTGGTAAGAAGAAATATCTTGTCAGACAAAAAACAAGTATATTTTGCCTTCAATTAAGATAATTAATCTTACTTAGATTTTAGTTTTTGCAGTGTATGACGTGCTACAGTAAGTCTATCCATGTTTGTAGGCATAATATAACGATTCTTCTTTAATATCAGTTTCCTGCAATGCAGCTGTACTTCTCACTTAAGGCTAAAAACAGACACTCTCGCTATTCAATTTGTGAATCTTGTACAACTGCAAATAAACTGTATGAAGCTTACTACAAGAGCCATAAACTAATAAAACCCAGCACTAACTAGAATTGATCTGGGACTAATGGAAAACACCCAGAATAGAAAGTGGGTCTCTGAACAAATTATCCCCCAGCACAACAAATCAACAAAAACAAATTCTCCTGGAAACTAGGGACACATAAAAATGTCTTCTGGCTGATGATAATTTGATGAAGTGACATGAAGCTCACCTTGCTATCAAGTTTCTTCATGGTCACCAAGTCCAGGGATTTGAGCGAGTGTCCCGTGGGAGCGATGAAGTACAGGCATGCGTGGATGCGGGTGTCGTGGTAGCTGTGTAGCGTGCGCTTTATTTTCAGCTCCTCCTGTAGATATGCTTCAAACTGGGCGTCAATGAACTCCACAATAGACTTGTAGCTGTCAGATACATGAGAAACATGAAAGACATTAGAGCATTTCTTTTCTGATGCACTGTTTATTAAAACATGTCATGTTCTGCTACTAAACAAAACAGTGTTTTAGAGTAATTTGCTTCTGTGCAAAGCATCAGTATATCAAAAGTGTAGCAACACTGATTGGATATAGAAACACCGTGCTCTTTAAAAAGGGGTCCTCCTTATGTAGCCAAGAAAAGCAGAATTCTTTTTCCCAAATTTGAAGGAAACAGATTTTTTGAGGCCATCAGTCTCAAAAAATGCCGAAAGCGTTACTAACGTGTTAAATAATGTTTGTACTACTGTGAAATGCTTTAATTGTGAGTCACAAAAGAGCATTTACAGTTTCTGACAAAAGCTGACTGTCTCCTGCACCATCTTTGCTTCCATATTCTTGAATGGATTGTACTTATGTTTGTCTACAGTGTAGAGTAATTCTGGTAGAAATAGCACCAATAAAAAGAAGAGGATATAATATAATGATAAAATTAGTTTGCAAAATTAGTAAATATTCTAAAACACATTCTTGTTGGCCACTTTTACCTTTCAACATAATTAAAGATTTAGTACAGCCACAGAGTTTTCAACAAGTTTTCAGCTGGGAGGCATTTAGGTGATCCACATTATCTCCTAAATTTGGAAAATATTATGAAACCACATTGTTTTTTCCTGCGTATCTGTGTTCCATTGGTTGAGCCATATTTATCACCATATTTTTACGGGTTGAACTAAACCTCTGAAAAAGCCACAGTAGGGGGTAAAAAATGGAAGCCAGGCATAAATAAGTTGGTCTTGATAGCAGCGCAGATATGCCGTTACTAATAATCACTGTTAACATGCTATACTGTTTACCAACTGTCCACCAGGTGTTGAAGCTCATACTTTAAATCTCATGTATCATGGAACCTACACCTGGTATTTACACTGTCAGTCATTTGGGAGCAACTTCCTGGTTAACTTAACTAATTTTTAACTTAACACATTTAAGGAATCCATCCTCAGATTTGGTCTTTGTGAGGACACACTCTCTCATTTGGGAGAAGGTCCATTTGAGATGGTTTCACAACCAAATGTTTAATGTTTTAATTCATACATAGACTTTAAACATTGCAATTCTTTTCAGACCAATTGACTAAAAACAACAACTATTTCAACATTATGTGCAAACCTGGAAATGATACGTGCTATAGAAAATGGATATACGGAAAAAGATTGTTTACCCTATGCACTGAGGACTACAGGAAACTTCCCACCACACACAAAACACACAGCTTGTGAACACACTGTAGGATATTCTCCCAGTGGCGGTTCACATGACTATGTGCTTGTAAAAATCTATGACTAGTAATTTGATACTGAACAAAGTGTAAAACTGGAAACAACCGCAGCCTTCTATTATACAGAGCTTACAAGGTTGGAGCTCACGCGACATCATTCTCACCCCTAACTTATCTCAGGAGCAGAGTCAGCAATTACATTGTGGATGGCTAGCTTGGTAACAAGATCATATCTTATGTTTGATTAAATACTTCCAGTCTGCAGCAGCCAGAAAAAGCCTCAATGCTGTGCCAGGAAAGGATGCATCTACGTCCGATTTCTGATTTTTTTTAAAGTGATACTATGAATCTGCTGAGGAAACGTCTTGAGATGCAGGCTTGATTCCATATACAAAAGGGTATGTTAGGATCAGGACTGAAACCTGAGCTACGAAACGGCTCAGAGCTTTCACACAGTAACTGTACTGTATGTGAGGAATGTTGTTTATAATCAGGTGTGGATTTCTGCTATTGTAGAAGTAAGACAGAGCCTGTCAGTATAAAAAGGGAACCAGGTTGCTAAGATCAGATTTTTCTCTCTCTTGAAGGCGTGGCAGCTGCCAGACTGCTTTACCTGTCTTCTTTGTTGATCTGGTCTCCGAAGCCCACGGTGTTGACTACAGTGAGTTTGAGGCGCACGTTACTCTCCTGGAGTTCATAAGTGTTGGACTTTAGGGTGACTCCCGGCTGGTTGTGTTGAGTGGGCTCGCCCTCAAACTTGGTGTTGAACAACGTGTCCATCAGGGTGGACTTCCCCAGACCCGTCTCGCCTGACAACATAGAAACGTGCATCATGTTACTGAGTTTCTACAGACCTTAATCTTCATGTGCATGGCGATGTCTACTTTACCCAGCGTATTTCTACACCAGCAGAAATTCAATTATATTGACCATTTTTATTTTGTAAGCTTCTGATAAATGTGTATTCAAGCTCATCAGACTCTTTTACTGATCATCTATTTAAAGAAACTAAAAAGAAAGCCTAAAACAGTGTCAACTAAAATGTAGAGTAGATTAAATGTGACATTTTCAAAATGGTTCAAACTAATTTTTTTTTTTAATGCTTAGAAGTAGCTGCTTATTTTCTGATGTATTCTGACATCCTGTTAAAGGCAGTCAGATGACTCAGATACAAAGCTCCCACTGTAAGAAATTCTATTTTTATTCCTCACAGCCTGACCTACAGTCTAAACATGTTAGCCCATTTTTGTAGGACGTCTCACTACCCTCCAAATTTCCAATCTTTCCCTCAGAATCCAAAGTAAATGATGCATCAAGGGTCCTTTTGTCTGTTTCTGAGCTCTGTTTAAGTCACTATAAAGAAGACTCTCATGCTGAAGGCAATCTGGCATCTTGTTTAAAGAAACAAAATGCCAAACTGGACAGGATTGCAATCAATCCTCCTGAAATCATAAATGACAGAATAAAAATCCTGTGCAGAAAAGTCAGTCATCCTTCTGCCCAATGGAACCATCATCTCCAAATGTTTGATTCCCTCTTTGGAATTTTAGACCACATCCAAATTATAAGAGATCCCATGCCTTTGCCTCAAGCAATGCGTGTACTACTGTGAAATGCTGTACTTGTGAGTCACACAACAGCATTTACAGTTTGCATGTTGCTAGTCTCCTGCATCATCTATGCTTGCATATTCTTGAATGGATTGGATGAAGTGTAAGTTTCTGTTTATAACAGCACCAAGATAAAGTAAAAATTAAATCAGATTTGAATTATGAAAGAGACAGTATTGTCGGCCTATCCCACATTTCACTCCTACACAAATACAAATGGACTGGAGTATATCCACAAAATAGCAGAGAGATCTTCTGCTGGGAGGCGAGTCAAAACCATTGCACTAAGAATGGCCACAAGGCATCATCAAAATGTTTAAAAATATAGACACAGAAATACTACAGCAAGACCTCTAAATAGCATATCAGAAAAAACAGATAGCATACAAGGTCTATAAGAAATATAAATGGTCAATATTCACTACTGCTCTCTGGAGCAAAATGACAAAGCATCCACATCAGAAATCTACAAAATATCAGTCTAGGAATCAGAGATTCAAAGTATTCGCATTTGTGTGTGCACAACACATTTGTGTGAGTGTGTGTGTGTGTGTGTGTGTTTATGTGCCATGTCTTCCTCTCTGTGTATACTAAAATTACAAAGTGTCATGAAAAAATGGCAGAGGAAGAGAAAACACTGCCAACCAATTGGTTGCACGTTTCCATTGCTGCCTGAGGATTTCATGTGCCCCTGAAACAAGAGGATTCCAAATAGCAAGAATTTTTTGACTGTGTGCAGAGCGCAGTAATGCAATGTTGTCAAAAACAGCAACATCTAGTAATTTATCCAGCACTCACTCATACAAATCGGAGTGGAAAAAAATATAACAACATTCTCAGTATAACACAATATAACGAGACAGCACCACAAAGTATGGCCTTAAAAATAACCATAAAGCTGAATCAATGCCTCACCGAAACAGCTTCAGCACAAGCTGAACTTTATCGCCTCTATAAGGCTTGGGTTTATTGCAGCACTGTTTACTGCATTAGATTTAATTCGTTTTAGCCGGGTGTGCCTAATAAACTGGCAACTGAGTGTATGTGAGTGGATTATTCTGGTGCTTAATGAAGCTGAAGTGACTTGTTTTTTCAATATAAAATTGAATGTCCAGACAAATAATTCTCACTGTCTGACAAATTCTGCAAAAGGCTTGCATTTTGTAAGTTAACAGTCATGCTGATAATTAATTTCATAATAAAATCAAATATCTACCTGCAGACATTTTCGAATTTCTTACCCACAGCATCTTCCTCATCACGGTAACCAATGCCAACTGGCCCAGAGGAATCTAAGTGGGGCGAATACTGAGCAATATGCTGTGCATCTCGTAGAAAATCCTGACTTTCATTGAAGCAAATAAGTCATCTTCAGGACAGAGAATAAAGGCAGTTTCATGCATGACACACTCACCAACACAGAGGATGTTAAAGCAGAATCCGTGGTTGACAGACTTGTTGACCAGCTGGTCAGGCATGCTGTCAAAGCCGACATGGCCTGCCAGAGGCACAGCACGAGCACCTTCACCCTAAAAACAAAACAAATCAACATAAAACATCAGGTATCAATCACTGAACACATTTTGCATTGATATGTCTTGTTACGGTACTGCGCTCTCACACCTGTAAACATGCACAGGATTCAATCTCTACACCCGATACTTAACATCTACATCTCAGTGATTGTTGAAGTAACATTATATCTCTAAAAAAAACACTCAAATTACAGCACTTTCCCACTATATTTGATTTAGTTAATCTTTGAGACTGACTTCAGGTGCAGTGTTGCTCACTTCCTGTTTCCTGTGCTGTAACTTTCTTCCTACAGACGAGACAGTTACAGACCACAATGTACATATATGGAAAGGTTTTGTTGTTCATGTCAAGATTACTGTAAAAACAACAAATACCTTTGACAAAAAAATATATAATCTAAAATCTGACAGTTTTGACATTACAAAATTGAAGAGTCAAAGAGTACATTAATGTAGCCTGCACTGTGTTTCTGTGTTAAACCCTTAAACTCCCTATTTTGGGCCGGTTGCACTTTCCTTTACTCTGCTCTTACACTGTTTGTACACAGTGTATATCTGGACCAGAGTAACACCAAAGTGTGAAAGCACTGTTGTTATGTGTGTGTGTTGGCTGATTGAGCATCTCAGTCTCTGAATCTAATTTCTGCAGCCTACGTCTACATTATGAGGTGCAAGAAAAGCTTGGAATTTCGATTATACGGCAACGCAACCAACCAGCCATTATGTGGCTTAACATAACACAAATGTTGCTTTCCAAAGTGGCATAGGCTTTGAGAGGAAACATTCCGCTTGAGGGTCAATTTAAAATAACTGGACTAGCTGATGGTACTGGACAGTTGTGGATTATTTGGATAGTTGAAATTGGGTTTAAACAGCTGGGGGAGTATTTGGAAAACTGGGGTTAATGTGACTGCACAAACAGCCTTTCCTCTTCAGCTGCAAGTGCAACATTCCTGAAACCATTCTTGCTTTTCAAGACACTCACAGCAAAGTTACACACACAGCCGGTTTTTATTTATCTGGGCCGCAAAGGGATATCAAACTGCAAAACCTTGCTATTCTGAGCTCTCTCTGGGTGTAGTGCCCCCCCCCCAAACAAAAAACAGGGAAACTTTACACATGCTTTTCAAATTGCAGGCCTAAATACAGAAACAGCTAGAATCTGTTTTGTCCATATTCTTTTATCAGACAACGCCCGACTGAAAGTTAACGGGACTTGCATGAAACAACATAACGGAAATGAGCACCGTAGTTGTGCTGAAATGGGGGCGTTCAGAATGAATGGCCTACCGATGGCTCTGTAATAGGTTATCGTTTTAACGTGAGCGAATTCTGAATCTGCTACACAGTATTTAAATTATTTTAAAGCACCGTAAGTCGATTAAAACACCGTTTTTTAGCTAACGTTAACGGTTATCAGCACAGGTAACTTAATGTGCAGGCGTTACGGAATGAAAATATTTTTAACAGAAAGCTACGACTGAGCAGCCTTGGGCCTTACTTTAAATCAGCTATTCTAAACAACTTACAAATGCATAATCAGATTTATAATAGCTCAAAGTACGTAAACTATACGTCATTTTGTTTAGCGACGTTATTGAAATTTGAACGATATATAACCAGGAAAAGCAAGTGGTGACTAACTAGCTAACCTAAATCTATTCCAAATTACATCTTACGTAACGCTACAATTGTATTTTTGACATTACTGAGGCTAGCAAAACACATTTCAAGAGGTACGTGTGGATACTTCCAATGACATCCTGAGTAAAACAGGCTACTCACCGCTTGTCTCGCTATCTCAGTTGACGCCATGGTGGTAGCAGTTAGCTGGAGGACGAAACCTCTGCTGCTCTCTGTGTTTAGCAAAGCGGGGCTGCACCGTTCAAGTTACGCCAACAGATGGCCTAGTGAGAATGTACCACTTTTTTAACACGCTATTTTAGGTACGATACTGTGATAACTGTGCTCACATTGAGCGGTGTTTCGTTAAGACAATTATTAACGGCATATACACCCCGGCTCGTGTTTTGAAACAATAATAATTCTGATTAAAAAGAATGTGCACTACCCACTCATCTCCCCTCACAGGATGTGTTCATGGTTTCGTCCAGTTGGGATGCAAGTGAACCGCCGTCAATGACCGTTACAAACGGAAACAGTTATTTAGCAGAAAAGGGGGAAACCACGGCGAACAGACAGGCAACTTACAATGATACAAACATCTTGATTATGACGTAAAGATATCAAATACAGTCATAAACACGTATATGAGGTGTTTGAACAGAGGAAGTAGGACTGATAGCGGTTACATCTCAGGTAGATGAACTGCAGGGACTACATTATAAATATTTAGGCCGTATCATTATTTATTTATATGCTTTAGCTATATGTAGTGCATATTATCGACTTAAATATGACGGCAGCAAATTTTTAGGGTAACGCCTATTCAAGTCCTCTGTGCTACAGCGACCAATAGGACGAAGGCAGTGAATTTAAAAACGAGCCGCGGTGGCTGAGAAACAAAATTTGTACCAAAACAACTGAGAGCAACGGGACGAGCCAAACGAGCAGCGATTAGTACACACTGACTGAGGTAACCCTAAAACCAGTGTATCGAAGTTGCTGTTTGTTTCTATTTGTCAGCGCTTTTGTATTAAGTAATGCCAGTTTTATAAACTAACGAAAAAGAGCTGACGTGACTAACGTAAGGTAGCTAACCCAGTTACTGGCTAACTCAGTGAAGTTGTTTGCATGTTTACAAAAGTCGCAGACGTTAAAGTTTCTTTTAACTCGTTGCGATGACCCACAAAGATTTAACTATCAAAGTGTTAATATTAAACCAAAAATGGAGGATAAAGACAAGGAGACGGCAAGCCTGTATTTCAGCAGTTTAGGAGCTAGCGGAGGACCGATGTCATTAGCTAATTTAGTGCTAACGTTACCAGAATGGCTGAGTTGCAGTGCACTTCTGTTATTTGAATGTTTCGTGTCAAGTGCTGCGTAAACAAACTGGCTGCCAGCCTTAGTGGTTTGGACCCTTGTTTTTTTTTTTCTGATGCAAAACTTTTTTCTGATGCAAAATACTTTTCTAAGCCATGGAGTCTAGTTTATGTATTGGTAGACTTAACTTCAACAGTAGCTGATGGTAAACAAATATCAAACGAATGACGTGCAAACACTGCAACCAAGACACAACGGAGTAAAAACGAACAATTTTGTTTAATCAAATGGTTGCAGTGTCTCTGTTCCAAGGCACTAGACTCCCTTGGCAACAACGGCTATTGTGTATCTAGGTTTTTTTTTTTTTTTTTTTCAACCAAAGTCACATGTTCAAACTAATCACCGACGCAGTGGTAGACAGAGGTAAAATTAATGTTTTGTCAATGGAGTCTGTTGGAAGGGGCACAATTGCCCAAGGATTACATTGCAGCCCTGTTTTGCTTCAGCCGACTCGAGCTCACTCAATACAAGAGGTGATGATGATAAAAAATAGTCTGGTTGGGGGAAAAATACAGAAGCTACCCTTAAGATTATTTTGTCAAACTTTCCAAGATCAAAAATTAACTTCCACTGTTAACATTTATGGATGCAAGGAACAGTTCTAATTAACCAATCTTGAGTGGGGGGGTTATTGCTCAATCACATCTTTAAATGTATTTGTCTCAACTGTACAAAATCCAGAGTAGTTTTATTATACTATGACAAAGCTTGAATCACAATATTGCATTTTTCAAATCAAGTACTTGACTGTCACCTCAGAGTGTCCCGTGAGCAATTGTAATGTGTTGCATTAGCTAAAATCAGATTGTGTTTTCAGATACAATGGCCAACATAATCTTCGCAGAGCGAGAAAATGCATGTCTTCATCCACCTGCTTTGAAGATGAGACAGCGGCTTCAGTCTGCTCCAGGTAGGGAAATCTCCAATGTTGTGCTCAGATGTTTGGTTTTTTTCTTCTGGCAGTAATGATTCTGTGTGGAAATGTGCAATAACGTTTTGCTTTTTTCCCCACCCACCAGAGAAACTCTTGAAATCTCCTATGATAGCCAAAACCTTTAATACTCCCCTGCCATCTAGTCGCAAGGCATTTGGTGCCATCAACAAAAAAATCTCAACCCCTGCTGTCACCACACAAGAGAAGAAACTTGTAAAGCAGGTTAGCATAAACTAAAATGGGTTTAGTCTAAAACTGCAACCCATCTGGTCTATGCCTCAAGTACATGCTTACTAATACAATATATTTGCCACAGGAAACAAAAGTCAAACATGCTCCTCAGACCAAAGTGGAGGAATGTCCAGAAATTGAGAAGTTCATCCCTTATGACCCACTAGGTAACTATGACATCAGTTGTACAATTACATTCCAGGCATGGGACTTAAAGGAGGGAAAATGGCGCTTTATCAGTTGTGACCATTTTCTGTGTGAATCTCACTGCAGCATCACACAGCTCTGCTTTCTTGAGTCTGTTAATGGTTTGTTCCCTCAGGACTCAGCCCATTGAGGCTCATGGATTTGCTACATAAGAACTTGTACATGGCAAATATGTTAATGACAAAACATGTGTAGGTCTCATTCACCCATGATGTGTCCCCCCATTATTTTTCCAGAGTTTGAGAAGTACAGCATACCTGAAGATTTGATTCTCCTCAGTGGCTTTGCTTTGCCTGGACTGGCCTGTTTCTCGCCACCTCCACATATGTGTGAGGTGGATCTGGAACAGTTTGATCCACTCCCAAACCTGTCACCTGTAAAGATGTCAAAACATTCAGGTATCAAGTTCCTATTAGGGCTGCATTCATGCTTGTTATAATACAATGAAGCACACAGGGTGGCTGGTCTAGTTAAAATCCTCACCACAGTATGTGATTTCATGACACATCTATACTCGTGATATGGAACATTTCTGGGGCAACCACTTATGGATAAATTAACTAGGATTGTCTGTTTTGGCTATCAATTGTTGCAAATCAATGCAGTTAATCATTTGTTTACAATTATCACCAAGATCTGACATGGAGATGTACTTTGATTCATGTTTATATGTACGCTCATATTGCCCAACCTTAGTGAAGTAGGTATATTTTATTTTTATATCTTTTTTTTTGGTGTTCACCAAGAGAACTGACATTTCTAAGTGGTGTGTTAATTGCTTGTTTACATTTGACACCCCAGTACAAGGTAACTTGTCTTTCAGAAACAATGCCCTGGTTGCTGTGAATAAGTTTTCATTGAGGCCACTTAGTTGCACATTAATGGCACCATATAACTTTTCAACCCTGACCACAAACTCTGTAAGCTTTTTTTTTTTTGTGTATAAACACTAGTGAAAATGACCTATTGTGTAGACTAAAAGTTATATGCATAAAATGTTATCCTATCTGATATGCATGATGGCCAGAGGAAACGCTCACATGCAGCAGTCAAGAAGTGAATTGTCTGGCAGCTGTAGCCATAAAGTACAGGGTACATATTCTAAACTACAGGTATCATTAACTTGACTGCATCTCCCCCTTTCCAGATTGTTGCTCGGAGCTGGATGCCTTTCTTCAAACCCTTGATGAGCTGACCATTGAACTTCCTCCAGAATCTGTTACTGATTGAAATGTTAATGCATGGTTTTTTGTCAACTGTTTGTTTTTTAACTGAAATAAAGTTGTGGTGTTTTTTTAACCCCCTGTTAAATGTGAGGGGGGGGGGGGTTATACTTGGTGACGAATTTAACATATCAGCGAAGTATACACTACATTACTTCCTGCTTTTGAACTGAATCAGTGGTCACATGTGAGGGATTCTCGCTATTGGTTTTCCTGAGATTAGAATGAACTTTGTCTCATTTCCTCTTGTAAAGGAAAGAAGAACCGCGACTTGAATGTGCAGCTCATTATTCGGGGTAAAGCCTCTAAAATTTACAAACTGTACTGGAATCTTGCCCGTAGCGTTTGACCGAGACTGAAGCCTTAATGTTCAACGTCGATTCAGTTGGGAGTAAGTGTGCGCTAAATCCGTGGGTCTGAGAACAGGTGAGTACTCTAGCGTGACTATAACAAACATTGGTCATATTTAAAGTGTTGTGGCATGAAGCATTTACTTGAACCCCTCATAATGCTTTCAAAATGAGGAACTTGGTTCACTTACGCTTAAGACTGGCATGTCTGAGCTTCTCTAAAACGTCTTCACATTTATATTACAAATGTTTCCCTCCTATGACACAGGGATTTAGTCCAGTGGAGGGGGGAAACTGTTCAGTTTATAATTTGACACCTGATCTCTCCAGGGTGTTGTCTAAATAAAGGGAAGTAGCCTTGAACTCGGCGCGGAGGCAGCCAAGCAGCATGTATGAGAGCAGATCGGATGATGCTGGATGTGACTCAACTGGATCGGAACCAGCTGTCAGCAATGCCGACGCCCACGACAGCGGGACATCCAGACAGGGAAGCGTTGTGGAGCGACTTTCGAGATATGGCATGCAGGTCATGCCCAGCGCTTTCCAGCGTAGGTCGAGGCTGCAGAGGCAACAAGAAGTCATTGACAGCTCCGCACAGGGGGGGTTCCAGACTGAGGCTCCGGAGAGAGGCTCGCTCACACCCGCTATGCGTAAGAAATACCTGAAAGAGTTGCTTCTGAGCGACCCATCGCATAGCGGGTTTAGCAGCGTGCTGTCCTCGCAAACTCGCAGTGTGTGCTCCGAGCAGGACGCGGACTGGGCTTTGAATCCGATGGAGCACGCATGGATGCTGTCTGCAGTGGAGGGAAACTATGACACCATACTGGAGTTCATCTCCGCGGACCCCTATCTGTTAACCAGGAAGGATTTCATCAGCGGGTACTCGGTCTTGCACTGGTTGGCCAAGAGAGGACACGACGAGACTTTGCTTAAACTTCTGCGGTACGCGGAAAGTGCGGGGATCCCCGTGAACGTGAACCTGCGAGGCAGCGGCGGGCTCACCCCGCTGCACGTTGCCAGCATGCAAGGTCAGTACATGGTCATCAAGCTGCTGGTCGGAGCGTTCAGTGCCAGCGTCGATGCCATGGACTACAATGGGAAAAGAGCCTGGCAGTATCTGAAGGGAGACGCCCCGCCGGAGATGAAGGAGCTGCTGGGGACCTGGGACGAGGAGCACAGCTGTGGGTGTGCGCAAAATGTCAACAAAAACGCCAACAACAACAGCGCCGGCGCAATGAACTTAACCGCATATGATGAGGTCGACGGTGGAGAGACTGCTGAAGCGAACTCCTTTACCCGGACTAAGAGGAGTGGTGGCAGCTGGAGGTTTGGGTCTTTAAGGAAGCTGCTACCCTCGTTTTCGTTATTTGGAAACAAAAACTGAGTGTTTGGACAGCAGCCTGCAAATATGTGCATTGTTTCACATTCATGGACCCCAACCTTCAGACCTTTACCAAGTCATTACGCTTGCAGCTTTGTCAGCGCAGCAAGAATGTTTCTACTTCTTTAAACAAATTTACACCTGGGTAAAGTGTTTATTTAATAAAGTTTAATTTCTCTCCATTCTAGAGCAACACCACCATGTTTTTTCAGTCCTTAAAAACAGAGTTTCTACTGGAAACGGACTGAAATTCCCACTGTAGTTAAAGATTGTTGTAGGATTTAAGGCAGAAATAATTAATGAAATGGAGATTCACAATGGTTATCTAATGGATAAGAATACTTTGTACATTCAACCCTTCCTCTAAAAATCCTTCAAATTAAACCATTTAAGAATAAGTTATTCTTAAAGGTTGGGAGCCACTGTATCAATTCACCTTAATCCACTCCAAGTCTAGATTGATTTTCAGGGAGTCAGTCATCTGGTTAAATACAAAAACCTGAAGAAAGTACTGGTACTTGAGTACATTTTTCAATTTTGCATCAACTTCCACTGAACCTAGCTTTAATAAACATGATATTGCATGATTGTCTAAACACTTCTTGCTGCTGACCCAGCATGCTCTTGTCAACAACTCAAATGTTAACGATTGCCCTTTAAGTAAACATTTCATAGTTTGTCTTGCTACTAGATTAGCGT
Organism: Micropterus dolomieu; assembly: GCF_021292245.1. NCBI lineage: Eukaryota > Metazoa > Chordata > Actinopteri > Centrarchiformes > Centrarchidae > Micropterus > Micropterus dolomieu. The sequence goes on along the minus strand of NC_060168.1, from coordinate 21,695,276 downwards.
TCTTGAATGGCACTGCTGTCTTCAGCACAAGCAACACAGCCAAACTACAAATTACCACAATTTTCCATGAAACAGTGATTTACAAGTTTGCTGTTTGGTTAAGATATTGGAAAACCCCTTCAGTGCTTCTCTTTCTGCAGAGCAGTGTCAGCAGTACCCCTCCCTATGTGATGTTTGCCTCAGAAAAACACTAAGTGGATTGCTCAACTACACATTGTGGTTCAAGGGGGGGGGGGGGGAAGGCAGTACAACATCATTTCAAGTTTGATCACAGATCTTTTATTGTCAAACATGAGCATAACCAGAGTATCTGTACAAAAACAACTGCTGCTCCAGATAACATGGCTCCCTCCCCGCCATCAGGACCAGCAGCTGGAGGTCCTGGCAGATGTTGGAATGGAGGGATGCTGGGATCCAGGAACCCTCATGCTTACAGGCCAAGCTTGGTTCTCCTCCAGTGTCTCCTCTTGGAGTTGTACCTGAAATCAAATGTAAAGACAAACATGTCAAGAGATAACATTTAGACTTTTGGACGACAACTATTAAAAGAAAGAGTTAAACTGTCTGACAGGAAGAGAAAGTAACCGAGGGATTTAATGTATACCAAATATGTCAAGGTTGGAAAATAAAGCTACTCATAGCATTGTTTAGTGATTTAAATCTGCTCCGCATCATGAGCTTGTACGGATTGTAAGCTGTGACTCAAGCAGATCATGCATCTTGTAGAAATGACCTATGTAGTCTGCTAGTTGTGCAGTTCTTGCTATCAAGTTGCATTTCAGTGGCGAATACTTCACTAATAAAAATACATAATTTAGCTATTGGGGAATCCACTTACTACTGAGGTCAGAAACTTGATTTTATAATCATTTTTATAATAATTTGAGCTCAAGCTTTAGCAGTTTTATAAATTTTCTCCCCGTCATGTGGTGTTCTTATTTCCTAGGAGAACTAAACACTAAACTGCGAAGTCCAAAACTACTAGACGCTAATGAAACCATGCTCATTTCAATAAATACAAACTGCCAAATGAAGGGCAGGTTCAAAAGGTTCAGCTGAACCTGTGCAAATTCTGTTGATTTCAGAAGCCACAAACATCCTGATTACAACAGCCTGCATGACACATGGTCAATTGCTAAAGTCACTGCAATAATTAGATTCTTTAGTGAATGTCAAATGTTTTGAAATCTACTCATAAATCCTCCTCTGAAAAAGCTATTTGGAGATGGTATCATTTCTCTCTTTTCCACTGGCACTAAATCATTATGGCAATTATGGGACTTGTTCCAGACCATAGCAATTTCAGAAACAAGCCATACCATGGAATTCTTTCAGGACAGCAATTTAGTAGGCAGATAAGCAGTTTAGGTAAACAGTGTTCAGCTACAGCGCTTCCTGGTCACCACCACAGTGAGCAGGAACAAGAGCTCTGCAGCAGAAAGATACTCTCAGCAGGGTTAATGACAGCACTCTACTGCAATGAAGTGCTGCAATTGCAGACCTGCTTTACATGATATGGAGTTCCTGCTTCTTCCCTGCATTAGTCAGCCAGCCATACCTCTCTGCACTTAAGTCGAGAGTTGACACAGCTCAAAAATGACTACTGAAGTGCAACTTTAAAACCATTGAAAACAAAAGGAAGATTTAACCTACTATAATAATACTCAGTCAAGGTTGTTGCTTCAGTTATTAAGTGAACTTGCTGTGCAAGTAGAAGTACCCAACAGTCCTGCAATAAATCCCACCCTTATAAAAAGGTTAAACTGGAAATTTTTGTATTTATAGTAATTTGAGATTGTGCTTTGTGCTGCTGTTGAACAGAGCTGCAACAATTAGTTGTCAATGAAATTAATCACCAGCCATTTTAAAATCGATTTACCACTGAGTCCTTTTCTTATTATATAAGGTTAAAATTCTGATTTCAGCATCTGAAAAGTGAACATGTTCTGTTTTCTTTACTCCTCTATGACCGTAAACTGAATATATTTGGGTCATGGACAGAAGGACCTCACCTTGGGCCTTGGAAAATACTGATAGTCATTTCACAATTTCTGGAGCCAACTACTAATTAATGAACAGATTAATGGATAATGAAATCGTTAGTTGCAGCCCTACTGTTGAATTGTGTTGCATTACACAAATGCATTTCTAACACCATCATGCCAGTAGGACTTAATGCAGGGCTGTTGTATGAGACTGCTTTGTTTTAACTAGGTGTGCATAGGGCTGGCCGATATGGCCAAAAGTGTTATCACAATAAAACAAATTCATATAATTTGATAGATAATTATCACGATAAATGTCAAATCATTATTTCTTTTAAGTTTATAGTCTGATTTTTGCTCCTGAGTAAAAATTTAGGAAACCAGATGGTTAATTGTGTGGTTAAACTATTCTATATGGTCAGAACTTGACAGACACTTGACACCAAACAGTGGATCACTTCACAAATCTAAGGTAGAACACTGAAAACATGACAAAATCTTTTCAAAAAATGAGTACATCTTATTTTCTAGTCCCTTTTCCTCAACAAAACATCTTAATAGAAAAATTAAGTGCTAATTGATTCTTATTCAAATTAATTAAATCAAACATTTATTGATATATTTAAACATTGTTAAATCGATAGAGGAAAGTATCATTACCGTTTCACTGCCTAGCCCTAGGTGTACACACATTACTGTGACTGAGTTGTAAATGGGAGTATATAGTATGTTACGCAAAGTCAAACGTTACTCAGTGCCTGACAAATCCTGCAGAAGGCTTCAATTGACTAGTAATCTGTTGTGTTGACGATATACAATGTAGTCTGCTGTAGTTATTCCTGATTTTCATAATTGAACACAGCATCTGTGAGCATCTTACTCGTTTTAACAGGACATTAAAAATATGCTTGTTCCATTAGATTGCATTAGTTAGTAAGGTGTACCTAATAAACTGGCAAATGACACATTAGAAACTCACCTGATCTTGTTCCCAGTCTTCATTCTGATCCACTGAGGAATGGGCCTGTTCTGTTTCTGCTTCTTGGCGAGGAAGCGCTTGATTCTGAAAGTCTTGTGGGACGACTACAAACAACAAAGACCACCATGTCAACAAACGTTTCTATCTAATGCGGCATGTCCGCGTATTCAAAGGAATACACATCATGTATAACGTAAAAGTGAACAAGCTAGCAGCTAACGTCTATGAAGAAAGTTGAAAGCTAACATGCGTAGCGCCACAGAGTGGGTACCGGCTAACATCATTAGGCTTTAATATGGTCATAATACATCTTTTTAGATAACATCCAGATTTCTGCAACACCATTATAATATTTATTAATCACTAAATGTGTCGGAGCAGGTTTGAAGGGGCTGCAGACATGGATGTTTAAAGATTTTGTATTTACCATTTTGTCCACAGTCCTTTCCCGACTATGGCGGTGGTCGAAGAGAGAGAAGGAAGTGACGTTGCTCTTTTATCCAATAGGCGTCCACCAAACAGCGACACCGTGTGGACGTTTTCTTTACGTTCATCTCAGGAGATACAAATAATATGTAGCTGCTACTCGAAGATTGAGACACGATGTTTCTCTGGGGTGCCTCTTTGTAAGGAAAAGTAGTCTGAAGAGCTTCTGCTAACTCCTAACTACTTTTCACTGAGTGGTAGAAAGTTCATTTGCTTAAGTACATCATTTGTGTACAATTCTGAAGTAGGTGCACTTTTTATTTGATGCTATTTTATACTTTTACTCCACTATATTTCAGATGTATGTGTTGTACTATTTTATTTATTTATTTACCTGGCTACTGTAGTTACTAATTACATTACAGATAATGACTTTTCCCACAAAACAAACAAAAAGCTAATAAACATACATTGTTATAGATGAAAATGAAAATTGGCTCCATCTCCAGCTACAATATTAAAACTCTGCTTATATGTTAGTGCATAAAATAATATGTTTAAAAAGAGACAAATTGTATAGTTAGTTTTAAGGATGATTCTTAAGTACTTTTACTCAGGTTTTGAATGCAGGATATTTACTTGTAACAGAGTATTTTTACATGTCCATTTTTTCATTTAGCAGACAAATTTATCCAAAGCAACTTACAATTGCTATATATGTCAGAGGTCACAAGCCTCTGGAGCAACTAGAGGTTAAGTGTCTTGCTCAGGGACACATTTGTGGATGTCACAGTGGTAATCAAACCCGGGTCTTTCACACCAAAGGCATGTGTCCTAGCCACTGCATCATCACATACATCCATTGTCAACCGCTTAGCCTGCGTACAGGGTCGCGGGGTCATCGTCACGTTACTACTTATATTGGATTAGATGTGAATCCTGCTTCTGACTCAGTCCTATTTCCCATTACAGATATATTTGGATACTGAAACCTGAAATGAATAGAGTATGTATGTTTATATGAACAGATGAAAATGTTTTGGACTAAAAGTGGATTACCAACTGGGCAAAGTGGGCAGTTGCTCTAAACCCAGAGGTGCCCCAAAAGCCCAAGGTATATTGCATGCCACACGTTTTGGTAATTTTATCTATTGTAAATTTGTCAAGGAATCCACACCACTAAAGTACAATATCAGCTAAAGCACAGTCTGCATTATAAGGCAATTTTGTGGACATCAAAAAATACATATTCCTAATCAAATTAATTAAGGCAGTAGGGGCCCCACAGCAAATTTCTGTCCTAGATTCAAGATTCAAGTCTAATGTCACCAGTTAATCAGGCCTACCCATTGTTATATGGTGGAAGAGGTGAACTACTCCAGTGTTGTAAAATACCTCAAAAGTCCCTAACTATAAAAAAAAAATATATATATATATATATATATATATATATATATATATATATATATATATATAATGCATGGCAATCCATCCAATAGTTGCTGAGTTATTTCCATCTGGACCAAAGTGGTGGAGTGACAAGCCTTGCCATTCCTAGAGCTATGCCTCTAGCGTGGCTAAAAGAAAGGACCACCATTGACCAATCTAATTAACTCCTCCCCAGTCTTGAAATTGTTTTTTATTACTCTGAACAAAGGGTTGATTCAGTGCTGCTGTGCTGGAATGTACAGATGCAACTAATGATCTGAGAACTCTGAGAAACCAGCACACTTATAGGGGCTCCATCTAGTCTAAGAATGAGCATTTCCTTCTTGTAAATGAACTGTGTGGGTATAATTGTTTTTGTGGTGAGAACTGGGAACACAGACGTGTTATTCTGAGCAGAGATCCTGTTACACCAGAGGAGGATCACATGCTTGGCAGGATGACTACTATGAAAAGGCTCTGGTCATCTGCGAGCAGAAAGGCCTTAGCAACAACATTCCCCAGGAGAGGAAGCTGGCAGGGAAAGGGAACAGAATCAAGTTGCTGGGTCTTGATTTCTAAGTGTGATTACATGATGGGGTGTCACATTATTGGGGTTTTTTGTTGCACAACAGGTCCCTGGCTCAGTTTTATTAACATGGACCCATTTCGGTCAAATGTGTTTTCATCTACAGCCATTTGTATGTTCAGTGCATTAAATTTTCTCTGATGAATTTTAGAGATACTTGACATTTAAAACTTTTGACTTATTTATTTGTGTAGATTTTCACATTAAAACTGTCAGTTTTGTTATCTGTCACAGACTATACACATTAATTCTGGTTGTAATTATTTTGTGAAACCTTTTACATTTACTATTTAAACAATGTAAATTGTCTGTCACACAGAAAGTGATGCTTTTTCACATTTCTAGTTCAGAAGAAGACCTGGTTAGTCATGTGGCAGTAGTGACACACAAACATTTTTCAACTTTTAGCTAGAATCTCTGCTGTCTAAAAATGTCTCCACCGTTCGGTCCTCTCTGTGCTTCTGGTATTACAGACATGAAAGCAGCCACAGAGACTCCACTCTTCTATGGACTCGCCTTGTCTGTCAAGCAGCGGCGTTTAATCCGGGACAGTCTTTTGAGTACTCTCAGTAGGATCTGTCTCACGTTAGCTGTTCTTCACATGAACACTCTTCTTAGTTCATGCACTTTTTGTTTGTCTTTAGCTGTTATGCGAATGTGGGCAAGAATTCCCTTATTAGCTTTGGGCTTGGTATTACTTGACATTATTGATTAGTACTGATCTGTATGGAATGTTGTTGTGTCGCCCTAGTGTACATAACTATTTTAGCACATACTACAAAGAGCAAGTAAAGTAAAATCATAGATAAAATTGAGAATGGGAAGATCACAAGCAAGACACAATCTAATATGAACCAAAACCACCAAATAAGAAAATAATAATGAAGTCTAAAAAAAGCAAACAATGCATTATACATTTTATTCAGGATTCCTGTGACAAAGAATGCTTACAGCATGTGCTTTTCAATGAAAGTATCTTCATCATATCTAATTATGTTTAGCATATGATGGACCATGACTATTTATAAAACTGTGATGGGTTTTAGGTCATTGCTTCCTGATTACTGCAGCACAGAGTTGTCATTTTTTAAGAACTGCAATGTTGCCTCATGTGTAGCTCTTTGCCATTAAATTTATGGTGATGTATGCATGGAGTAGACTAATGGACATATAGTAGCAGTCTGGTTTAATGGGTCTCATCTTGTGTGCTTGCCAAACAAAATGCCTGAGATATGTAAAAAGAAAAAAAGGGCTAAAAAAAGAGTGGTGCATATTTGATCTGGTAAGCACTTGAAAACAGGCTAGAAGTTGTGGGGTTATTAATCACAGGACTGTATTCTACGAGTGAGCAATCGTGTGGTGAAGCTAGGTGCACTGTACATTTCATCCCTCTGGAAAGCAATTTATTCGACCAGCTCATTCTGGTGTGTGTGTGTGTGTGTGTGTGTGTGTGTGTGTGTGTTAGGGATCAGAGGTACAGAGAATTGAGTGTGCAGGCATGTACAGTATATGAGCTGAAATATGTCTACATGGTTGGTTTAGGTGTGGATGACATTAATTTCCATGGTGGTTTATTGGTAGGAGAAACAGATGTTTACACTGCCAAAGCAAGTGTGAAATAAAAACATGAAGTTTGTGATTTTGTTATTAAAATAGATATATTTCTCTTCTGCATACACAGAAATAACGTAAGCTTAAACGCAGTTTGCAGGGAGTTTGCATCCCTGAAAGAAGAAAAGGCTTTATCATCACACACACACACACACACACTCACTCTCCCATTCCCAGTCTACTAATTCACTTCAGCTACTGAGCCGTTCCATTGAGATGTCAGAGATGTGTACTCTGGTCCTTCTGTGTGGAAAGAAGGGATGCTCTGTAAATTGATTTTTCCTTGTTGCTGAAACACAAAGCATTTAAGGACGACAGCATAGGAAGCACAAGTTTCTCTTCATCAGCGGATATAAACAGAGAAACAGAGTTGAAGTGTGTTTTAAATGCTGCTATGCTACAAAGCTGGATCGCAAAGGCCTTGAAAGGTCTAGTTTGAGGATTTAAGAAAGGAAATTTTATAGCTGGATGGCCTTTCATTTTTGATTATGTCTTATGTTGATCAATCTTATGTGTTACCCCAAAATAGGCTAATTTGTAGTCATTGTAGGCTAGTCCTTGTGAGAGAAAATATTTTAGAAATGCTGCAGTGGGAACCGTTTTGCTGTTTCACAAGCAAGGACTACACCACAATGATATGTAAAATAGAGGTTTTATAAAAATTTAGAATGTATAGATGATAGAAGATGGATGAATGCATGAAGAAGGGAAAGGGTGATGGTGGAAGAAGGATGTCGCCTGATTGGCTGATCTGGGAGGGTGTACAGAAGACAGGGTGGAGGACACTCATTGTGGGCGTTCCACCAGAAGTGTTTTCACCCAAGCTTATTTCGGACCCCCAGACAGCACATACTGTAGATGAGACATGAGTGAGGCGTGCACCGGATTGAATAGAAAGGGATGAGGGTGGAAGAAATGAGGGGATGAAGGGAGGACGGAAGAGTATATGAAGGGATTTGGGAAGAAAGGATAATAGATAGCCTGGGTGATTATTGGTGTGGTTTAGGCGAGGCCCCACTCCCTAACCTAATTAACAAATAGACTTGATTTAAATAATTTGCTTATAGTAATCAAGTACTCAGTTTACACAGTTCATTTTCAGGCTTTTCATAAATGACAACATGTGGTAGAAAATATGTTTTTAATTTTAATAATAAGTAGGTTTTCAAACTCTAGATATGATCTCTAAGAAGTTTTCACTTCATTCAGATTATTTATATATGCCTAATATGTAATAATTTTTGTTATAAAAATCATTATCAACATGCATCAGTGCTGTATTACTTTATTATGTACACCAGTACAATTGCTTGGTAACAAAATAGCTAATCAGCCAATCACATGGCAGCAACTCAATGCATTTAGGCATGTAGACGTGGTCAAGACAACTTGCTGAAGGTCAAACCGAGCATCAGAATGGGAAAAAAAAGGCATGACTTTGGCATGGTTGTACAGTAGGTGCCAGACGGGCTGGTCTGAGTATTTTAGAAATTGCTGATCTACTCTGATTTCCACGCACAACCATCTTTAGGGTTTACAGAGAATGGTCCAAAAAAGAGAAAATATCCTGTGAGCGGCATTTGTGTGGACGAATTTGCCTTGCTGATGTCAGAGGTCAGCAGAGAATGGACAGACTGGTTTGAGATGACAGAATGGCAACAGTAACTCGAATAACCACTCGTTACAACCAAGGTAAGCAGAATAGCATCTCTGAACGCACAACACAACAAACCTTGAAGCAGATTGGCTACAGCATCAGAAGACCACAACGGGTGCCACTCCTGTCAGCTAAGAACAGGAAACTGAGGCTACAGTTCACACATGCTCACCAAAATTAGACAACTGAAGATTAAAAAAACCTGGTCTGAGTGTTGATTTCAACTGCGACATTCAGGTGGTAGGGTTAGAATTTGGCGTAAAAAACATGAAAGCATGGATCCATCCTGCCTTGTATCAATGGTTCAGGCTGGTGGTGGTGTTATGGTGTGGGGCAATATTTTCTTGGCACCTACCTGAGAATTGTTGCTGACCATGTCCATCCCTTTATGACCACAGCTAACCCATCTTCTGATGGCTGCTTCCAGCAGGCTAATGCACCATGACACAGAGCTCAAGTCATCTCAGTCTGGTTTCTTGAAATGACAATGAGTTCACTGCACTCCAGTGGCCTCCACAGTCACCAGAACTCCGGTTCAATCCAAAAGAGCACCTTTGGGATGTGGTGGAATGCGAGATTTGCATCATGTATCCGCAGCTGACAAATCTGCAGCAACTGCGTGATCCTATTTTGTCAATATGGGCAAAGTCTCTCAGGAATTTTACACCTTGTTGTAGACGACACGTCTATCTTCAGCTGTAATATCCTCAATAAAGGAAAAACAATTGCCTAAAAAATTTTATTATAAAATCAAAAGAGACATAACATGCTAATAGTTACCTGAAGAGGTTCATTTCCAGTCTTTATGCTAAGCTAAGCACACTGGCTGCTGGCTTCATATTTATCGTCTAGACATTGTACATTAAGTTCCTCATTTAACTCGAGAAAATAAAGTCTTTCCAAAACTATGTCACAGAAAAGTGGAAAATAGATGTCTGAGTGCATACATGTATATGTACAGTCAATACTGTTGACTACAATATCAAATCAATATTCAGTTTTTCACCTATTCACAGTTTTAACCGTTATGTAATGTTTTTGTGCTCAACTATGTTTAGTGCTTTGCTGATTTGATGACACTCAGTCCTTCTATGGCCACACCCCTCATCCACCATACCAGTGATGGAGATGTGAATAATGAATATCTGAAAATAAAGGTTAGTGCCTTGTGGTTGTATCACTGTGCTGATACAACACAGTTATCATTGTTTATTACATTTTGATTTCTCCATGAGTAAAACATCTATTTCTGAAAGTAGCTGAAGCTTAAAACAAATTAAAATCAAACTGCAAGAAAATGACAAACAATGGCACAGACAAATAGCAACTGTTTTCAGAAATGCAGCGTTTGTGTAAGAATGTGCTCTAATGAGACTGAGTGAAATAAACATGATCAAGTCTGACTTGAGGCCAACAACAAAGACCAGCGCTGCATCGAGTAATGAAGTCTGTTACAGCTAACATCATCTCAGCACTCTGTACTGTGACAGCTTCTTTGCTTCTTTTTTTTAAGCATCATGACATTATAGATTATAGATATTTGTGACTTTTTTTCTCACTCCAACAAAGACAAACAACTGCAAAGTGAAGCTGACTTACCTCAAGGCATCTAAACAGACTCCAGAGACTTAATCTTTCATTTTTTAAATGATTATCACTTGGACAAAGATGTTGAAACGTCTGTGCTAAATACTGACTAAAATAATGACTGATTGTATTAGAATTCATACACTGGCAAAAAATGTCCAAGGAGTCACTTTTCGCTGCTGTTAACTTCTCACGATGCCACTCCAAGCTACAGTACAGCGTTTACTTAGCAGACACCAGTACTTGTATGAGACTTGTAAGTGTGTCAGGAACCAAACCAGGAGAAATGAAAAACAAAACGTAACAACATTTAAAGTACAGTACAGTCAGGGCTTTTGTTTCTCATATCAGGAGATGGCTGACTTTCACAAATACTTCTGTATGTTCACAATAAAGAGGAACAAAGTCTTAAACAATCAGATAGTCAAATTTAGAGCTGTAGCAAACACTTATTTTTTTATTATTCATTAATCTGTTGATAATGTTTACATTATATTTATTATTGTTCAGTCAATAAAATGTAAGAAAATACTGAAATATACAGACCATGCCTTCAAATTGCATATTTGCTTGATGAATGACTTAAACAATAAATTCAGTATCAAAAGTGGTGTGAATTAATTTCCTGTTGATCAAATAACTGATTAAATACTTTAGCAATTTAGCACTAGTCTAAATCACACACAAAGTTCAAATAAAAAAAGACCTCTAGAGTAAATTTTAACCGGGTCTACACAGGAGACTAGTTTTGAAGTCATTTGGTCATAATACTTAGTTTTGATTAAATTTGACCTGATGATGGTGCTTCATTAAAAGTTTTTAGATCTCCAACATTACAGTTCATCTTGAGTCGAACATTAATGTCTGTAGTAAAGATGTTGTTAAGATATTACAGTCCAGAGTGGTGACCGACATTGCCTTCCCTAGAGGCTAAAAATACACAATACATGGACTAATACAGAATATATAAACAACTTCTTAATGTTCCTTATTAGATCTGAGCCTCCAGAAAATATTCTTAGGAGTGGCCAGATGGGGCCACTGAAAAACCTGGGGTGGCACACATTATGCAGTATATAGACTAGTTGAAAACTACGTAAAAAAATTAGTTATGGAATCACAGTAGGGCTGCAACGATTAGTCGATGTAATCGGCGATGTCGACTATAAAAATTCGGCGACGTGAAATTTAGTTGTTGACGCATCGTTACAGAGAGGGTATTTAAGGGAGCAATAGCAATCTTCTTATTAAGAACATTTCTGGTTGTTCATTTCTAACTGCAACGTACTACAGGAAGTGCTGGGGGCAGTACCGCTTCAGAGAAAAGTGTATCCCATAAGTTTTTTTATTTGTGGTGGCCCGTAACAATATCAACGCTGAGCGCCACATACTGAAATCGATTTATTTTGCTACTACGACCCTTTTAAAATCGTATTTGATTTTAGATCAGCGCCGTAGCGCACTCGCGCAGCACATCTCACTCTCATAAACACCGCAGCACAAATCTGACCAACACAACGCTGTCAATGTCTGAGACAAGTTATTAGTAATGAGTAATGGTTTAAAGTAAATCAAGGAAAGCAGCCCAAAATCACAGACTGATATGCTTTGGTTTCTTATTTTACAGTTAATGTTACTAATTGTCTAATGTCCATACACTAAAACCACTTCAGTTAACATTTTGAGTTCCATAAAAATCCTGTTTTAATGTGTTAATTGTATCTGTAGGTGTTAGACATTTGGCAGTACATCCAACCGGCCTCACAACCGCAGACCATGTGTAACCACACCAGCCCAGGACCGCTACATAAAGGGGTCTGTGCAAAGTTGTGTAATTATTTATTAACCATACCATTCCTTAAAAAAGGTTTCAAAACATATATGCCAGTAAAACTACAATACTCTCTCTTGCTACTGTGTTTTTAACATGTCGATAAACAGCATGGCTCCACAAAACACACACAGAGAGAGAGAGAGAGAGAGAGAGAGAGAGAGAGAGAGATGAGTTCATTTACACAAGTTACAGTACCACTGTCACAAACCTAAATTAAGAATGCAGTTTTAGGCCGACACAACCAAGCTCAGACCAAATGAGCCTACATGCCGTAAGCAAACAGCAGTGAGCTCAACACCACTGAATTCTCCAACAACGCGCACAGACAAGGTTTTAGGGATCCAGACCCTTTATATAGCTGCTTTTCACAGAGATCCTGCAATCAAAAGGGAGAGAATGTGCCAACATATATCCCATTCCTGGCTCCGTACCTTCCACACAATGCAGCGAGCCAGCATACTGCCATAATAAAAACTTCTAAAGTCAACTTCTGGACTCTAATCACTTTCCACGTTTAAAGAGTTTAATAAAAGTTACAATCCGACTGTCAGTGAACTCGTAGCTGTTTTCCTCCACCTGTTTGCTGCTCAATGGAGCACCTGTTGTGCAGCAAAGTTTACCCTTTAAAGTAACGTTAAGCTCAGTTTCACAGCATCGTACAGGTGACTCCCGCTGTTCTCATGTTTTGTAATCCTCTCAGAAAGATGAAGATGAAAACAGTCACAGGATGGTCTCCCTTGAAGCCAAAGGCGCTTATCAGGTCACGCAAGGCACAGTGGGACAGTGTCCGTTTGACGTTAGCTTGCTATTAGCGATGGTGCTAACCTGTTGCCATCTGCAGACTAGTATAGCTCTTATACACAGTAATAATACACAAAACTGTGTAGCAGTGTGACAAACTTATTATAAACTAGCCAGACTACTGACTGTCTGTATATTAATTAAATGACACTTTTCTGTCTTCTGCAGCTTTTCGCTAAGTTACCTCCAGAGAAAAGCACACACTGGCAGCAGCCTGTTCACCCATAACTCCGATCTGCTCTGCCTGTTAGGCCCACCAATCACAATTAGAAATGTGATAGGCTTCTACATAAATGAAACGGAGGCCTCTTTTAAAAATAAACATCAAAGTTCATCACAGCTCAGGGTCAGAGGTTAGCCTCTTAAACACTTATATGCTGCTAAGCACATTTTAACTCAAACCCAGGAGTTACATACTGTGTGTGTGTGTGTGTGTGTCTGTGTGTGTGTAGCATTTTATGCCAATCCCCCCTTCCCGCCCCCCTGGCGGCTGCTGAGTTGGAAAGTGGCACCATTACTGAAAAGGTTGGAATATCTAGTAAAGAAAATAAAAATTCAAAAGGTAAGCTCAGTAAACTATGTTATCTCTCCACTGACATAGAAACTGGTCGATGTTGAATGAATCGCAGATCACTGACTCTGTGTTCGCTCGACTGGGCTTTCCGTTTGGAGTAGGACTTCAGCCAGACAGATGCTTCCAGGTGGAAGTGGACCACAGAGCAGTGCAGTGTTTCTGGAGCACTGCCACCAAAAGCTCCACCTGAATCGACCTGCATGACACCCCACAGAGGAAGACAACTCTACTGGCCTCCCTGACCACCCCACAGAGCTGCTGCTGGATCAATAATTAACTTTAAATGCGTAGCTGGCATCGACGGTTTGATGGGTGAAGATTTATGCATTGTGAACAATCTGATTGGTCCCCATGTGTTAGGAAAGATAAATTGATGCCAGAAAAGTAACTGTATTCTTTTTTAAATAGTAATTGCTACACTTGGCTGCTTATCCACAGCATCTCTGCCACTGGCAAATCTCCAAGAGCTCTCTTTCAAGTGCTCCATGGGAATTTCTTTTTGCTGTATCTAAATAATTCAGATATGACAACCAATTCTGATAATTACATTCATTTATTTAAAAGGGGCATTTTGATTTTTGTGTCAAATTGGTAACTGTATGTCTAGACTGTGGCCACTTTTATGCACACCTGTAAAACTGTATGCAATCTAATACAGTTCAGTTCATAGATTTGACCTTTTACCTTTTTTTACTTAAATCTGCCTGCTGGGCTGAAAACCTTGAGTTAAGAGCAGTGAGAGTGAACCAGCTTAGTAAAGTTGCAGGCTGTGGTGCCAAAACAATTAGCTCACAGTCGCTAAAATGCTTCCTTAGAATTGTGGGGGAACAACAGAGTGATAATTGTCTGTGGGTCTGAGACACCTTTCACATTACATTTAGTGCCATTGTAAGTATAACAATATTGATTAGTACAGCTTTAAACAGGAAAATATGTGATTAAAAATATGTTCATAATATGTACAGAGAATGTACTCAGAGAATAAAAAAAAATGCATTGGCCTGTAAAAGGCAGAACTGCAAAAGCCACAGCCTCACAGTGGGAGGGATTAAGCTAGGTAATTGTTGCAGCTGAGTAATTAACTGACTTTGTGAAAACCTGGAATAGAAAACCTTTGTCATTTGCTTAATTGTCTCGAGAAGAAAATGGTGTCAGTTTTAGCATCGCCCTTACCACTAAGCACTTTAAAATTGTTTACCATTTCAAATGCTGCCTTCTGTGATCCTTGACTGGAGACAAAATAACAGTTTTCTGTATGATACCAAACACATTAAAATGTTATGGTACTGAGTAAATAATCTCCACTTTTCACACTTTTCTATTTGTCATCTCTGTCTAATAGAAATGAGTATGACTGGAGATTAAGGAAGTTATCATGTCCATCTGTGCTACTACTGGAGTGTGACCAGTGAAACAATGTATTCACTATGATGACATCCCAAACTGCCATTCATGGATGTTCAGTGAAAATGTATATTCTGACTCTTCCAGTTATGGGATTCCTCTTCTTGTCTGGTTGCAGCTCTGACTGACAGGGACGAGATCAGAGTCCAGATCAAGCCTCTGTTTTGTGCAATGATGGACGGTGATAACATGTTATTACCACCCCCATCTCTTCCCCACTTCCTGTGATTCATCCACTAAATAAGCACTCAACTTTTAAAGAGCCTTGGGATAGACAGATGGACAGATGGGTTTTGAACACGTTAGAGTGACTGTCACTGTCTTCTGTGGTGCTGTCGTTCTGCAGAGCTGACACTTTATTCCCAGTCTTACTCTTTCTTTCTTTTCTTTCTTTTCCTCGCACCACTGATGTTCGGTCCGTACTCCCCGTCTCTATGCAGGCTCCTTCACCTTTGCCTCAAATACAAATAAACAGTTGCACTCAAATCCCACTTAAGATTCTGAGCCCAGGCTGCCACTTATTTTCCAGAGGACTGGATCAAATAAGGCCAAGGGCTGCTTGCAGGGAAGGGGCACCTCTGTTTCAATGCACGGCCTTGAAAACACAACACTATAACCATAGTACATTACTGTGCATGCTAGTATTGGCTCTCTTGACACGTATCAAAAAAAATAACACCAAAAAAACAAGCACAAAAAGAGCTGTTCTGACCTTGGTTCCCGAGGTTAAATACTTGTATTGTAAGAAAAAAAACACATACACTCCTACGGCTTTTCATTCAGCCTCCAGAGGCGTATATTGAATTCAATAGATCTCCTGTTACTAAAAAGTATAATAATTGTTCTCTGTTCATGGTAATAAGATTAGGAAATGTGCATGTAAGCGGTTTTATTCCTATGGTTACTTACCGACTATTTAATCAAACTCAGACACTAATTCACATTTGATGAGTTCATATGAGTGTAATGCAAAAGCAAATTAAACATGTTCATTCCTCACTTCTATTCCACACAGTGTAATTAGCCTCTTTTTATTAAGACTGGTGATATGTTATTATCTTCAGACAGTATGGTGGGCATCAGTAAAATGTGTCTCCATATACAGTGTGACACTGTTGATAAGAACAGATTTCTTTCTTAGCACACTGAAAGACTTGTATTATGTCAGTAGTTCTAAAATTTGTTCTGATGCTGCATAAAAAGCAGCTCAGTGATCTGAATTGGTGCTTCCATGATGAAGTTCAGCAGTAAGCAGAAAGCAAATACGTTATGTATTTATTACATTAAATTGTGGCATACAAGTGAATGCTAAAAGTGAAAAAAAGCTAAATATGTGTGATGGTTTGAAATGTAATGTGACTAGATGTGTGTCTGATGTGTGTTCAGACAGAATGCAAAGCAAGGCAGCATGATTATACCCAAAATTAAGTGTAAAATGATTATACCTGATTTTCCTGAAGCAATGCAAGTTAAAAAACTTACAGAATGTCTGATAAACTGGCTGTTTGGGGCAAATAAACACAAACAGTCCAGCAGTCAAATTTGCATGCATGATGCAAAATTTGCTTCGCTGAAGACACCTTCAGAACTCCATCAGAATCTACATTGGAACTTTTACATTTGGTAACTCTTAACATGTACCCCATTTTTGGGTCCAAACCCTGCAAAAAAAAAAAAAAAAGTATCTTACATCAAATGTATGTTGTTCATGGTCTTCAGACAGTGAATCCCTAATGAGCTTGAATATTTTGGTCCAGACTGAAATATCGTAATGAATTGCTATGAAGTTTGGTGATAGCTTCACCTTTCATCTGGCACCATTGTCACATCAAAATGTCGTATTGTCTCTCAGGAGTTAGAGCAGGTTCTCCATTAATTGCAGGGTTGGCGATTCGATCCCCGGCATCTCCTGTCGTCAGGAGCAAAATGCTAAACCCAAAGTTGCTTGGGATAGGTAGCTTTGCCATCATGAATTTGTGAATGTGTGTGTTTGAATGGAAGGCTATCATGCTGACTTTGGCATATGGGTCAAATCTTCAAGGTGCCTCAGTACAGCCTAACATAGCCACCAGTACAGCTGTATGCACTCCTGTTTCAAAATAACCAGCTGGTGTTGCAATGATATTGGGATCTGGAAACGCTTTGCACAGTACAGTTGTGAGGATGTCTTACAGTTTGTCAAGGCTGAGTGAGGATTTAATCAGATACCATCCCAAATAACAAAAGAAACCTCACTTCCTCTACTAGTTAAAGGGTAAAATTCATCAATAACAAGAAAAGTCCAGCCATTGCTCATTGGGAATTATTACACTTTTTTAAAAAATCGGTTCAGTGCAAGCATACATCAGCACTGCTCGTTGATTCCCTTACCTTATTGCCTACTTCTTCAATTGGCCTCATGGGAAATCTATAGCTGCACCATATTAAGAAAAACCCCATGCTTCAGGAGTGTAGTCCTACTTCTGCTGACTCATAAAAATGATACAGAGGTGCTGCTGACATCAGCTAAATGTAATTCTATTAGAGCGCCCATTTGTTGTTGGGTTTCACTGCAGCTTTATTCAGTTGTCTAAATGACCCTTCATTTATTTTAGAGCCCTGTTGGGAAAGAGGGCAACACCCCAGCACTCTGGATGATACTCCGGAAGCCGAGCCATCAGAGCTCAACTGACAGATCGAGCTGATGCATTTTCTCTCCACCTCTTCTCTTGCATTTCCCTCCACTCTGTCACTAATGCATGAGACGTTCTCTCATTCTCTGGCTGCAAATGGAGCTCTTAGCTGCTGCTTTCAAAATAGATTAGGTGGGTTTTCTTTCCAAATGTTTCCTGTTGTAGCCCTGGTATGGACATTAAATCTGTGTCACATATGGAATTTTAGCACAATGCTGTATGTTCAAATATATCCATAATTCATGGCTGAAGTAACATTTCAGTCCTTTGTGGGGGTCTTATTTCTTGGCCACAGAAATACCATTGTCAGTTAAGAGCTGTTAAACAAGAGTCTATGGGCAGAATGATGTTTTTTTATCATGTTTTACACTCAGTTGGATGTCTTGTCATTGGTAACACCCACATATTTTCAAATACTTGAAAGTATGCAATTGTCTGCCTCTTTAAGCTTTTGACACTACACCATTTACAGCTTATCTTGTTGACTTTTACAGTATGTACTTTCCCCAGATTTTCCACAATACATGTCTTCCTTCATCTCTCATTCTCTTTCTCACTGTCTGACTTGTTTTTATTTCCTTCCATCACTCTCTCAATAGCTTACTATTCTTGCTCTTCATCTCTTTCCCCTAGTGGGTCTGAGTCGTGAGCAGTAACAGGTGGCCCCTGACAGGAAGTGGGTTGACTCGTGCTTCAAGTAACCCTTTATTCTTGTGGCTCTCCAAGAGAAAAATACTCCCTGCTGTGATATGGCATCTCTGTGGGCCCAATTGTTGTTGTTGCTTTTCTCAATGCAATAAAGACAGCACATTGCAGCTGTTCACCTTCAAACACCCATTGTTCCTCTCTGTCTTGCAGTTACTCTTTCTGCCCCTTTTCCCCCTTAATGAATTACAAGGGAGAATAAATGCTATATTTTTGGGGGGTGTTATTTCAAGCTTTAATTATGATAAGACAGTTACGAGAGACAAGAAACATGGGACAGAGTGAGAAAAAAGGGGATGTGACATGCAGCAAAGGCTGCGGGCAAGACAAGAACCCTGGTTGCCGCATCTTCACAACATCTTCAAATGCTGGAAGGTACCAGTCCAATGACAGGTGTACTGGACTTCAAGTTTGTTATGTAAGTCACTAGACGTTTAACACATGGTTAACATTGCGAAATGGTCGTAGTTTGGTTAGGTTTAGGCAACAAGATTACTTGGTTAGGTTTAGGAAAGAATCATGGTTTGGGTTAAAATAAGTCACCTACGAAAAGTTATTAGGGCCCGAGCATGAAACATGTGAGGACCTTATTGAAACTGAAGGAATTTTTGTTTTTCCCGAATGAATTTTTCATCATTTTTTTGTGCCCTAAACATGCCTGAAATGAAACTTTGCACAAAATTAAAACTTGGTAAAAATGTATGTGTCGCTCGCTAGCACCCCCTAAAAATCAGCCCCTGGGCTGCGTTTCACCAAATTGTACGAAATCTTTATGGTAGATGTATCACGTCCAGAACCTATAGTCCAGACCTACAAAAAAGCCTCTGGGAGTGATGCCCTAAACCCAACAGGAAGTCAGCTATTTTGACCACATACACTTTAAAACTCAGAAAAGACTTTGATGCTATGTGGTGAAACTTTTCGCAAAACGCCGTGTCCGTGGCGTGGCTTTCTGTTGGAACCAGTATGTATATAAGTTATTTTATATTTACTCTCGCTCATGCAATCTGAAACAAGAGATATATATATATATCAAGACGTGTACTAATGCAAGTGTGCAAGTCTGTCTGCAGAAATGTACTGACAGGAAGTCTACAGCAGATGGTGTGACTGAAGGAAATGACACACGGAGCAGACAACTGAAATAACAGGAACCTGTCCTGGCCCTGAGGAGCGACTGAGCTTAACGTACATAGTTCCTGGAACAGTACTGTACAATAATGTATGTCACGTTGATCACGTTTCATGTTGCTGCTGCACCCCCTTTCCCCTTAGAGCAGCAACATGCATGTAACTAGGGAATATAATAAAAAGAGAGGAAACGGAAGAGATACTTCAGAGCGGTTGGAGTTTGAAACTGAGTGCATCTCTGTCCGTTCTCCTCGCGAGTAAAAAGCCATTAACTCTCTTGTCTTTCTTCCTTGTCTGATATTATAGGTGTATGAACCTGACACTTGAACCGAAGTTTGATGTTTTGCCATGAAACAGGAAGTTGTTGTAATTTCACTGCACATGCTCAGATCTGTACCAGATATCACTTGTTTGATAAGGGTCGCATCTACAGGCCAATATTCAGTCAAACTCATAGCACCACCTACTGGTCACAGGAAGTGAACGATGCACTGTTGCAATGTTTCATTGAGATGCACAAAACTTTTGTTGCATATGTATCATCCCAAGAAGCACAAAAAAGCCTCCCGGAGCTATACCCTAAACCCAACAGGAAGTCTGTATCCCATTTTTGGCTGTTAATAATATGGGTCGTAATAAGCTGCTGCATGTTTTCTGGTGAGGGCTGGCTTTGAGTTTTAAATGCATATTTTTTATTAACAAAGATCACCTGTCATTCTAAAATATCCAGTAGTGTGTCTTTTTTCTCAAACTGTCGGTTGAGGTTGTGTTTTTGTATTTGGCACACTTTTCTTCACCATGCTCATACTGAAAACTATTTTTACCTACGCTAGCAGTGTGGCTCTAGGGATGTTGGTCTCTCAGCCATTTTGGTGGTCCACCACTTTGACTCGGACTAAAATATCTCAATAACTATTAGATGGATTGCCAATTAATTTCTCAATAAATTTATGGTCCACAGAGGAATCCTACGGACTTTAGAGTTCCTCTGACTTTTCCTCTAGAGCACCATGAGAATGACATTATTAGGTTTTAGTGAAATGTCGCCACAACTATTGGATGGATTGCCATGAAATTTGGAGCAGATGCTCATGCCCCCCTCAACATGAATTGTAAATACTTTGGTGATCCCATGACTTTTTATCTAGCCCCATCATCACATAAAAGTTTCCGTTTGTCCAATAGTTTGGTTTATGACCAAATACCTGAAAAACTAATGACATTCTCATCAGCCTCAGCTGATGTGTCTTCACTGCTAATTAGCAAATGATAGCATGGTAACATGCTAAACTAAGATGATTGACATGTTAAATATTATACCAGCCAAACATCTGCATGTTGGCATAGTCACTGTGACAGTGTTAGCCTGCTGATTTTAGCACTGAGAGCATCTAGCATGGCTGTCTTGTCATGTCCGTTTCTGTTTTTGCATGTATGAAAATTGAGTGGGGTCTTTTGTCTTCAAGGGGTTGGAATCTTTGATGCTTCCTATACCAAATAACAACAATCCTTGAGATCAGTTTAGATGAATTAGTTGTGCTGAGCTCCAATTTCTGTCTTTACTTATACTTATATTTATTACACTATATTTCTACCAAAATTCATGCGTATCTCTGATTTGTTGTCATTCTCTTTATGGGGTGTATAAGAGCAAAGGAGAAAGCTATTCTATGTGAAATTCAGGCACCGTTTAACATATTTTTTTATTTCCTAAAGGCAAGTGTATGCACCTCTCAAAGCAAGGACATTTGTTCACTGACACACATGGTTATTGTTTTCCCTCAGCTGGAAACATCAGATCCTTAAGGATATTAAAAACTGTGGATACTTTCATAAGCAGACCCAGAGGAACAGGCAGCCTCGATGCTGTAGATAGTTGTAATGAAAGAAAGTAGTCAATTGGCTGTAACACCTTTCTCTATCCCTTTGACTGTCATGTTCATACCTGACCTATATACAATATACAGTCATCCATACAATAAGAAATTACAGTGCGGAATTGCCTGCCATTTTAATTTGAACTTCAGAGATTAGATTTCAAGAATGCCAAGCAGATATATAAAGCAAGTGGGAAGGAAAGATCAATGAAATGTTTGCAGTATAAGAGATAAACATGTCAACACGAATGTGATAATTGTTGTTGTTAAGATTCACAGTAATACTTAATTGAACTGCTGCTATCAGGCAATAATAAACCCAAAGTAATTTGCTAATGTTGAGCAAAACATAAAATTGTTTTAGATTTGTTTTAACTGACCCAAGAGCAAACAGAGTCGCAGGTGGATGTTAGGATAAAAGTCTTTTAATCACAAAAAGGTAATGCTGTGGTATAGGGGACAGCGTGTTAGGCGATGACACGTGGAAGGCAGGCAAGTGAGTGATGAGGATGGCCGAATCATAGTGGTCTAAGTAGAGGCAGTGCAGGATTGTGGATAGCATGGGAGACACTGGCACCAGAGTTCTGCAACACAGGGGGAAAAAAACGTGACGTAGATAAAACCTTTTTATGCTGGCTAACTGTCCAGACCAACCTTCATCTTGGTATCTGGTTTTATCCCTCCTAAGTAAACCATTTTCTCACATAAACCTGAATTAATTCTGCTAGACTCCACACCAGAAAACTGATATCAGTAGTGACTATTTCATAATGCTTAGAATGACCTGTGTTTACTCCAGCCCTGCTTTCTTAAAATCATGTTCATATTATACTAATCTGCAACAGCGAATACATTTTGAAAGAAACACTTGAAGAAACATTTTAGTGAACATATCTACATAAAAAAATGCACAGTCCACCTCCATCTCGTCGATGCGCCCAGCGAGTGCTTGATCCGGGATGTTGATGAGCACATTTCTGTATCGTAAATTGTTCATTCTAATATTCTGATACATTTTGAGATACTGGGGTTTTGATTTCCATGAGCTGTAAACAGTCATCAAGATTAAAACAAAAAAAGGCTTGAAATATATTATATATAAAATTTGTAGGAGACAGGGTTGGTTAACAATTACATGAAAAGGACCTGTAAATGTGGTTTGTCGATTGTGTTAAGACCAAAAGCCAAAATGCCGTGACAGAACAGTAAAACCACTGTGGAAGGGGTCAGGATCAATGGATAGGTCAAATATTCATGATATTGTCACTGGAAACCTTTTCTTCCAGTCCGCCCTCCCCCAAAATGCTACTGTATAGGTCGTCTGTGTAAGCAGCTTATTAGAACCATATTTACGTTTATTGTTTATTTTATTGTCGCCGACCTCTAGTGTGGTCTAGTAATTATCACAGGAGCAAAGGAGGAAGTCAGGGGAGCTAATAGAAAGAGCAACAACGTCCACATAGGGATGAGGCTAGGGTGGATGGATAGGTCAAACACAGAGCTTTCCCCCAAGATACTGTTTGTGTCATTTGTGAAACCAGCAAACCAACAGAAAAACAACTTTTAAGTGAGTGAAATCTGTTACCAACTCAGACAAAATATATGACGAATATAGCGAAGTCAAATTAGTAATAAAAAATGAGAAATGAACTAATTTTTTTATGGATGCAGTTTGACACCAAAAGTTACCTTTTGTTTACCAAACCAGGTGCAGGCAGACAAAATGCAAACACTTCTCCCTGCTTCTCTGCAGCCCACATGAAAGTGATGGCTGAAAAGGTCATACAAACACTGTGTACTTTCACTGGGTTTCCCTTGCATCAGTAAGCCTGAAGGTGCGGTCAATAAATTGGAATGACAGCCCGGATCATTGGTTGCTGTCTGCGGGTTACTACCACTCGTTGTTGTTTTATCCCCTGTGTGTCTCTGTCATGCCTGCCTACTACGCAAATATTGATTCTAGCCTTCGTTTGCTCAGCTGGCAGCCGTGAACACGGATGTTACCCAGAAAGCCTTTGACAGACAGTGACGAACAGGATGTGCTCCAGCTCAGCAAGTGCCATCCTTTTGCAATATGATATTAGGATTAATTTAGAGCTTTGGAAACAGGAATTGTTATCAGAAAAAAATATTAAGGTATCATCACAAGTGATAGAGAAATGTCAGATTTCATTTTGCTGTCTTATCAGCATTATCTGTATATCAACTTAACCCCTCTTTCTCACACAGACTTGAACACACAAATGTCTGATTTATTTCTCTTGTGGAAACTCTCTGTGGTGATAAAAGTAGCTTCACAAAGGTGTCGGGGGATGCAGGCAGGAAAGGTTTCCTCTCGTTCAGCCTATTCTTTTGGGCGTGCTGACATATCGATCTGAGAGTGTTCAAACCTGGGCAAAGGCAAAGACGTCTGGGTCCGTTCAACTCGCCATGTACCCCGGTTCCCATGGCAACCGGAGGCCGTGCATGCTCCTGTCTCCAAGCAGCCTGCAGGTTTCTATCAGTGCCTGAGGTGTGGTAATGTGGCGTGGTTTCTCTCCATCCATCCATCCTTTTCTCCCTGTCTGTGCTCTCCCAAAAAAAGCGGAGTGGGCACTCGACTGAGAAAACCGCAGTCACGATTTGTCTCTTTTGATTGTTAGCTGCCGCACTTTCTTTGTTAGGTGAACAAATACACTGAGGTGGAGGGAATTTTGTATGAGGTGACACTACTGACTCCATCATTTCAGCGTTTGGGCCATGCTTCTTTTCCACCTCATTGCAATTTTGTCCGTGTTCAAAACATTTTTGTCTTTTTCTGCTGGTCAAGCACAAAACAGGTTGTGACAAGATTAGTTTCCTGGAGGAGCAGCTCAAAGAAAGAATTGCCTGCTGGTATTCAACATTGGTTCTGTCACTAAAAGCTGAATTCACATTTTGACTACATTCGTCATAAATGTGTGCTCAGATAAATAATATACCACAAAAGGAGCACCTCTATTATTCCACTTCAGCCCCATGCAAAACAACATCAAGTTAATGTGACGTGACTGAACAACTTTGGTTTCTGTTATTGGTGGGTGTAATTAACTCATCTCACCTGAGGGTACACGTCCCATGAATTAATCACAATGCCATGATGCATTTGTTGCCAGGGCAGAACAGTACTGCAAGAGTTGAAATCAATAAACTATAAATATTTCTTGGTTTATTGTGTATTCTAATATACAGTAGCTCTGACCATCATTTGGCTGAAACATATGTAGGAAATTCTGAAAGCTAAGCAAACAATCCAGCACACCAAGATGCACCACCAATTTTTGCCTCGCTATGAAATCGATACTTGCCCCCAACACAGCTACACACATAGCCCCAAAAGTTCGTCTCACACTTTGTTCGTAAAAGATTTTCAGCACGTTGGTGAGTGCAGTATTAAAGAAAATGGATTGAAGCACAGTCTAGGCCATTTTGGTTGGCGTACAAAAACACACAGGTGGTGGGACAGGGCAACAATTGTACGTGGATACAATAAAACGTCTGTCATCTTTGGAGCGCTGTAAACATTCATGAAAAATGGAGTTCAGTGCTGCAGTGTAACTGTACAATAATAGTGGAACAATACAAGTTGGCAACACAGGTGGCGCACCAGTGACAATCCAGGTTTTTTTTCTTAAAGACAGTATAAAACATTGAATTAATAAATGTATGCATGTATACATGTAATACTTGTTTTCCCCAAGGTTATCTAAACTGAGTTCTCTAAATATTCATTATCTTTAAATGGCCATTGATGCATGTGAGACAGGAAAACATCAACTAAATTACAAAAAATGAAAAGAGGAGAAATTTAGAATAGAATATAGAAAAATAATCCTGGATTGAATGTTGGCATTGACTTCAAAGACAAAGATGAATTCAGTTGTAAGGTGATAAAATACATCAAGAAGTGATGCTGATGTGCCTTGTTTAGTACTATAATGATTTGAGAGTCTTTTTTGTTGTTCAAGGTCTGCAAGCATAATAGGAGAACTATTATGATTTGTGCTTATAAAATCCTGTCAAGGGTATAAGAGAGAGATAAGAGATGTGATGTTGGTGGGTACAGCTTTCTCTGGACAGACTTCTCACTCACTGCTGAAGAGAAGTGTTTATTTTTCGCTCCATATCCATGAACAGAATTTTACAAATCTACATCTTATTGACTGGATGCTGTTAGTCTTTGGACCCCAACTGTGTGATTTAGCTATAATGTGTCCTTTTCTCATATACTGTATAGCCATATATGTACAGTGGGGGAAAAAAGTATTTGACCCCTTGCTGATTTTGCAGGTTTGCCCACTTACAAAGAATGCAACAATCTACAATTTTAATCATATGTACATTCTAACAGTGAAAGACAGAATCCCAAAGAAAATTCCAGAAAATCACATCATATGAATTTATAAAAATTGATAACCATCTGATGAGGAAAAACAAGTATTTGACCCCCTGGACAAACAGCAAGTATTCTGGCTCCTACAAGCCAGTTAGTCTTTCTTTAAGACACAGCCCCAATCCCAACCAATTATCTACATCAAATACACCTGCCTCACCTCGTTACCTGTATAAAAGACACCTGTCAACACCCAAACAACCAGCATCCAACATCACCACCATGGGCAAGACCAAAGAGCTTTCTACGGACATCAGGGACAAGATT
>NC_060168.1:21648477-21669241 GCF_021292245.1 Micropterus dolomieu | reverse complement strand
TTTTCCCCAAATTAAATTCCTGATTATTCATTAAAATCACATTATTTAGTTCCATACCTCAGCAACCCCTAAACCTTGTTTACACATATCACCCCCCCTCCCCCCCCAAATAAAAATAATAAACTGATCCTTAAGTGACATCTACAACAGGAAGTGACATCATCGAAGTCTTCTGAACAACATTGTGCACACATTTAACCACATTTCAGTCATTTATATTGTGATATTGTGGTCGTCAAGCTTAACAACTCAACCTTGTTACAATTTGTAGATGTGAAAATGATCTTTGTTAATTCAACCACAAATATGATTTTTTAATCTTATGCATGCCATGTGCTCTCCTGTTATGAACCACATGTAGAGGAGCAGCCATCTTTAGCAAAAAATGTGAGGGGTTGTGTTAACACTTTGGTTGTGAAGTTATCCAATTATTTAAATTAATTATTATATTTGATTAACAGTCTTATACCACATGCATGTGTTTAATGTCATCTTAACAAATTTTTGATTTAAGTATATCAATTTAAACATTTACAGACATCTATGAGTCTATGATGGCATCAACAACAGTGGCAGAAAGGCAGAGGCAGTATCGTGCACGCCTAAACGATGATCCTGAAAGAAGGGAGAAATACCTGCAGAATGAACGCCAGAGATGGAGAAAAAATACAGAGACGGGGGAACAAAAGAGAATCAATGACTTAAGTGAAAGAGAACAGCAGCAGAAGCGCAGAAAGTGGAGAGTGGCTTACAAAAGAAGCAAGGAAAGAAGAGAAGTACTGAGGAACTTAACCACTTCTCCACAAAGTCCAAATCATGCCCTTGAGAAGTTTAACTGCAAGCTCTTCAACACACAGTGTTTAAGTTTCGGCCAGAAGGTATCAACTGCTGTGCCACAGCCAGCCAGTGAAGGGAATCCACCGCCAGAAAAGGAAATCCAGTGGGGAAGTTTAGAGCTGGTTGGGCAGTGGTGCATGCTCAGATGTGATGAAGAGCTGTATCCAGGCATCATCTTTAGCACAGATGAAACACATGTCCAAGTGAAATGTATGCATCGCGTTGAACCAAACCGATTCTTCTGTTCAACTCCGGATGATATCCTCTGGTACCTGTTTGATAATGTCCTTGAAACCACCCCCACAGCCTGTGACAAAGCGCCATGTGGAGCTCTTGAAAGAGGTGTGGGCTAGACTTTGAATTCCATTAAGCAAGAGGCGCACACACACACACACACACACACACACACACACACGCACACACACACACACACACACACACACACACACACACACACACACACTACTGTACTTCTATCTTAGTGAAGAAATTCACTGATATCATGCATTCCCTAGCCCCTAACCTTAACCATCACAGCTAAATGCCTAACCCCAACCCCTACTCTAAACTAAACCTAAACCCAATTCTGAACTTAACGCTAGTCTGAAGCCTCAAACTTCAAATGTCCCCTTCTAAAATGTCTTCACTTAACTCAACTCAACTCTAAAACTCAAAATGGTCCTAAATGATAGATGACCAAGTACACACACAAACTCGCACGCGCACACACACACACACACACACTCACACGTACACACACATATGCCAAAAGCACACAAGTTATATGTTTTATTTGGATGACCAATTCAGTCAGTTTATAATGTTTTAATGTGTGCTATGTTGTTGTTATTGTTGTTGGGTTAGTTGGGTTAATAAAACTGAGTTAAATTGCAGTTTGTATCTGTTGTTAGATAATGAAATACAATGTTTATAGAAAATCTTAATAATCTAGCCACAGTTTATGAAAAAGTAATTTAATGTTTGTTGAAAATGTTTAATAATGAATATTATCAAATCCCGAAGTTAAAAGTGAGATTTTATGTAACAGTTATATTTTATATATACTTTTTATAATCTTATTCAGACCGCTTCCATAGTGCCCGCATCATAAAACGAGGACCAATAATAGGGATTTCTTGCCTGATGTTGGAAAAGATGTTTTTCTTGAAGTCATTATTGTTATGGGGTGTTACAAAAAGTAAAGTAGTTTCTTGGAATTATTCAGTTTTTTGTTCTGTTTCAGCCTGAACTGACCAGAGAGATCCGGTGCCAGACTGAACCAGCTGCTGGACAGGCTCATGTGAAGCCTGAAAGGAGAATCAAAGGTGAGTCATGATATTAGGTCACACATATCATGAATGAGCTGAAGCTACATATTGGTGGTGGTAGAGAGTAGTTCCCCCCTTCATTCTGAAGCGCTTTGAGTGTCTTAAGATAAGGCGTTATTTAAATTTAATACATTATTATTATTATTATTATTATTATTATTATTATTATTATAGGACAGCTTTTATGGGCACCTGCCACAGTCTTTCCATATCTTTTTTATCTTTCTTACTAGTATCTACTATCACTTGTAGATCTCTTTTGATAGTTTATTGTATTAAAGGGTCTGCCAAATTAGTCAATGTAAATGTAAACCCCTCCACTCTCAGATTGTCTTTGTTATATCATTTAAGTTATATTATTAAAATAAAAAAAGATTTATCAAAACAGTGCGTTTTAAATGTGTTTCATATCAAGTCTGTACTTCCTGTTCAATTAATGTGATTTTTGCAGATGTGAAGCACTTCAGCCAAAATTTTTGTGGGATTTAGTTCTGCTTTTTGGTTTGCATTCAGTGCTGCAGTCCAGTGAGGGTGGCGGTGATTTATGTGTCCTTTGCGGAAAATAAGGTTATTGACTAAATAGCGATATAAACAATGAAATATCAAGCGGCTCACTCTTATGATGGAGAAATAATGTAAAAATGTGGCACAATGGTGCGCATAAATGTAAAGTTTAAAATGTGTTGTTGGACGTTTTGTAAAGTTTAGCTTGTACATTAAAAACACAACTTCCGATTTCTCACACTAACGTACCGGAACCTCGGAGCAAAGTGGGCTTGAATTTTAAACCACCAAGACGGAATGAATGAACTTGTTACACGGCGATATTCTCTCTGTAAAGTACGTTAGCTCGTTTGTTTTCGTAGCAACAGAGACGCGATGCAAAGCAAGATGCCTGTTTCTATCATTAGAAACGTGGAGCCGGTGAAGAAGTACGTTGAGGAGGCTCTGGCAGTGGAGTTATTTTTCACGGAGTTGAACACGACCGCTACGTGCCTCATCTGCCGGCAGAAAGTACTATATAAAGAATATAATATGAAGCGGCATTACACTGCTAAACACGCAAACAATTATAGTAAGTACAATGGACACGAGAGGAAGACTGTGTCCGATCATCTTCACGCAGACTTTTACCGCTGCAAAGAGACTCAAACAGGATCCATTCTTGGAGGACAATGTGAACCTAAAAAGAGACCGCCAGGTACTTCAATTTACTTTGTGTAATTCCCGTTAGTAGCTGTCGCTATACTTTTTATTTTGAAGGCTAAACCGATGAACCGGTAGTTGTTGGCTCGACGCTAAAACCCGGTGTGGAAAAAGTAAACGGTTTTCAACTGAATTATCGCACGTGCATTATTTCATTATTTTTTTTGGCTAGCATGAAGTCAATATGTTATTTGTAATATGTCCTGTAAGTTAATACAATGTAGTTTGAGTTATGTAGTTGTTCATTCTACACGACGGCGACTCCTTGTGGCTGTTTAATCAATGAGGCGGTAGTTAGGGCTGAGAGCGGCTGGCAGGGGAAGCTGTCTGTTGTTAGCCATTGTCTGTTTCTGGCTAAGTTGTTACAGTCGGTGATAGCGGACCTGCTTAGTCTTGGCAGAAAACACAAGTGCTGCAGGTAAACCGATTTCACTGTATGTGCAGTAGGACTATTTTATGGTAGCATGCATTCACTGTTGCGCTGTATTTGAATGTAGTATGCTAACACGCTGCTAAATTGTAGGCCGCGCTGTCCGGGTTTCATTAAAGAGGAAGAAGGGGAGTGAACGCAGCTATCGTTACCTTTGTTAGCTGGCTAACAACAGCGTTTGAATATCACATTTAACACGTCTAAAGGAATACTTAGAGATTTGTGAAAGTAGTTAATGTCTTTGTTAAAGTTAAATAATCGTAGTTCAACGCTTGTGCAGTGTCATGCGAGACTAACATTTCTGCTTCAACTTTGGCTAACTAACGTTTAGCTAACACAAGCTAAGATTACGTTATTGTTTTTGTTGCCTGATTGGCATAACTTGCACACAAAACATTTGTTTGCATGACTACAAACACCGTTTACATTCATATTCTCACTGTTCCTGTTTGTATCAAAGACTGAAACACGGCTTGTCCCACCACTAGGAATTATGTTTCCTCAAATAACGCGTTTGTCACCTCAACAATAGCCAGTTAACGTTAATTGTCAGTTTAAGCTAATGCAGCCAGCAACAGCCCTGCCATAATGCCTTTCAGTTATTTTTAACTGTTTTTTCCGCGACTGCATGATAATTTTGCAGCCTGTAGTTTGTGGTGCTGTTAGATTTTACTGTTTACAAAATGCTTTGTAATATTTTGTCCACCTCGTTTGTATCGGTAAGGTTAGACAAAGTATTAGGAATTAGAGCTTGGCATATTTTTTGGAATAGTGTGTGTGTGTGTATATACATATTTGAGGTAATGGTGTCACTGTCATATAGTTTGTCCACAAGAGAACAGACTTTTTTTTTACTGTTAAATATCAATACTGGCCTCAAATCTTCTATTTGAAACACCTCTGTGTAACGCACTACAATTAAAAAGCACGTCAAACTACTGCCTGTGGCCACGAGCTTAAATCAACACCTAAGACAATTTCCACAAAAAGACATAATAACCCTCATGGATTTAGGATTTATTTGGGGTATAAGACAACCATAGTATCAGCTAGCTAATAAAGTGGAGTGGACTGTAGTTTGCAGAAACACAAGAAAACAAAGTCAGAGGTATTTGTGGTTAAAATTAATGCACTACTCACCTGGGTGTCAGTGATAACTGTCTGTTAGAACTGGAAAATCAGGATAGGGAAATACCTTAACTACATGTTTCATTGAAGTTGAGTGGTATTTGCATATCAACACAATGTAAGTATCTGACTTTTGCACATTTTTTTTGTATCTCTACAGACATGCCAAGTCTAAAGCTAATATCTGCGACCGACACACAGTATTCAACAGCTGTGCTGAAGTCGATGAATGAGCAGCGAAATCATGGATTATTTTGCGACGTCACTATTATCATACAGGACAAGAAATTCAGAGCGCACAAAACAATCCTGTCTGCCTCAAGTTCATATTTCCACCAGCTCTTCAGTGTAGCTGGACAAGTTATCGAGTTAAACTTCATCAGAGCAGAAATCTTTGAGGAAATTCTCAATTACATTTACAGCTCCAAAATTGTCCGCGTCCGCTCTGATATGCTTGAGGAGCTCATAAATGCTGGACAGATACTGGGAGTCAAGTTTATTGCAAACTTGGGTTCACCATTATCACAAGTTAAGGGACTACCTGGTTTGTCAAAGGAGGTGGAATGCAAAAGTGACACACCCGCTGAGGTGATGCCGATCATCACAGAATCATTCTCAATATCTGCGGAGGAATTCAATCAGACGAGCACACCTGCAGGTAATGATGAGGACTCGGACAGTGATGTTATGTTTGTCTCTCAGACAGATGGTCAAACCAGAGCAACCAATCAGAAAACCAACTCTGCTGAGGTCATTGATTTGGATACAGCAGATTCAGAAAATGTAGCACCAAAACAAAATGAAGAATCAAATCATGCAGTTGCAAAACATACAGAGAAAGCCAGAGCCCCCTCAAGAACATGTGCTACAAAGCCTCCCAGCATCCGTTGTCAAAACCCCAGTTTGCCCAACAGCAGCCCTCTGCGCAGTCCAGACAGCAGCTCCAATAACTCGTCTTCCCCTGCCAGAGTTTCCTCAGGAAGTGCTCCCACAACACCAGCCAGGTCAAGCAGCGTCACGCCTGAGCCCTCGAGTGCCTCTCAGTCCTCTGAAAACAGCGATATATTGGGAGTCCACAAAAAACATGTCTCTACTTCACCTCAGCAAGGGAATTTCAAAATACGGCTCTTAGATGTGTCTGAAAGCACAGTAGATCAAACCAACACTCCCAAATCAGCTATAGCAGCAAAAAAGACAGTGACACTGAATACAGCCACAGAGATTGATTCAATTTCATCAGGCTGTAAAGTCTATGCTAATATTGGAGAAAATACATATGACATTGTCCCAGTGAAGGAAGATCCAGGCGAAGGAGGCTCTAAAGCCAATAAAGGGAAGAGATCATTAATGGCAACGCCTTTGAAACCCTTTGATAAAACACCCACATCAACTCAGGCCAGCCCAAACAAGAAGAGGACCAAAACAGAGCTTGAGGATCACTATGAGCTGATTATGGATGGGAAGACTTTCTATGTGTGCATCGTCTGCAAGCGCCCCTACGTGTGTCTGACAAGTCTCCGTCGTCACTTCAACACCCACTCGTGGGAAAAGAAGTACCCGTGTCGCTACTGTAACAAGGTCTTTGCTTTGGCAGAGTACAGAACTAAACATGAAATCCACCACACAGGAGAGCGGAGGTACCAGTGCTTGTTGTGCAATGAGATGTTCATGAACTACCAGGTACTGTCCACCCACTGCAAGCAAGTCCACAACCAGGACCCCAGCGGGAGAAAAGAGAAAGATGAAGCCGACAATAACTTGTACAGACTGCTGCCGTGTAAAACGGTGCAGATGAAACCATACTCATGGAGTACCGACGGGCCGGGGGTCCCCGTCATCTCCGAGGATGGCAGCGTGCATCATATAACCACAGTTGGCGAAGACATCAGGTCTTCCACCCAGAGTAGAATGTTGAACTGGGACGACATCTTTGTTGAGCCCGAAGCTCACATGCCACCTGATGCTCACGCCCAACCAGAGTCCACGATGAACACTCCTCCACAGGGAGCTACAGAGTTTGACTTTGTTATACCAGAGACTTACTGAGCAACTCTCGTTGCTCCATTGCCTGTGCCTTTAAGGTGCCCCCCACCCATTTTCCTCTTTGGTTCCATGTCAACAATATTCTTCTGTAATTCTAGATAGTGTCAGCTTAAGGTATGGTTACTGTATCCTTACCCTTTAAGAACATTTGTATTGTAATATTGTACTAAACATGTCCGCCAGTGCCCGCTGGAGATGGCACCGAAACAAACTGATTTTACTCTGCTTGTGCTAATAGTTGATCTTCGGTATCATTGGAATAAATGATAATCACATTAGCAAGAAAACATAGAAGTGGTTCACATGGAGGAAAATCTATATGGAACTGCCCCAGAAATATAAAGGGGGGTTTAAATCAGTCCCTCCAATAAAAAGGCAAAAAAAAATAATAATCGTGTTCGTTAAGGTTTTCTCTGAATCAGACCAGTTACAGCTGGTGCAGGCTCAAACTGATGTTGACATTTCCTTTTCGGCCTCAAATTCTGAAGATTTGCATGGAAGCATTGAAATGAGATATTTAAATAGTGTTATCCTTTTAGTAGCACCTTTAAGGCCATGTTGCCTAAATCAGTTAAAGAGAACATTGAGCTCTATTCCATTAAATTGGAACTGGAGTCACTTATTTAAGATGGTGAAACCTCAGCTGATGACTTTGTGTGTAACCAGGTGACCTTTTTCCTTTGGTCTGGATACATTTATGCATCTGCGGTTTCTACAGATTTGTGTAAAATACAGGATGCGACCCATAATCAAATAAATCAAGGTTGTTTGAATTTCTCTGTTTTTGAGTATCAGAGGAAAACGATTTAACAGATACAAGGAGTTTCTGAAATGACCATTCCTGGTTTTCGTTCTGTACAAGAGAATGTTGATTATGGTCTGAATTATATTTTTTCATTGTGATCATTTGTGATCCCACATGTGGGTATTGTGACAGGGAAGATAAATGATTTTAATTGCTGGAAAAAAACAAATATGGCTTATTTTTTTGTCCATTAAAACCTGTTTTATTTTCTGTAAATTTTTGACGTCTTGTAAGGAGTGTTGCAAAAATCTGCCAGTCTTCGCAGAGTAGGCTAGTGATTTTTGCATACAAATGTGATGATAGGATTGACAGTAACTGAGGATTATTTCAGTTTGCACATATAGCACTTAGCTTGGATTAGGCAGAATCCTTTTTTTGTAATATTTTTACTTTTTCACTCTGATTTTCCATTGTCAAAATGTAGTGATTGGTCAGTATGAGTAAAAAAAGTAGTGCTAACAAGAAAATCTATTCTGCTGTTCAATAAAATAATGCAGGTTTTGTTTTGTAATTAACAGATTAACATTGATGTATGATGTACAGTGTATATTTGTGTTAATCCCTTTTTTTATTTTTTTTTTTTTTACAGTTGTATTTATTAGGGACATAGCAGTAGACAAAATCAAGTAGTTATTAAATACATGGTTCTGTTGGCATTGTACAAAATGTCCCTTTTCTGTCAATTAACAATGAGGGTTCCCTGATGGTAAATAAATTATTCTTTTACTATTTTTAACTTAATCGTCTTGCACCACCAGCATATAAACACCTATTTTATTTACTGTGTTGTGTCATTGCAATGTATCTTCTCTAGCATCTCAAAATGGGACACAATGGAAATCTTATCAATTTTCTCTGTCACAATGCAAAATATTAGAGTAAAATAAGTCTGAACAAATGATACAAAGTCTTGTGTGTACAGCCAGCGAACATGATGGAAGCGCTGAACTCACTTGTGCAATGAGACTTCAGAGACATGGGTAAACATGATTTAATTTCATCCAATTGCACTGATGTGATTTACTTAAACAAGACTTTTCTTCCGACGTGCTAGCAGCTCTGTGACGCTATACTTGGGAACAAGGGTGCTTTGCGCTAAAATGCTAATGTCGGCGTTCTAACATGCTGATGTTTAGCGGGTATAATGTTAACCACGTTGACCATCTTAGTTTAGCGTGTTAGCATGCTCTAACACTTGCTGATTAGCACTATACATATAAATAGAGCTGAGGCGTTGCAGGTCTGTGTTTGGGAAGTTTGACCCAAAGATGGCGCTATATTGGATGTTACAACAGTTTTATCTTGACGGGGGACATGAACATTTTGACAGATGTCGTGGCAATTGGTCCAACACTTGCTGAGAAATTTTACCAACAACCCATAATGTGAACCTCATGTCGGCACTAAAGGAAAAGTCGGGATCATCATCTCGGAATCACTGTTGTACAGAATTTAATGGTGGACCAACTGACGCTGCCGTCCAAATGGCTAAAGCTTGGCTAAAAAGAAACGCACACTATTTGAATTTACACAAAACATGTTTTAATGGCAAGACAAAAGGGAACTGACAATCAGTCCCTGAGAATGTATTTAAATAATAAAAAGTGATTAAAGCTGACAGACTGGTTTTGTGGACATGGACTGACTTTACACTTTTCTCTTCCTCAGTGAACAACAGTTCTTAACTTTGACTTTTCACAATGTCCCATCTCCTGTCAGTGAATCCAGCACTGACTGTTCACACTGAACCGTACCAGTGTTTATTCGTGACAAAGACAACACAACTAATAGATGTAATATTACGGCTACTTACAAAGAGACACAATATATGCTTATCTGCTTTGCAGCTTTTAGTGAAAATACAATAAATAGGGTTTCGAGTGATAGTTAACTTAAGAATACTTCTGTGCAAAGTTCACCACACTGATTGAGATATTTATGAACATAAACAGAAAAGTTGATATATAGATACCATGATCTGTTTGTACAAGGCTTAACTGCTGAAACGATCTGTATGTCTCACTGCTATACATACATTATGAGTACTTAACACCTGCTAACTTTGCCTTTTAATAATGTACAGTGACACTTTAAGCCGCTAAAGAAACGACTGCTTGGGCCTACAGCTCTACAGCTTTTAATTTTCTTGCTGATTTAGATTAGTGACAGATACTAAAGCTTTCATCTAATCTGACACAAGGTCAGTCCAGATCCTCACAGTGCAAGCAGTGAGGGCGCACTCGAGGCGGGAAGCATTTACAATATGTACTAAAGAGAGGTGAACGTAAATTATGAGCTGGAGAGTTTTTGACCACAATAAGTGCAGGTGACAGAGTGCTGCAGCACTGGAAGTCCATTTGCATTAAGGCAGATAGATGTGTAAACAGTCCTGGCTTTGAACCGGTTGTCTCTCTCTTGATGTGTATATGCACACAAACACACACACAAACAGTGAAGGCATGAGTGTGAGTGATGCCCAGGGAGACAAACACTCGCTCCCTTTTGTAGGGCTGAACTCAAAGTTAGTGTGTACTCTGTGGCTGCCCTCCTCACCACCTTTCCTTCGACACAGTTTTCAACGATTGTGAGGAAGAGCCCAGAGGGACTGTGTATTCAAACTGCTCATTCAGCATCTAACAACATGCCAGGTGCCTTCTGTGCTCGTGCCACGTTATGGGCTGTACGGTGGGGGCTTCTCATCAGGGTGGTTGTGAGGAGGTGAGTAGCGCGGCGGGATCAAAGTGGGCCACAAGTGGCTGGCTCCAGACTGGGAGTCATCTGACAGGCCTGAGGAGTCTGGGAACATGTAGGAGCCCTGCTGGAAAGGCAAAACACTGATTAAAATGACATGTTTACTAGTTTGGTTTCAGAATAAGGTCCTCACTGCTAGTGACTATTCAATCAATCACTTTATTTGTCCTGAAAGGGCAACTGGTTGTGCAGCAGAGAAACACAAGATAAAACCACAAAGCACATGAATACATAAGTGAAATTATGGGTAAAAAAAAGAATTTGGTTCCTGAAAGACATCTTTGGGTTTATAGAGATGGGGTATGAAATAGTCCTTTTATCTGTTTTTTTTTGGGGGGGGGGGCTAATGGGAGTCAGAAACTGGATGTAGGGGGAGGGGGAGCTGTCAGACCACATGGACTCTACTTTCTCTATCAACTGTACTCAGACCACGTATTTGCTGCAGGCATTTACAACCCTATTTAGAATATTTGTCTGTTGACAGTGAGAGAAGAATACAGATTATAGCAGATGTACATACTGACTACTGACTGCTGGCATTAAGATAAAGTTGCATGCCATTTCATGTCATGATAATAACTGATTCATTTCTCGTACACTTCCTTTATCAAAAGACATCAAGATTCAATACTTCATGACCATATAAACATGGTTGATTGGAATTTGCCTTAGAGTTGATTGGAATTTGCCTTAGAGAGCTCACTTAAACGAAGACAAAAAAACACAAGCACACAATACATTAAACATTAAACAAACATACATTAAAAGTATAAAACAGATAGTATCCAACCCATACAAAAGCATAAAACAATGGGTAATATAAAAGCCAACATATAGTATCTCAAAAAAGTAAGTACACCCCTCACATTTTAGTAAATATTTGATTATATCTTTTCATGTGACAACACAGAAGAAATGACTTTGCTACAATGTAAAGTAGTGAGTGTCCCGCTTGTATAACACTGTAAATTTGCTGTCCCATCAAAATAACACAACACACAGACATTAATGTGTAAACTCCTGGCAACATAAGTGTGTACAACCCTAAGTGAAAATGTCCAAAGTGGGCCCAATTAGCCTTTTTCCCTCCCCGGTGTCATGTAACTCGTTAGTGTTACATGGTCTCAGTTGTGAATGGGGACCAGGTGTGTTAAATTTGGTGTTATCGCTCTCACACTCTCTCATACTGGTCAGTAGAAGTTAAACATGGCCTCGCCATGGTCGACCAAAGAAGTTGAGTGCACATGCTCAGCCTCATATCCAGAGGTTGTCCTTGGGAAATAGATGTATGAGTGCTGCCAGCATTGCTGCAGAGGTTGAAGGGGTGGATGGAGGGTCAGCCTGTTAGTGTTCAGACCATACGCCGCACACTACATCAAACTGGTCTGCATGGCTGTCATCCCAGAAGGAAACCTCTTCTAAAGATGACGCACAAGAAAGCCTGCCAACAGTTTGCTGAAGACACGCAGACTAAGGATGGATTACTGAAACCATGTCCTGTGGTCTGATGAGACCAAGATAAACTTATTTGGTTTAGATGGTGTCTAGTGTGTGTGGCGGCAACCAGGTGAGGAGTGCAAAGACAAGTGTGTCTTGCCTGAAGTCAAGCATGGTGGTGGGAGTGTCATGGACTGGGGCTGCATGAGTGCTGCCAGCACTGGGGAGCTCCAGTTCATTGAGGGAACCGTGAATGCCAACATGTACTGTGACATACTGAAGCAGAGCGTGATCCACTCCTTTCGGAGACTGGGCTGCCGGGCAGTATTCCAACATAATAACGACGCCAAACACACCTCCACACCTCCGTTGCCTTGCTAAAGAAGCTGAGGGTAAAGGTGATTGACTGACCAAGCATGTCTCCAGACCTAAACCCTATTGAGCATCTGTGGGGCATCCTCAAACGGAAGAAGGAGTGCAAGGTCTCTGACGTCCACCAGCTCCGTGATGTCGTCATGGAGGAGTGCAAGAGGACTGTAGTGGCAACCTGTGAAGCTCTGGTGAACTCCATGCCCAAGAGGGTTAAGGCAGTGCTGGAAAATAATGGTGGCCACACAAAATATTGACACTTGGCCAAATTTGGACATTTTCACTCAGGGGTGTAGAGTAAGTGTCATTTCTTCAGTGTTTCACTTTTGTGAAATACTCTATATATACACACCAAAAATGAAACACTAGCACATGTAGGGAAATTAGCAGCAACATCAAATGACCCAATAGATAAAGTGGTTCAACTGCTTTAAATAACTAGACATCACTGATAAAACAGCCAATAATAAATGAATTAGTGTTTTGGCGACATTCTCACTCTACGCATATCACGCAGTACACTGCAGGGTTTAATAGGCTCTGTACCTGCAGGTCGTAGGCAGTGTAAGGCGGCAGGCAGGGGGCAGTGTTGTAATACGAGTTGAGGGAAGTGGTGGGTGGAGGAGGCTGTGAGGGCACTGGAGCTGCAATGGCCTCAGGTTCAGATGCACTCTCTGAGGCAGCAGGAGTCTGACAAGGACATGAAGAATATTGATCAGTCGCTATCATCTCAACAAAACACCTTTACATCAGCTCATACTGACAAATCTATAATTAAAGATCAATATATAGTACCAGACTTATTTCGACACATCAGGCAGAATTTAAGCCCAGTTGTCCAATGGCGTCTTCTCTTCAGTCACCTGACCTACCATGTCTTTGAAGCCTCCCAGCACTGCAGCAGTAATGATGCCCAGAAAGAGGGCCACGATGTTGAGGATGGTAGCGAACCATAACAGGTGATAGAGGTGCACCACGTCCTGGCAGCTCTTCACATCTGTGTATTCGTGGTAGCCTCCAATAACCTCTACACGGCTAGGCCAGTTGGTGGGACAGAGAGGGAAACAGCCTACAGTCAAGCCACAAAAATCACCACCGGGCTCTGTGCATTTGTATTCAGGACACATTAAAAGACATACAACAAGGTTTGATTTATATAGATGAATAAGTCTCTGTAAAAGTTCAGATGGTTTTGGTTCAAATCTGAGACACAGAGGACATGCCATGGGTGTTTGATCAGACACAAAATGGACATGCAGAGCAAATGGCTCCCTAAAAACACACTTCTATGGTGGGCTAAAGCATAAAAACTAAACATTACATACATTACTTAGGTTTAATTATCACTTGTCAAAAAAATTAAATGAAATCATGAGTTGATCATTAACGGCCAATATGGTTCTAGAAAAAAGGGACCTACTTCCAAATCATGGAGGATTTCCTAAACTTTTTCAAAACATCTTTATTCTGAAGTCCCATAAGAGGATGTTCTCTGAAACAAAGGTTAAAAGAAAAGAAACATTCTTGTTCTAATACCATCAACGCAGTTGCAGTGCAAAAATAAAAAATAAAAAATCTCCCGCAAAAATAACACATCAAACGGGACACATTGAAAGTCCCAAACAATCAAGGCGTCACAGCAAGGTAAGTAGCCACTGATTCAGAGGTGTATCAGGGGCTCGACCACCCAGCGTACTCACTTCCCGCAGTTGTAGAGGTCGCAGCAGTAACAGGTGTTGCTCTTCACTCGCAGGTTGCAGGAGGTGCGTGATGACTGACAGGAGACCTGGAGGTCAAAAGTTATTTTATAGTCTCTTCAATATGGGTCGATTTCTGCCTCTTAATTATGTCTTTATACAACTTCATGGCTAAACAACCAATGGCTGTATTGACAGACGATTAATAACATACATAGGATGAATTCATCATGTTTCTGGGAACAGAAAGTGAAATGTGTGTTTCTTACATCGCGGTCAGATGCAGTCTCACTGTAGTGATACTCACAGCGTCCAGCATACAGAGGCCTGAGGTCCTGCAGCACAATAAATGACATGTTTCTATATTTCACTGCACGATTCATCACGGGTCTACTTACTAACACCAAACTACTAAATTAGAAGAAGCTTATACTTGATTTGTGCTCCATGATCAATGACTGCAACGGTAACCATGATTATCATCATCATTCAACCCCCCTTAGAAAGCTAGTAAGCAAGGCTGGTTACTAACCTGTGCTAATCTGATTAATCACATATTTGTTTGGTAATACTGTACACTAACCCACTAAAACACACAAACCTATAACATACATGTGACAGCAAACTTACACTATGGCTTATTTTGCTCAATATTGACAACATGTATATTTATTATTGTATTAATGTTTGGGAGAATATTACCTTCATTTTCACACAATCCCTATAAATAAATCTGTTACCTGTGTAGTATATTTCACAAACATTTGTCAAGGGTCAGAAAGTGCTTTAGATGCCAAGAATCAATATTGAGCATGATGGCGTTTAATCAACTATAATTATCAATGATTGTGATTATTATGCACCTAATTGTCCAGGCCCATAGTTGATCTATAGTTGAGGTAAAGCAAAAAGGATTATGTCCATAGGCACCAAAAATGTGATTTAGTTTGTAGAAGTAGAATTCTGAAATATTTACAAGCATTTTAATGACATTTAACAATTGTAAAGTACAGTATAGTTACAATGAATAACCAGCCATCGGACAGCATCACTGTCTATCACTGCATCATATTGCTTTTCCTATTGCTCTTCCATTCAACAGTGTGCCTCTATGTAGTTTAGTGTGTACATACTGGCAAATGTAACCCATGGCACTGATCTCCCTTTTTACCCAGCCATAACTTATTTTAGCATAATTGTTTTGAGAGTGCATTAGTGGCTATTTATTGTTTCAAGTACTTGCGTCATGGAGAATAATCTCTCTCTACCACATTATATATTTTTCTCGGTGAGGAGGGTGCAGCAGTTGTAGCCATACAGCCTGCCGTATGTGAGCAATGCCCTTGCAGAAGGGCATATGTTTTAATATATATATCTAATGCAGACAGACTGTATTAAGCTTTAATGGGGATGGCATTGATTAATAAGCTTGTTATAAGTCGGAGCACAAGTGTTATACATATACATAATTTATTAGGTAAGTTAAATAAGTAGTCGCTTCAGTGCTACTTACAATGTGCCTCGCAGCAAAAACTCCATCGACAATAGCACAGCAGAAGGCAGCCACCACTCCGAAACTGATGAAGACAATAGATGCCACTAACTGTAAAGGACAACAGACAGACAAAACTGTTTTTACTCACTCAAGACTATAAACTCCTGTTCCTATCCAACTACTTCCAACACTATCCTTTAGCACATGAGCTTCTCTCAATCCCTCTGAATGGGATGAAGGTGGAGGGGGGTTGTGGGCAGGGTAAAGGACAACCCTTACCTAGCTCTAGAGGTGTTCGTGGCTGGCATGGTGGTCAGCTCTTTTTAGGCACTTCTATAGGGCTAACTCGCCTCCTTTCACTCCTTCAAATAAAGACAGCGTGTATTCAATTACAGATCACCCCGCCCTGTCTGCAGCCTCCCCAGCTCACAGGAGGGAGGCAGTGCAAGTGCACACAATAGATTAAGGCAAGTAAAGGGAACAGGGATTTATGCCTGTACCAAGATTTCGAGGATGCTAACATAAATAAAACCAGGAATGGGAATTTCAACAACACGTTTAGCAGACATGCTGATAGTTAGTCAGGCTGGTGAATCTTAAACGCCCTGATAATGTATTTTCTCAATCAGTTTATTCTAAAAGATCCACCAAAACACTATTTTCTGCCAAACTAAGATCTATTTTACTTATTTAAATGTAGTGGTCATATTATACTCATTTTCAGGTTCATATTTTAAAGGTGCAGTGCAGTAGTTTCATAAAAACACCAGTAACATATATATATATATATATATATATAAAAAAGATATATATATATATATATATATATATCTTTTCACCCCTCTGTTGAACGCTCCCTTTTAGCACAGAGATGCACATGTGCAGTACCTAGGTAAGTCCTAATAGCCAATCAGAAGCAGAGTAGGGCGGATCCTGACGAGCTGTTACTGGTAACCATGGCTTTGGTTCAGCCTTCAGTGTTTCTCCACCAGTGTTTTTGAGGGCGTGCCTGACTAGCTGCTCGTAACTACCTTTGTGGTGGACTTTGGGCCTTTTCCCTTTCAAACCCATTACATGCACAAAAAGATATCTAATACAATAACGGAAAGTGAAGCCAAAAAGCATAATATGACCTTTTTAAAGAGTTCTGTATTTGTGTTTTTTTCTCTGTGCTCTTCTCTCTGGTTTGAAGTGGACGAGAGTTATCTGGAAACACATCAATGTCTGATGACAGTTGTGTGGTTGTTTGCTTATGTTGCCAGGCCGCTGTTATTAAATCCACACTTTAACTTTGATTGTTACATATTTAGACATGCATATTTGACGTTGTACAGAAATAGAAAGTTTTATACTAAAGTAAATATTAAAGTTTTCAGGGATTTCAAGAAGATAATTTATGATCATATGTGGCAGAAGAAATGCAGGTTCTTTGTGTCGTTCAGCAATAAAGACCCTACTACATGGAGTAGAGTGATAAAAACAGCACTGTGTATTAACAATGTTTCTTCATCAATGTACACTTTGACTTTATTTATACCTCATACCTTAATGGCGTTTATTTTGAACTGTGGTAGTGGAAACTCTGCTCGCACAGTTTGCTGCTGATTTCTGCTAATAGGATTATTGGTTGAATTACAATAATGTTTCCTATCAATTAGGATTGACTTTCCCCCATTTACAAGTGTGAAAATATATAATGAAAATATTTGTTTTATATCACTGAAAATTTGGGTTGCAACTAACAATTCTTTTAATTGTTGATTTATCTGTTGATTATTCTCTCAATTATTCAATTAAAATGTTAGATGATTAAATGTCCATCACAATTTCCAGTTCCACAGTTCAAACTTATTTACTATCATAGAAGACTAAGAAAACCAGGAAATATTCACCTTTGAGAGGTGGGAAGCAGTGAATTCTTGGCATTTTTGCATTAAAAAATTAATAATATGATGAATCCATGATCAAAATAGTTGCTAATGAATTTTCTGTTAAACAGCTAATCATTTGAGCTCTACTGGCAATGTAATAATACAAATGTCTTTTGCCTTTCATGCCCTAAACCATAAATAATATCAACACATTCTGAAAGTAGTTACATTTTATGGCAAACAACAAATCAGATGCAGCGTGGTGTAACATGTCATGGCGTTAGTCGTTGCGTGTACACACACACACACACACACACACACACACACACACACACTGACTGGAACTCCAGGCATCCAAACCCGCTGCATTATGGGAAAAGGTGTCATAGTACAAACTCATTCTTCATTTCAGCCCATGCAGTCCCTATCCGGCACCTCCCACCTGCTCCTCTGCAGTTTCCTTCCCCACATTCAAACATGGACATCTGCCCTCCTCCACTTAAACCCTATTTCTATTTCTGGCTGCACCTCCCTTGAAGACCAGGATACTACTTCTGATACACAAACCTCCTCGGGTCAAGTGTGACTCTCAGTCTGGGTTGAGTCTGCTGTGTCTATTGTCACATTAACAACATAATCGAGCTGTATGCTGTCGTTAGAAAGTGATCTCAATGCACGGAGGTAATATAAATCCTCTTACCATCTGCCTCTTGTTCTCTATCAAATGAGCACCGATAATTCCCAGAAAAGAGCCAAAGCCCAGCTGAAAAGAGAGAAAATGGCTGTTAGAGCATTTTTCTAATTTGACAATAAAGCTTTGATTTCATAGCACAGTGGGATGCATTAAGTATTAAGTGTTTGTCATGATTGCATGTTTCCAAAGTCTCAACTCTTCCCTTTTATAGACAAGTAAAATGCATTGTAGATTCATTTACTGTAATTTGAGGATTTGTAAGATCAAAGCATCTCTCAATTTAATGATGCATTATGTTATTCAATTAATTTCTATTTCTATGTAAATCTCTGTAAATTCCACTATATTTGAATGATTTAAAGGTACAATGTGTAAGAATTGAGATGACTCCCCACCTGTCGAATTCACTCTTCAGCTCCCAGGCCACTTGCCCCTACACAAACCTGCAGCTCATCACCTGTCAGCTCATCACCTCAGCAGTACATTTAGCCTGGCTCAACTCCCACATGTCGCCAGATCATTGCCTCAGCTCAGTGGTAGTCCAGCTCAGTCTAGTTTCTTGTGCTCGC
Source organism: Micropterus dolomieu (assembly GCF_021292245.1). Taxonomy (NCBI): domain Eukaryota; kingdom Metazoa; phylum Chordata; class Actinopteri; order Centrarchiformes; family Centrarchidae; genus Micropterus; species Micropterus dolomieu. The sequence continues at coordinate 21,650,581 of NC_060168.1, read as the reverse complement.
TAAATGCCTTCCCCTCGTGCCTCAGGACCATCTCTCATCTCATTCCTTAACTGTAACTTCTTCATATTCTGTTAATAATGTTAGTTCATTTTTTAAATGTTTTAATATCAATATCTTACACACTGCACCTTTAAATTATGAATTTGATTAATTTGATGGTAAAGTTAGAAGAAACATCTTTAAAAGTGTAGCTGGCTGCTTTCCTTGTAGCTCTTTACAGAATGCTGAAAGCCGAGTACTGTGAAGAAAACACATTTATGGGCAGAGATACTTTACCTCACTCAGCCTCTAATGACAGTGATGTTGAATAATAAATGTGAAGGGAAATTCACCCAGTAATTATGTTCATCAGAGTCCAGGAGCGGTAAGAGCTCACTGGAAACACTTTCACTTTGCTCACACCTCACTTATTATGAACTCTGGCAGTGAGCACGCCTGCTGTTTTGTGCCTGTTGCAGTTGCCCGCAGGTGTGAATGCGCACTCACAATGAATCCCGGGTAGTAGCCGCCCACTGTGATGTTCTGTGTCCTGGTTGTCGCAGCCAGGCCAAAGATGAGGATGAGCACGGATACGATCAGCAGCATCACCGTCACTATTATGGATTTCCTCTTCCTCCTCTTAAAGGAACCTACAAAACGACAAATGAGTGAACATTGTGAGGTCAAATGTATCTTCTACACAAATTAGAAGGTGAGGCTTCAACTAGAATCCACCACAAGCATTGATGGAATGGAAGAGACTCATGACTGGACTGGAGTTTCTCTGGCTCTGGCTCTGAATTATGACTTCGACTTATATGTCACCCAATCTTTAATTTATTATTCAACATTTTCAATTCATTGTTGTAAGGGTCTTGCAGATATTTTAAGGAAGCATAATGCATTAATTTAAGAAAACAAATCTGCTCCGTTTTTTTAGAATTAATGAGATAATGATCTTAGAATTACAAAGTTTTAATGGGGGAAAAGATGTTGCTGTTTTTCTGAATCAACAAGACATTGGAGGATATTCCTGTCTTTAAGTAATATAGCTACAATAACTTTTTGTGTTGCTCATGATGGGAAATCTTGGCTTTTTTGCCAACATTAAACAAAATACCTAGGCCTAATTTGGTTTGGTTAAGTAGAAAAACTTTCTGACATACTTCAAAGGTCTGTTTAATTCTACAATTTGCAGCCATTTCCAGTGAAAGTTTTTGTGTTTTTAACCTCAAAGCACATTAACTGCCATTACATTTAAATTAAAGAGGCAGTTTGATCATATCAGTCCCGCCTTCCATGGACCTCTGTTGCATGTCATATCCACTCAGCTATCTGCTATATATGGCCTGATAAAGGCATTACAGGGTTTTTTTTGAAAGGTCAAAATGGGGTTAATACCTTTACAGGCACTGTACTGTGTGCTGCATGCATGCATCCTGTATGCAACTGTACACTATATCTAACTGTATCTAATTAAATATATTTGTAAGTAAGCAGCGTTTTCATCGTATGCTGAAATAAGTTAACTTACCCCTTGTTATTGCCATTACAACAAACATCGTTAGGTACTTGCCTTGGTGAGCTTGTGGTGCAACAGGACAGACAGGACAACACAACATACTAATAATAAAACTATATTTAAGTAAGAACATAATAACAAAAAAATCTACCTAAAAGTGCCAACAGTATCCCTTTCATGAGTCAAATAACCTTGGTTAATGCACGTCTATTAAACCACTCCAGAATTAAAATTGTCTGAACCACCTCCCAGAGGGCATCTCTGGCTCAGACTCATCCCTAACAATATTCAGGGCCTTTTGGTGAAGGCGAACGTTATAAATAAAGAGAGAGAGGAGGGAGTGGCCAGTAATTTTAGAAGCAGTCTAACTTATTTTCTCTGGTGCATTTGTTTCAGCAGTAGTCAGACTATGATAGAGGAAGTTCTGCCTGCTTCTGTTTGTAATCTACTCCATCTATTTTACTTCTTCCTGTTCAAGTTATTTCTGTGATGTTCCCCAAGCTCATCAAAGCCCGTCAGATAACAGATCATCCCCGTCACCTCTATGTTCTGTTTTTATCAATTTGTGGAAACACAAGATTTGGCAAGCCACAAACAGACGTC
>NC_060168.1:21582967-21648457 GCF_021292245.1 Micropterus dolomieu | reverse complement strand
TTAATACCTTTACAGGCACTGTACTGTGTGCTGCATGCATGCATCCTGTATGCAACTGTACACTATATCTAACTGTATCTAATTAAATATATTTGTAAGTAAGCAGCGTTTTCATCGTATGCTGAAATAAGTTAACTTACCCCTTGTTATTGCCATTACAACAAACATCGTTAGGTACTTGCCTTGGTGAGCTTGTGGTGCAACAGGACAGACAGGACAACACAACATACTAATAATAAAACTATATTTAAGTAAGAACATAATAAAATACACAAAGTATTTTAAGCTAAGTGTGTGAGGTTTGCAATTCAGGAGTCAAAAAACTTAAACATACTAAAAATACGTATAAATAACAACAAAGACAACCACAAACTAACAACAAAAAAATCTACCTAAAAGTGCCAACAGTATCCCTTTCATGAGTCAAATAACCTTGGTTAATGCACGTCTATTAAACCACTCCAGAATTAAAATTGTCTGAACCACCTCCCAGAGGGCATCTCTGGCTCAGACTCATCCCTAACAATATTCAGGGCCTTTTGGTGAAGGCGAACGTTATAAATAAAGAGAGAGAGGAGGGAGTGGCCAGTAATTTTAGAAGCAGTCTAACTTATTTTCTCTGGTGCATTTGTTTCAGCAGTAGTCAGACTATGATAGAGGAAGTTCTGCCTGCTTCTGTTTGTAATCTACTCCATCTATTTTACTTCTTCCTGTTCAAGTTATTTCTGTGATGTTCCCCAAGCTCATCAAAGCCCGTCAGATAACAGATCATCCCCGTCACCTCTATGTTCTGTTTTTATCAATTTGTGGAAACACAAGATTTGGCAAGCCACAAACAGACGTCACTGCTACTCGAATGCTAATGCTCCACCCTGGAGATCAATATGAAGTACATCAGTGCTCATCACTACACTAAGCAGGGAAAGCATATGGTTTCAGTCAAATTGTGTCGCCATGCTGCCTGCAAAATGAAGGACACAGCCTCTGAGATTAATCATCCAAAAATATATGCACAATTTTGCAGAGCTGGGAGTTATATAATAACAATTATATTGTGATGAAACTACACTTCCTGTGGGGTTCCATTCATTGTAATTCTGGATTGTAATAATAGTCACAAAACAGTTAACTGAAACACTGCATCTAACTGTTTTACATTGGTGAAATTAACAATGAATATCTCTGTTTTCCCATCATATTACATCCCTTAAGTTTTATATATTTATATTATCTTAGTCAATAAGTTTTAAGCAAAAATATTGTTGACACATTTGAATTAATCAATTTCTTCTTCTTATGTGAATTCCTTTGAAAACTGTAGTTCTACCTGAAACCAGGGGACTACAAGTGTACATTAAATTACGGGCAATGTTATTTGACTTACAGTAATTACTACTCATAAGAATCAAGTAGAAGAAAGATTTTACTTAAATATTACTCAAGTAATAGGCTATTAAAAAAGTAGCTATTAAGATTACTCCACATATGTCACATATGGTTTGCGTGACACCTCTAAAAAGTGCTATAATGAGTGACCACTTTTCTTTCTCAAACATTGCCTTACAAGGAATAAGAAGTGTAAAGCAAACATGGATGACCCTATGAGTGCTACAAGTTGCAAAATTGAGCAGACTGAGTACAATAATAGTAGTTGTTATCCCTAAATAAATAATCTCCTATTTTCTCCGAGAACTGCCTGTTTTAGGCTGCACCATACTGTACAAAAGATATTCACTGATGTTCCCTTACACGAATGGTGTGTTTTATTCCTTTATATTTTCACGATAGCAGAAGAGCATCCTGCCAAAAAGTGTCAGGCTAGTTACCGATTAGAGCCAAACATCCAGGCTGCTGTGGTTACTCAACGTGGCCGCACCTGCAGTGACGCGCTGCGGCCTGGACTAGAAAAAAAAACACAGCGCTCTGGTGGATGTAACGACAGTTTTTGTACACACAACGGGCCGTCACTGTTTTTAACCGACAAAAAACAACACACGTCAATGGTCAAAATATTAACTTTGGTATGTGCCAACAATAACAGTAAGCTCGCCCAATAAAACCCCGCATTCTGGTAAAACGAGTACATCATTTAATTGATAAAACCTGCTGCAGACACGCCGTTGACCTTGCACACACCTACCCATGCTTGTTTCGGAGAGAGTCAGTCCGCTGGATTGCAGGCTCTGAGCAGGGGGCATGCTGGCTGGGGGATTTTACGCACTCCGCCGGACCGCTTGCAAATAATTAAAAATAATAATAATAATCACGACTCAATATTATTCGCTATATGTGTGAGAGCTAACTGTGTACAATCGTGAGCTAACGCAGACGGTGTGTTCGCTTGCTGTGGCATTCTCTGACAATAGCCTTCCGTCCCCGCTGAGCCCGAGTCCGTCTCATTTACATCCCTGCGGATGTCCGTCTGTCGGCCTCTGTCCTCACGGTGTGTCGGTGTCAGACGGTGGGCTGTTGCTGCTGGTGGTGGATGTATGTGCGCATGTCAAACACGTAACTTACTCAAAAGGCAAAGTACCGATACCCTGCTACAGTCCTCGTACTTGTAGTTGCGTTAAAGCAATGTAACGATACTTAACCTAACGTTAAATTACGTTTAATCAATTTCCCCCGAATAACGTGACCGTTATCTTCCCACACCGCGTCCGTGAATGACAAACCTCTCAGTAGGGGTGGACCCTAATTAGGGATCAAACGTTGAAACTCAATATGGTTGTTATTCTCCAAATTCAATTGGAAAATACACGTATATAACGTTACACCGAAAGACAGATCTTGTAGAGATAATAAGCTAGCTAGTGTAACGTATAACGGTTAACGTTCCAAGATAACGTTAGAGCGAAGTCAAACTTCTGAGGTAACTGAAAATTGGGTTTGGGATTTGAAACAAAGACAATAGCTTTACGTATTCTGTATTGCATTGAATGTATAGTAAAATTAAAGTAATAATCATATAATGGGCTACATATAAATTACAAACGTCACTGGGAGTAAAGTAACTGTATTATGGTAAATGCATTGCACAGGTCCCATGGCATCCATGTTCATCACCTGAGGTTTTATCACTGAAAGCAGGGGCAAAAAGTTCAGTGACATCCTGCTTTACATCACATGGAGAGTAAATCAGGTTTAGTGTGTTTAAGGTATTTTATTCTGCTGTTTCTGTTTCTGACACAGGTATGTGGGTGGTTTGGGATCATAGTACGGGACAAAATCAAAGTCAGATGGATGAGGGTCGAGTATCGAGCGCCATCATCTGTCGAAACTACTGCGTTACGTTCAGGAGCTATCGGACATTCAGAAAGCGGCACAAAATCCAACACAGTGATACATAATGCCTTCATGTACTTAAGAATCAGAATCAGAATCATCTTCATGTGCCAGGTATGTGTAGGCTACACATACGAGGAATTTGACTCAGGATTGTGCATTGCTCACGAAATGTTTGCTTACACAAAAGGCTAATACAAAAATAATACAATAATAAAATCACACACAGGCTACAGTATAGAGAACAAATCTATACACACCATAAACAAAAACAATATAGACAGATTGAGATAATAGTGCAATGAGTGAAGTGCAAAGGATGCAGGAGTAAAATTATTATCATTATTATATACATGCTGGAGTGGATGAGATATACAGGTACACCTACACATACATGCAAACAAGTACATGTACACATGTGGGATGGAGCATAGTGCAAAGGATGGTGGAATAAATTAAAGAATTATGTACTGGTATTATGTACTTGAGGTAGGTGGATTTGGTATACAGTATACAATATGCATTCTCCTAAGGCTTTAAGTCCTTCTGGTGTGATTAAAAATGACCCCATACTTTTGTTTAGTAGGTTTTACTTGTTATATAAATTGACAGTAGGCTACTACTTAATTTGCAGTAGCTGCATTAGAAAGACAACATCCAAGTCAGATTTAAGACTGAAAATGCACAAAAATCACAAAAAAGAGATTAAATAATTATAAATAATTATTTAGACATGTCTTTTTTCATCTTGTTTGCAATTGTATCTGCCACATCATAGAGTATCATCTTCTGTTTTTTTTCTGGGAATGACAGACAAATAATAAACCAAATAAATAAATAAGATTTGGTGTTTTCCATCTGAAACATTATTCCTGCCCATGTTAAAAAGTTTTTGAAATATTATTTAATTATTATTAATATTTAATTATTCAATGTAGGGAAATTTACTTTATAGATCACTATACTTATTTCATTCATTATAAATAAAGAATTTAGTTTAGCACACAGCAAATTTTAATTTACACCCAGGATCAACTTTTCAAGGAACTGAAAGGTTTCTTCAGACCATTGTTTTGTGCGTTTCCGCCCTGGCCTAAAGACCTGCAAATATTAAGCAAATTAACCAGCTGACATACAGTATGTTCCTACTCTGATGTATGGCATACAAAGCAATGAACAGGCATCATTATTTAGTAACGTCATCCATCTGCAAAATGTAGGCCTATATATGAACATCAGATTTGATTGGATTATGATGAAAAAAAGTATGCTTGACCACTAAAGATGCATGTGAGTAAAGAGACACACGATCAAACTAGATTAAACCATCAACTTCTTAAAATAACTCCAGCACAAAAAAGGAACAAAGAAACACAAACATTAAATCGCAACAGTTTGGCAGGTCTGAAAACAGAATCGGGCACCTCCAGCACAGACTGACATTATAACATTTCCAACTTCTGGTTCGATGACGCCATACCCACTGAAGAGACAATCATTTTTTAAGGATGAAACTGCTTTATTCAGTGTCTTTAATTTTTTAATGACTTAGTCTGTTTGCTTTGGAGAGGACACCGCCTCGGTGGTAATTCGGCTCCTGGTAGAAACCTCCTGAGAACAAATTGAGCACCTAAACTTACCTAACGTTAGCAGCTTAGCTTGCAGCACTCACATCCTGTGTCAGCCTGAGCTTTGGAGGTTTTAACATGCTTTATTACCTGTTGTAATCAGTGTTTTTTTTTTTTTGAGAGAGAGGGGGGGACCAACTGATGAACAATAACTCCAGACCCAGTAGGCCTATTTAGCTTAACGCCATCAGCTGTTTGCTGTAAACACACCAGAGCTGCTCACTGATTGCTTTTTCCATGCTATAGGCCGAAATATAACATCCACTCACGATCTCAATCCGACATTGGCGGGACTTGTGTCTGCTCTCTGGGTGTTGATTGTGAGTTACTGGTTTGAAAATGTCATTAAGTCAAAGGTGGAACAGAGACTAGCAGTAGTAGCAAAGCGGATTGAAAACACCCGAAAAGCTCAACTTAAAGCAAGTCGCCTCCACCAATCACAGAGACAAGACCGAGGTCATAGTGTTTGGACATCCTGAATTGCTTGATTTAGTTAGGCTACTCTCGTTGGCCTTTTAGCTTCAAATAATCGCTGGACTGTGAGGAATCTTGGTGTCTTATTTGACAGTGCATTTAAACGTGATTAACGCCTTCATAACTTCCCATCTTGACTATTGTAGCGTAACTCTTTGTATGTGGGTTTAGATTAGACCAGTCATCCATTCAATGCCTGCAGTTAGTCCAAAATGCTGCTGCCCACCTCCTGACAGGAAAGAAAAAGAGGGACCACATCACACCTGTGTTGCGCTCCCTCCCTTGGCTTCCTGTTCATTACAGGATTGATTTTAAAATACTTACTTTTACTTTTAAATGTTTTCATGGATTGGTTCCGCTTTACCTAACGGAGCTTCTTCGCATTCTCACTCCAGCTAGAGTGCTGAGATCTGCCAGTCTCCTCCTTGATCGAGCCTTTGGCGCAGTATGCCCCTAACCTGTGGAACAGCCTGCCAGTCCATATCAGAACCACACCAACTCTAGAATGCTTTAGATCACTGTTAAAAACACATCTCTTTTCTTTGGCATTTCCTTCGAGTAAGAGAGTTATTCTCCTTGGCAATTTTAATATCATTGCATATCATATACTGTATATTATAATGTTTTATTGCTGTACTTTTACTTTGTAATTACTTTTTTTAATTGTTGTATTTTTAACCTGTAAAGCACCTTGGTCATCCTTGGTTGTTTTAAGTGTGCTATATAAATAAAATTGATATTGATTCAGAAATGCACTGCAAGGCAAAATCCTATCCATTTGATTATAAGATTTTTCGTGAAAAACTGACATTCAAGAGTTCAGTGATGAACTCTTGTTGAATTTGAAAAGGTAAAGTTTGTCCCCTGAAGCTCCTGTCTTACTGCACTGATTTGTTTAAATTAAATGCACAGGCTGCTGTATTACCTGACATATGGTCTTGTGTCAAAATCAATGTCACAGTAGTTTTCTTACATGTTGTTATCCCTAAAATAATATGTGTAATATGTAGCCAGGTGGTATTCCTGTAGGCTACAAAGAGGTGGACTTGGGGTTAAAAGGGGCCCCGCAGCTCATTTGTGACCTGGAGCCCCCTAGCAGATTTTACATGTACACTGACAATGAAGTGTTCAACACTCTGCGTGGACACGGGAATGAAGTTAATGCTTTTCACAGGTTGGCTTTCCCTGCAAAATGTTTTGGATTTTTCTTTTCTGCAAATGTCCTTATGTGGTGACAAGAATCAATGGCCTTCCTTCACTGTAAAATACACTCACACACACTCACACGTGCACGTTTTGCCGCGCAATTCTCAAAGAACAGATTTTTTTCCATGACGCAATATCTCTTTTCATGTAAAAGAAGAAGGGGGGAAACACACTCTGAAAAGTCCCCCTCTCCCAGTTTTACACGGGGTAACAGAGCGTTACGTGACCGGATTGCAGATGGGGCCAGGGATGAGGACTAGGCTACTTGAACTTCACAAGGGGAAAGCTGCTGGTGAGCAGTTGTTGCAAGAATCTGTGGAGGTGCTGGCGTTGGCAACCGGATTAGTATGCATGCATGTGCAGGGACAATAGCTAATGTCTGATATTTAATTTGTGATGCTTTTGTTTCATTAAATATACACCCGATTAATAATACAAAAATAATAGCCTAATAATAATAACGTTAATTGTTGGAGAGTCTTTGTGCACGTGCAATATGCGGCAACGCAATGATTGACAACAGTGTCTTATGTTGGGATAAGCTATAAATATTGTATTCATGGTTTGCTTCACTGTTAGCCCAGTTTATCAGACAATGGTTGATGGGGTGCGTGCACAGAATGCAGTGCTAGGGATCAGACCGCTGCCAAAACGTCTCTGGGACAAAAAAAAGCACGTTGTATCCCACCCCCAGTTTTTCTCTGTCCAGCGTTCATTCACTACGATGCGCGCCTAGTTGAAGGAGGTTCTCCGTACCCGGTCCCCTTTGCATGCCTAAAACTTTCTAATGAAATCCCCAAACCTTTTTTGACAAACATTACTTTTTTCTCTGCGGGCCAAGAGGGTTTTCGACACATTAATCCGCGTTTTTACTGAAAAGAAAACTTCAGGTATGTCAGATTTGTCATTGACATTCTCTATGTTGAAACTATAAAATAATCATGTCTTGTGTCTGATGCTAGATTAAGCTGTTGAGATGGCTTGGCATTGTTGTAAAAAGTTTTGAAAATGTTGCTGAAGTCCACAAGTTCGCAAGAACTTTCTTGTATTTAATTGCATGGCAGATGTGATTGGCTTAACAAGTACCTTTTCTTTCTGTGAAGAACATGGAGCCCAGTTCCACAGAGGGAGGAGCTGAAGAGAAGCTCCTTAAAAATAATCCACCAAGTCTTGTAAGTGCTGAAATGAAACAGAGAACATATAACTTTCACAACACTTTATTTTCTGAAGCACATGGAGTAATTAAGACATCTTTCCACTAGCCTTAAGGTTATTTTAAATAACAGCGCAGTTATCTTAACTCCCAACAAAATTTTGAACATTTAACAGCAGATTCTTTTAACAGCCAAATTCTCACAAATGAAGTGACATGTGTCCTGTGGTTCCTCTGGGATCTGTGTGTCCTGGCCTGTGGATGCTGAGAGTCAGTGAGTAACATCTGGCTGTCAGAGTGACCCTTCAGCTCTGCTGTCTGCAGCTGTTGCTCCAAGCAGGAGGGTCTACTCAGAGGAGGTCAGCTCTCCCAATGAGTGCCAGAAAGGTCACCAGCGGGCTTATAATTTGCAGAAACAGGGGACAGGACCATCAGTGCGATGTTCATTAATATGCAGAGCACTCTCTGGCAGTGTATATCATCGGTCATACTCGGAGCTGAAGGCATGCCATTTTTTTCCTGCGGTGATTTGAAAAGAAAATAGATCGACTGCAGAACTTAGCAGTTGAGAATATGTGTGGTGAGGGCTTTTTCTCTTCTTCTTTCCACCAGCCTCACAAAGTGATTCTCAAACATGGCCAAGAGTTGGAGGAAGAGCAGGAGGAGTTGGCAGAGCACCAGCCTCTAGAGCAGGAAGACCTGAACTTTGAGAGATGGAAGCGCAGGCCGTTACCCAAGAGGACACTCCACCAGAAAATAGACGACTTGAAGACGTACCTGTGGAATGCAGAGACCAACGAATTCATGGGTCGCTCTGGAAAGAGCTGGAGTGAGTTGACAGCGAAAGACAGGTTTTATGTTATTGGGTTATGAGGAGGGACGTTTGGATTAATGCTGAAATTCTCTAGTTTTTACTGCATGTGTCCAATGATTAGATATAATATTGAGTGTGTTGTAGTTGAATCATCTAAAACACGCTTAGGAGCAAACATGGTGTTTGAATGTCTTTAAAAGATGCACTCAGGGATACTTTAGAGGGTGAGAAATGTCTCTGCAGTCCAGTGACTCTGCTCACTGTGCTGTGTGTGTGTGTCCTTATGCTCAATGTTTACATAGGTGCATGGACAATTCAGAGTGTCCCGACGAAAACAGACTGCCTGGGGACGTGTCCCCAGCGGGAGCGCACTGTTCCAGGCCTCACATTGGCCAGGAATCACATTCCTCTACATCTTACCATGCTCTCCACAGCCTCTTTCCCAAAGCCTCTGTGACCTCATCGCTGAACCTAACATGCTTATGGCCCCTCAGCACTTAATAGATGCTCTTATCCACAGAGCTCACTGCCAAATCCAGCTAACTTTTTTCTTTTGGCAGAAGCGGCAGACTGGACGAGTTTGTTGAGTCAGTGATGATGGAGCAGCCTCTTGGTATTCCAGGGTAGTTGCTACGTGACGCTGTAGAGTCCCCTCCCTCAGCTGCACTAACTGTACACAATGACAAACATGATCCAACTGAGTGTAGAGAGAATATCCCAGGAAAGTCTGTGTTACATGCATGAGCTGAGACTCTGGATCCCAGGCAGGCAGGGCTGAGAGCTAATTTCAGCGACATAGCCAGTGTGTGCACACTTGTGGGGGAGTGGGGCCCATGTGTCTGATGAAGAAAGGCCCTGGGTTGAAGTTTGTGCTGTGTGTCCTGTGAGATGAGTGTGTAAGAGAGGACACAATACCAGAGTGGGGTGATTGGGGCTCCTTGGAGCTGGCCAGGCCTCTATGGCTGCAAAAGACCTTCACTACGATGGCAACCGGAGGTTCACTGTGTTCCTGAGTGAAAGGACAGCTGGGAGAATTCTCACTGAGCTCAAACAGAAAAGCCTTTGTGGCTCTGGGGACGCAAGGCTGGCTGCAGCTAGTCCCCTGTGAAATTGCCCGCACAGCAAAAGCCATTTCATTTAGTGCACGTTTGGCTTGATTAGTTGCTAATGGACTGTTAATTGAAAATTGAAGAACAATGATAGTTCTCTGGGTTTCTTTATCACGTGATTCTCACATTAGCGCAGTACAGTGGGTTTTATACCACAACTATTGAAAGTTATTTGCAAGTCCAGGCCTGAGGGGAGGAGGGTAAACAAATTAGTAACTGTCCTGATCAAGGACAGTAGCTGCAGTCCGGATGGACCACACAGTCTGAGCAAAAGTGGAAATTCTTTATGGTTCTTTGTTTTTCTCCACTCAGATCAGAGAAGGGATTTTTTGAGAGAGGTCTGTTATGTAATTCACTTATGCGCAAATATTGCATCAGAAATAACTCCCCTTTTTCCACTCCCTTTTTTAGGCCTCATCCTTCTCTTCTATACTGCACTTTATGTGTTTCTCGCAGCCATGTTTGGTGGTTGTATGTTTTGCCTCATGTGGTCTATTAGTCCCTACCATCCAACCTACAATGATAGAGTGATGCCACCAGGTAAATATAACGGCAAACTCAAACCCCTCCACTGCATCCTCTATTGTCCTTCTGTCAGTGTTACTTCTAATTGAGTCTCAGCACAGTTGACTGTCTCTGTGTCTCCATTGGCAGGTATGACGATGGCCCCATATCTAGAAGGCCATGAGATCGCCTTTAACGCCTCTGATCGCAAATCCTGGAAGAAGTATGCAAGGTCTATGGATGAATATCTAAGATGTGAGTTAGTAGTGATTGTAGTTGGGGGAATGAGGTTGTTGAGTTTGTTAAAAAAGAAGCAAGGATGTGATGAGTTAATCCTCATCTTCACTACCTTTGTCCCCTTTTTCAATTTAATTCTTGCAGGGCATGCTGGGAAGGGAAGCCTCTTTGTGGGCAGAGTGCAGCCATTCAATGTGGTTTTTTTTTCACGCCCAGCTTTTGTCAAGCTTCCTTAATCAGAGGCCTGAGTCTGGCAGGGCTTTGCTGTAGCAAGGCTTTATTTATGCCCTCCTCTCTCCATTTCCCTCCCTCTCTTCCTCTTTCCCCTTGCTCTCCATTTACAGCATATAACGATGGAACTCAGGAGAGGAAGAACATTCGCTGCACACAGGACAGATACTTCATGCAGGATGACTTGGAGGAGAGCGCAGAGCGGAAAGCGTGTCAGTTTAAGAGGTCCTGGTTGGGGGACTGTTCTGGGCTACAGGACCCCCACTATGGCTATTCTCAGGGAAGGCCATGCATCCTCCTTCGAATGAACCGGGTAAGATGCCACCAAAACCTGTAAAACAGTGCACTTTAAAAAGTGCAATTATGTACATCAGCAAAAAAACAAAAGATGGAACATAAAATAGCAGGGACACACTGTGTTACTGCACTGTTAAAGCTCACAGGTTCCTCAGTGAGTGACATCTTGTGGCCATTTCAGGGAGAGGATGAAGACACACGAAGCACAATCTTTTTATTTTAAATGGTAAATTATCATCATATTATTACATTGTGGAAGATTTGGGCACTTCTTCCTAGAAGATAAACTTTTGCATGTAATTTTAAAAAGATCTCCTGCTGGAGCTCAGTTTGAAGCAAAGAAGGTGAGTAGTGTGTACATCTAACTGGTGCAGGATAAAAAATAAATTGCATACAAAGTAAAATGTGAGGTTGTCTGTGCATGGATATCTGCAAGCTACAAACATTTTATTTGAAGCAATGTTTAGTCCTAAAAGGTCTTTGTCAGATCAAGAGTCATTGGAGCTCAGTTTGAAGACATGACAAACAAAAATATAAAACAAAAACAGGGTTGAGGAATAACTTTGTTCGCATGATGACACTCTTCTCTTACTATTCTTACTTTTCTATAGATTCTTGGTTACTTACCTGGCCAGGGCAAACCAATAAATGTGACTTGTGGAGTTAAGGTATGGTAACCATCAACATCCTTGCTTGTAAGCAACATCTGTGAAAATGTCATAGTCATATCATGCAAGCAAGTGTGCTTCAAGAAGACATAACTTCTTCCTCTTTCAGAAAGGACCTCCAGAAGCTTTGGGAGAAATCCAATTTTTCCCTAAAAGTATTTTTGACATGAAGTACTATCCATACTATGGGAAGCTCAGACATGTGAGTGACAGTTTTATCCTGGATAACTGCTGTGGCATATAGACAATGTCATTTAAGTCTATATTAACACCTGTCTTGCCTTGTCCTGTCGTGACCTCTTCCGCCTCAGGTAAACTACTCTGCGCCCGTGGTGGCTGTGCGTTTTGCAGGAGTGCAGTACGACACTCACATCCAAGTACAATGCAAACTGAATGGCAAGGGCATCATAAATGATTCACCCACTGACCGCTACCTGGGCAGTGTGACCTTCACCTTGGACGTTGGAGCGTAAGGCAAAAATATCGCTGCCAGCAGGATGCTCCCATGACAATGAGGCAGGAAAATGTACAAAAAAAAATTATGTTGAAACATTATATTCCATGAAATATGTAATTTCCCCCTCTTTATCTTTCACTTAAATATCCATGTCTTCTGCTGTGAAACAAATTTCTCAAGAAGTAGATATTTACTCTTGTGTTTCTGTTATATCTTTGTACCTTGAGCATGCTACTGGCACCTGCACCCACAACAAACAGTGCTGAGCACAGGACAAGTGCGTAGAGTGAGTTGGAATTCAATTTCTGATATTTTGTAATGATTAGCAAAATTAATCAAACTAAATTTACACTCTGCCCACTAGTTAGCATTTCTGGCTATGCAAATCCAATTATGACTTAAAACATTAATAGGCAATTAGAAATATTGTTTTATCAGGTTAGATTATGGTTTTGTGTACACATTTGTGTGTGATAAAGTGTACTAATTTGTTTTGCATTATATTGTTCAAACATGTATATTGTAAGAATTCAAAGAACTATCATGCAAACACTGAAAGCAGGACTTGTACTGTACTTACACAGTAAAAAAGACAATAATAAATGACTGCAAATACACTATTACTATATTTTTGTTGAATATAGCAGTATTATATACATTTATGATAAAGCGTCACAAGCCACTTCTTGCCTTCTTTTGTAAAAACATTTGCTTTTGAAAATGAAATACTACACAAGACTGATCAATAAAAAGACATACTGTACTGTGAAATAGTTTGTGAAAGGTCTGTACCATTTTAAAACAGTATAACTATTTTTGATAGTATTAATCCTGCCTGAACTGTGCTACTAAACTTGGTATCAATGTTGTATTTATTCCTATTATAGTTATTATAATAAATACAATGTTCTGGTATGTATTGTACATTTTCTTCCACATGGGACTAATAGTCTACATCAACTTTGCATTACAGATTTTAAAATAGAATTACCACCCCGCGGTTGTTTGTCTCCACCAACCAGTCAAGTTGCAGTTTACCTCCATGTCTGTCCAGACTCATTTAATATATTTAGCGAATACATTGGAAGGAATTCAATAAAAGGTATAAATTGTATTTTTTGGCTAAATGGGAGTTATCACTATCTTAATGATACATCTGTATGATTTCAGTGAATTTACATCGTTGAACTGATTAATGAAGGCTTATCATATACGTATTGGTTAAACAGAAACACATGTACATGATGTCTAGGTGGATTCTAGTATTGCTACACAAAATGTGGTGCTTCATTTTTTTTTTCTCGCCCCTCTATGAGCAGTAGGTAAAACTTACTCACAGATCATGATTAGCTTTGCACGCTCCAATTCGCTGTTTGCAGTCATGTGATTCCGAAATTCAGAATGAGGCAGGTAGTGAAAGGCAGTATGGATGAGATAGAGGCTGTTAAAATCAAATATGTGCTATAACAAGCAACTGTCTTTGGCTAAACCCCTAAAGTTGAGGATGATGGGAATATCATTAGTATTGCAGATATTTGGTCATAAACCAAAGATTTATGATGATGGCAAAGTTATTACAGTTCATCTTGAGGGGAACATGAATGTTTGCATTAAATGTTAGGGCAATCCACCCAAAAGCAGTTGAAATATCTCACTCAAAACCACAAATGTGAACCTCAAGGTGGCACTAGAGGAAAATTCAGGAAATCACTGAAGTCATTAGGGTTCAGCGCCTGGGCACCATGAACATCTGTTCCAAACTTCATGGTAATCCAAGCTGGGTTAGAATCAAGGACAACTGGACTTGGTTGAAGATACTTGAAGACATTTCGCCTCTCATTCAAGTGGCTTCTTTAATTCTGGTTGACTGACGAGCTATTTAACCTCTGTGGGGTCGTTATCAAGATGATGGGTACCGCTTAGCTCCTTAGTGCTCCTGGGTGTTGTAAAGGCAGTCGTTATGGTCATTGGAGTCACTTGAGGCCAAGTCTGAATGACGGTCGTTTGGCTTTGTCACATGAGGCCAAATGTGGGTGTTTGTTTAAACTACTGGGAAGGGATGAAAGGACAGTATTGTAAGTGGGTGATAAGAGGTGTCTCAGCCCTCCTCCCCTGTTGAGAGGTGGTTTCTATACTCTGGTGTAAATGACTCTTTGACTCCTCTTTTAAACAGTCTGTGGTGGACTGGTATCTGTCTTAGGGTGTTCTTTGGTTTGTTGAAAATCCTCATATGGAACCACTACATCACATGTTGTTGTGTTTATTCTTCTTTTTCCCATCCCTGTAGTGCTGGTGTTCTTACTGGATCTTGTGGCGATTGTCACAAAGGTCCAGTTTGGATATACATTCATGACACGGCAATCCATCAAATAGTTGATGAGATATTTTAGTCAGGACCAGAGTGGTGGGTCGATCGACCAACAGTCCGTGTTAACAACAGGTTATTAATAAAGCTATGTGCTCACGTACTGTCACCTCCATCAAAAATATAAGAGTTACCACCTTAATGTTTTTCTACGTGTTATGTTTTAATTAGGGCAGCAGAAAAGTAAAATAAAAGTTCAATTACCGTTAACAGTGGGAACCAATAAAAGGTTACAAGGTTGATTTGTCATTTTACAGCACAGGGTTGTATAATGAAATTACATTTGTAGTTCACTTTGTTACTCACAAAGTAAACATGTACAAAAATTATAAAATCATATACACCAGATAGTTAGATAAATTACAAATCACAGAAATAAAGCCATTGTAAACAAACCAAGGTGAACTGTTCATTGCTGAAGACATCAGTAGTCAGTAGTAAGTTAAGCCTACATCCACTGGTGACCTCTGGGTAAACTGGGTAAACTATTACTGCCTAAATGCCAGTAATAGCTGGAGTGAGAGTCATGCCTCCTCTGTGTACCATTACAGGTTATAAAAAGTATGTCGTTGATCAAAGTCAAACGGCAGTGTGAAACATTAACCTTTAAATTCAGACTCACGCACTCTTGTTATGTGCAACTTCACACTAAAAGTAGAACAACAAACTGTTCAGAAGGATGACAGTGATACAAAACAAGAACGAAACTTTATTTAATTTATTCCCCACTTGTGTTAAACAAGCTTATCACATCACATTCTTCATCAGATGGAGACAAGCTTCAAGCAAGCAACTCAGGTGCACAACAGAAAGGCACGAAAACTGTCAGAGGGGAGTGACCGAATGTACAGAACTAAGGAGCATATAAATAAAATACAACTAAATTGTTGTAAATTTAACCAAGTTTGATTCTGGAGACTAATGTAGGTTCAGATTTAAACCAGGTCTGAGACTCAATACTCATTAGGCAAAATATCCTTTTGTTTAACAGGATTATAATGGACCAACATTATAATTAATTCACTAAATACTTTAATGTAAATCTTTCAACAGAAGTGTACATTTCAAGAAAACACATCTGCCTAACATGAGGGACAGAAGCATAAAAACCTAGCACAGGTTTCCAAACAATAACAATAAAAAAACTGGTCCCAATGGTGGTAAAGTGTCATGATAAGTTAGTGTCCCTTTCATCAGGCTACAATTAAGTAACTATATGTGCAACAGGCCAAATTTAATTTAGCAGTTAGTGTATGTTACATGATGGATAAAGAAATACGAAAACTATGACAACAGTATTTCTATTAGCTTGCTCGTACATTCACGTCATCAAAAATCAATGTCATTAATTCTATACAAGAGAGTAATTTACACATATACTATTGTACAGCACAGAAACCGAGAGGAAAAAAGCCTCTCTGGGGGTTTGGAGGAGGGAGAGGGCTCTCTGGGGAGCAGGTGGACGGCTATTCACAGCCATAAATTTAATTTTTAAAACATGCATTATACAATCAAACAATGCAATATTGATCATACATGTTTTGGTACTTGATTTAGTTGTTGGCATCAAAGCTAAACATAGGAAACAATTGGGGTGGTTGCTGGGATAAATTTTAAACTGTGTGCGAGGAAATAGGCTAAAAAGCTAACAGTTATTGTTTTTTTTGTTTTTTTAGGGAGACAGAAAAAAAAAGCAGAAATTTGGGATGCTTTTGATGCACTGACGGGCGGCAAAGTGCTCAGGAAGGTGTTTTTAAGAGGTTAAAAGGCTGTGAGAGGCAGAGCAGCTGGGATGGATTATACAGATTGGTAGCCAGTGCGACTCTTCCTCCGGCCAATCAGGTAAGAGATAAGCACAAGGATGATTAGGAAGCTGAGCGCCACACCCACTGCAATGGGCACCAAAAAGCTCAAATCAGAGTCCAGGAAGCATTCCTCAGCTGACAGACAGAAAGAGAGACAGACAGAGAGGAGACGGACAGCAGGTTAGTGGTTTAGTCAGCAGAAAACACGACTCGGACAGAGATTTATGATATTTATAGTCCACAAAGGGTTACAGAAGGAGGGCAGGGCAGCAATAAAGGAGATAAGAACCTCCAAAAAGTGGAATCTGCACTATATATGTAGTGTAAATTAGAGGAAAGGGTCATTAAAAAGGCACAAAAAAGATATCACTCAAGTGGTTATTACTTGTTATTCTAGATGAACATTAATTTTAGGCAGAATGATGAATGGAAATTCTGAAAAGGAGTAGTACAACCAGGGTGCAAAATTAGCACCAGCCAGCTGCTACTTCACTCACCAGCCCAAAACAATGTATTGAGTGGCTGGTACACTTTAAACATTCACTAGCCATTTGGCTGGTGGACAAAAAAGTTAATTTTGCACCCTGAGTGCAACATTTGGGAAATATGCAAACTGCTGAGTCATATAAGAAGATCAATGGCACTCCAGTGTCTGTCCGTTCCGGCAACCAGTTAACTTAGCAGACTGGAAACAGAGAGAAACAGCTAGCCCTGGCTCACTCAAACGTAAACACAATCTGCCTAACAGCACCTCTAAAGCTCTCACATTAACTCTTTATATCTTGTTTGTTTAATCTGGACAACAAAACAAAGTATAAGGGCGACATGTGGTTTTACATGGGGGCCAAAATCACGGCTCCTGGGCTGTAGTTTCATATGAACCGTACAGACATGGGAGTGATATCAATCATCTCATCCAACTCAAATGAGCAAATGTCTAACTATTCCTTTACGAATACAGACAGGCAGTAAAACATTTTTTCACAATTAGGCAAAGGCAGCGATTCACAGACTACCCTTTCATTAAGATCTAAATGAGGCTATTTTAACTAGAAAGACTCGTATCCGGTTGCCATGTTTCTCTTTCTCCCGATGAAATAGGCCAGAAGAACGATAAGAATGAGAGCAAGCAGGGCAACTCCGACTGCTATGGGAACAAGGAAGCTCTCTGCATCAGCCTGGCATTCCTCGGCTAGACAAGAGTGAAGAGAGCAGAGAGGTGAATGTCTTATAGGCTGTACAGAAGAATTGAAAATTTAAAAAAAATAAAATCACGGTTAATGCATGAACGGCTGAAAGAAAGAAGTAGCCTGCTAACTGAAGTAGTCCCAAGTATTTAAAGCATGAACAGTAATAGTTTTACAAATGAATCAACATTTACTCAAGTGTCCAGGGCAGCAACACATTTTTATTTCCATAAATCTTAAAACACTAAAAAGCTGAACTTAAGTCTGACACACAGTTTGATCATTGTTTATAGCTAACAGCTGTAATTTGTATCCGCATAGCACACATCAATTGATCTTTAACAAGATGGTCTGGCAGCACAAATTCCCTTTGCTGAACATGTGCGTGTAATGTTCTCAACTGGTGAAAGGAAAATAAATATGGAGTCAAATCATACCAAGTTAACAAAAAGGTACAAAACAGAAGTTTATCATTAAGGAAGGCACAGCTGTCATGATAATGAGGATGAACCGCTTAGATTTACTGAGAACACAGGACGTGAAGCATGAGAAATCGAACATTTACACCAGTGCTGCAAAACCATCTTTATAATTAAGGCAACTGAGTTCATACAAAGCCGAAATACACAGGAAAGCAACAGTCACAAGCAAAAGAGCCATTATTCATACAAATGTACAACGTCCCGGGAAAGCAGAGTTTTATAAGCAATTTCAAAATGCAAATATTTCTATTCTCATTTTCAGTGTTGTTTACTGCCGGCATTGTTCCAGTCCTGAAGAGTAGGAACAAGGCGTACAGTACACACCTCTCTGCTGCAGTTATACAACAACACACAGCTACTACCATGTATCACTGTGGCTTTCTATCATTACACATTCTGGGGCTTGCCTCCATCCCCGATACCGCATCCCTGCCACCTGCACTAACTCCCCGACTTAAAATGCTCCTGGAAACCTACTTTCAGGTTCTTTCTGTGAGCAACAGGGGTCCTACATGAAAACAAAATTTTCTGTCAACAATTTTGTCTATTTTAAATTAGATTTTATCAAATACGTCAGTGGATTTAGCAATTTTTTAAATCAAAATCAGACAACAGATGTGCCGTTGTTTGCCTTTGCCAGCATTGTTGAACAAAATTGATCAAACCATACCCACAAGGCTCTGGTAGAGCAGCTAAGCTGAACTAAAAGAAAAATGTAGGTTTAACATTTTGGGAAATAACATTTTTTGCTTTCTTGCTGAGAATTACTTGTGTCTGCAAGCAAAATATGAAGCTACAGCCCGCAGACGATTATAGCATAACAGGGGAAAACCGCTAGCTCTGTCCAATGGTAACAAAAATCCACTGACCAGCACAACTAAAGATCAGTAATTAACACGTTATATTTGATTTGTTTAATCCATACACCACCACACGCTGTTACATTTCCTTTTTGCAGGGAATAAACAAACAAAATAAAACATGCTAAGTGATCGTTTAAACTAGTTTTTCCTCCTCGTTTCCAGTCTTTATGCTAAGCTAACTGTCTCTTGGCTTTAACTTTATATTTAACAGATAGACATGAGTACTATCAATCTTCTTATCCAACTCTGCAAGAAAGCAAATAAGCTTATTTCACAAAATCTCCGGAGTCAAACGCTTCATGATTTTTTAACTTTAATATTCAAAATTGAAACTAAGTTTTCAGGAACGTTAACGTCCCCGATCCAGCTGCAGCCCTCAGAGCTCAAGCCAAGCCCAGGCCTCTCTACACAGGTCAGATAATATGACGACAGTCTCAGCATAATGCAAATATATAAAGAGTGCTTTAGTGCATTTATACGTAAATATTCTCCTTTCAGAATTGTCTGTGCTGAAAGTGAATATCCACACAACAAAACTCTCCCTTTTCTAAACCTAATGCCAAAAAGTATTGTGAGAAATAAACCATTGACGTTTATTTTCAAAACCTTTTAGACAGCAGACATTTTGACATGGTATAGAAAGAAAAGCACAGGTGTAATAAACAACACTAACAATAGCTTCATCTCATGTACTTTTGTCAGTTCCAGGATCTTTTCACTTACATGTAAATGAATCATTGTTAGTGTCATTAGTTCTACCTGTCCTTCTACTGCTTGACGTGTCGAAATGTCTTCCATGAAAAAGGTCTATTAATGTTCAAACAACAAACACTTTGAGTTCACATTCTTAACATGACTGGAGCCACATGATTAGGACAATAATTCCAATGTTTCTCCTGCTCTACAGGGGCAAACACGGGCTAAAGCTTTTTTTCCACAGACAGCTTTCCAAATGGAGTAGACTTTCATCCTTATTAATGAATTTCTGATGACAAAGAAAGTAAGCTGCTTGTACATCTTGCTTTGATTTGTGAAGGACATGCTGTGAAATTTATCGTTTTTCTATGTCTTGATGTGAATAATTATGGGGATGAAAAGTCAAACCATTAAAAGGAGTAAAAAACAAAATGTGCACAAAGAGTAAATAATGACAAAAGAAAACAAAAGGGGAATGATTGCAGAGCAAGTGCAGGATCCCGCAGCAACATATTCCAACTGTCGCACATCAGCTTCTATAAATGCAGAAGTCCTGCTGTATCTGTATATATGATTTGTTTTTTTAAGTTGTGTGGATGTTGCACTTGCTCATTAACAAAACACAAATGGAAAGACATCCAGAAAACAACAAAAAAGAAACACAAAAACTGGGGTGGGAGTGGGGGGGGGTAGACAAGGCTGGTCCTTGAGAAAAAACACCAAACCCTCTTCACATGGATTTTACTATCTTCTTATTATAGTATCATTAAAGACCCTTCAAGCAACTGCATTTCAAAAATGATCTGTGTATTTCACATCTCAATGTCAACCCCAACAGATGTATTTTTGTAAAACTACATCTCAATTTCAGATTTTGACTGTTGAATTGCCAATTAAACATATACAAGACACCCAGGGACCAGGCTTGGGAACCCCGTGATATTTCAGTAATGATTGCAAACTGGATTT
Organism: Micropterus dolomieu; assembly: GCF_021292245.1. NCBI lineage: Eukaryota > Metazoa > Chordata > Actinopteri > Centrarchiformes > Centrarchidae > Micropterus > Micropterus dolomieu. Next base: position 21,628,027 of record NC_060168.1, on the reverse strand, counting down.
AAAGGGTCTGATATCCAACATAAGTCTTTCTTCGACCAATCACATAAGCGATCACTACAATGAGAATCAAGCCAGCCAGAGCAGCGCCAACAATGATTGGGATTAAGATGCTGGTGTCATCCAATGAACATTCATGGGCTGCAGATAAAAAGAGAGTCAGTCAACAGGTGAAACAGTGATTTTCTGATTAACAACACATCCTGAGAGACACGGGGGAAGCAGCAGAACAGCAGATTAAGATTATGTGCCATCTTTAAAAAACATTTGTTTAAATGACTTGTGATGAGGGATCTTGAACAAACATTGCTTAATTTTAAGCAGAGACAAGCCCAGAATATTTAACTATAGGGTTTGCTGAATGTCACTCTGCTTTAATTTTTACATTTGGTTTGCTCAAAGGGATAAATTGTCCAAAGTTTGGCACTTTACACCTTAATAAATACAATTTTCCTGTGTTGTGTTCCATGGGTGCTCAAACGTTTAACTGCATTTGACATATTTAAATATGTCAAATTCTGTCAATATTATGAAAAGATAACCTTTTAACTGAGATACTGTCCGTACCAATTTTCAAATGCCCAGTCCTAGTACAAACATGTAGACATCTAGAGTCAGCCACTTCCCTCAGCAGGGTCTGCTTTGAGCGACGTTACAGAAAAACATACCTGTACTGAAAATACCCTTCTTGACTCCAAAGGGCTGGACTTGTAGGTTGAAGGTGTAGAGGGTGAGAAAGCTGGTGATGGTGTAGTTCTGCTCCTTGTTACACATGTAAGAGCTGCCGACAGCTGCCTCCCACAGACTCAGGTTCGTGTTCCCCTCCGAAAACGCGATACCTTGAAAGAAACACAGTTATAAAAAGGAACAACATTGGCTTGCTTCTCAGCGTGGTGCCTGGTCTGTGTGGGATATGATACTTCTAATTACCAGAGCTTGTGCTTCCAGTGACGTTCAGAGCCTGCAGGCGGAATTTCTTTGTGTCCTGAAAAAACAAATTTAGAAACAGAAAATATGAATCAAAAGAATTTATTGTGAACAAATGAAATCTTACAAAGAACCTATTCTAGCAGCTTTCTCACTAACACAGACCGATTATTATTTAATTAATCGTTTGGTCTATAAAACATCAGAAAATAGTAAAAAAAAAAAAAAAAAAAAAAAATCCAAATGTCTTATTTTATCAGTCCAAAAGCCAAAGATATTCTATTCACTGAGATCAAGTCAAGGAATAGTATCATTTTTCAGAAAATGGAACTATAAAATGTTCTTAAATGATTCATAAAATAGTTTCATACAAATTATCTGTTGACTGATTAATCAATAAATTTTTGCAGCTCTAAAAAAAAAAAAAAAAAACCCCACACCCACACCCACACCCACACACACACACAGAGCATTAGAAAAGCTGATCTTTGTATTTTGTCACAATAAACCAATAACCTTTCAGCTACACCTCAGTTTCACGCTGATCTGAGTCAACTCTTACACCTCAACACACCAAGAGTGCATGAAATCCACTTTGCAGGAGAAAGAGAAAGTTTAAAAGATAGCTCAAAAAAAGAAGAGATAATTGGCTGAGATCAAAATCAGAAAGACTTTATTGATCCGAGGAGAAATTCTGTGTCACAGTTGCACACATTGCACAAAAAGCAAAGGAATATAAATAAAGATATGATGTCCAGCTTCTGCTACTCTAGTAGCATGACTGCAAAATTGACTTTTGAATTTATTATCATCATAATCTTAGAGCCGTTTCATGGGTCCTTCAAGAACTGAGAAAATGTCACCAGACAGGTTTATTAAATGGATATAACATACTGCTGAGGACTTACATTGGCGAAAGTGAACATGATGGTCATTGAGTTAGACACCAACACCAGCTCACTACTGTTGACTCCACATGATCCAGAGGATTTGGTCGCATTAGGCTCAAGGTTTATTTCCTGATATTTCTATGCCAGGAGGAAGAGAAGGAAATCAAATCAGCAAAGACTATAGTAACAAGTTTACAAAATACATATCTGTGTTTATGAACTTACCTTTCCTTGCATTACACCAATCCGCAGACCAAAGGTGGCTAACAGACAGACTGTGCTGTTTTCATCAGGCTTAACGCTGTACTTTCCAGTGGCGGGTGTGGGGAGGGTGGGTGTCGGGGTGGTGGTAGGAGGAGGGGCAGGGGAAGTAGTTGTGGCGGTGGTAGTAGGGGTTGTGGGTAAATCAGCAGCACAAGTGGTAACTGTGAACGGAGTAAAGAAAAAGAAAAGCAATGTAAATAGGGAAGAAATTTTACAGGCAAGATGACATGTGACACTGCATCTGCACTTACTATTTGCACTCTTGGTGCCGTTGCTGACAAAAGCCTGTATGAGCACGTTCCAGAGCGTCTGATTGACAGAATCACCTTCAATCATCTCTTTACTATTGCAGGAGTAGCAAGTATCCATGCCTACATCTGTAATGTGAGGCTTCGCGATAACAGTTATGGTGTCTAAAAGAAACAAAAAAATAAATAAAATAAAAACACTTCAGCATGAGTACAGGGCCTTTTCAGCCAACTGTGGAGTTTTTGTTTGTACTGTGAGGTGTACAAGTTACCATTCAATGCAGATTTAGGGAAGACGGTCGCATCACTGAGGTTGTAGGAAAAGATGATTGAGTCTGCTTGGTACATGGCTCCATTGGTGGTGAAGTTCACACTCCAGGAGTGTCCTTCTCCGAAATTAAGCTTCAACGTTGAGCTTTTAGCATCACATTCACTTCCAGTTGTTGTGGTGTTATTAGGAAGTTCAAATTCGACTATTGCACTCTAAAAGAGAAAAGTGTAACCTTATCTTAGTGTGATATTCAATTGTTTATAAGCAGACTTGACCAAGGAAAACAATTTACAGTTTTAGTTACAATGACACTTAATATGACACACACAAAAATATCTAACTCTTAAAAAAAAACAACCAATATGTTGTTTCTAAGCATCTGCCAAACTAACAAACTAAAACACTGTATTTATAAACATGGCATTAACATTATTCTAATAGGCCAGGAACTGGTAGGCAACTGATGGTCTGGTAGGCAGCTCAAAGAATAATAAATACAGATTAGAGGATTTTTTCAAATTATATACTTTTCTGGGAGCTGCTCTCCATCACACTTCAACTCACTAGTGAAAAGAGGAGACATTACAATCGCAATCTGCATGACAACATATGCTTCCCTCCACAAATGTTGTCTGATAAGGACACTGTGTAGCCTGACTAAATACACCAAACTCAGTTGGACATAGCAGAACATCTTGTGGTTCATGTGACTAAGACCAGACACTCACCTTATTGCCAGTTATTTCATATGAGATGGTGAAGTTGACCATTAGATTGGCATAGAGGCATAACTTGCCATCTTTCCCTGTAACATTCACCTCAGTGCAATGTGACAGCTGGAAGACTGAAAAGAAAAACAATAATTACTCTATTTTCTATATTATAATTAATAATTCATCCAGTTGGAATTTGGAAATTGGAATAGTTTACTCTCTTCACTAAAAATATAGAAACAAATGTGGAATTTTATGGACACTTCATATGTCTGTCTGTTCCAATATAAGGTACGATTAGATTTAGATAAGAGCTTATTATATAACAGAAATTGAGACTAAGAACCCAGACATTTTTAGGCAAACCACCACCATCCTCCAGCTGACATTGGATGAACTCCACAGCCAATGCCATGCACTAATAATAATATAATAATAATAATCCTTATTTGTAGAGCACTTTTCAAAAACAAGTTACAAAGTGCTTTAACAATTGTAAAGAATAATACAAAAAAACAAGATAAGAGCATGAAAACATTGAAAAGACTAAAATACAAATTAATATAAAATTAGTAAAATACAATAAAAGGGATAAAATGAAGTCAAATAAGATCGGGAAAGGCTCTCCTATAAAAGTATGTTTTAAGAAGGGACTTAAGAGTTCACTGACTCAGCCGACCTGATTTCCTCGGGCAGGCTGTTCCAGAGCCTCGGGGCCCTGACAGCAAACGCTCTGTCCCCTTTAGTTTTCAGTCGAGACTCTGGAACAGACAACAGACCTCTGCCCGAGGATCTCAAGGTGCGTGCTGGTGCAAGTTGTAATACAACTTCATATGGTAATTTTGTGAACTCTAAATAGAACTAATGTTGACACAAGTCCATAATTTCAGGCACCTAATTTAATGTACAAAAGTCAATTTCAGGATGTGAATTTATAAACATCCCACACAACTACTTACTGGCTAAAAAAATATACTACTACCTGTCACATAATGTTTTTATGAAATATTTATTACATATGCAATAGTTATATGACACCAGGTTGACTATAGTGGACAACAATAAAACATTTGAAAACGAAAGTACACGAAATTATTTTCAGTAGTTCTTGCAAAAAAAGCCCATTTCTAGCAACGCCTGTCAAAATACAGTATGTGATAATTAATGTTAAAAACATGTGCAGTGGCAACTTAGCTGAAATTCCTAACAGGGCACAAAACTTGGCGTACACTGTCTCTGTCAGCAATGAAGGTAAACTTTCAATCAACTACCGCCGTACATGCACACATACAGTGCGCATGCCAGTCTCTCATGGCTAACAGTGAAGGACAGGTTGGCATGCAACCATATGAATTTCTTTACGAACCAAATTGTCTCTACTCACATAAAACTAGTAACGCTAGCTAAATCACATCGCATCAAGTAAATGTAACACTAGTATCAACACATGGATTTAGTTGATTCCTAATTTAAAACGCTCTCTGAAATTAAAAGATATCTTGTTTACAGTGATGGCTGTTTGCTTTATAATACCGGTTGCTTTGGAGTCATAACGTTACTGTGTTCACGGTTATGTAACCAACCGCTGTCAGTTAGTAAGCTAACGTTAGTTTGCTAAATCACACAACGTCAGCCGAACTGTTCTACTTGTACTGTCACGTGCTAACTTACTGTAAACTGAAGAAGAAAAAAAACGTAGCTAATGCTAACTATTTTAGCCAGTTAGCTTAACGTTAATACTAGTGCGTTTTATGTTGTGTCAACGGGGGTTATACACAATCTTTACTCTCTTAACTTTGCTGTCTATGGCTAACGTTATTTAGCCGCAGATATGACTCAGACGGTCTAAAATTTTATCAACTCAAAGTTTAGCATCACACCAAGTGTTATCCAACCAGTAAGCTAACGGCTAAGTTGGCTAGCTACTGTTGACTGGTCAACACATTACGGATTGGCAGTATATAACGTTAAAGCTGGCTTGACAGTTAGTTTTAGGGCATAGTTTGGTTGAAGATTAACAGCAGTTGAGTGGAAAATTTTAGTTTCTTGAGCTGCAAGCGGAGACTAACGTTACGTGCTGTTCCAGTCTGACGTAGGTAACAATTAGCACTCATGCTAACTTAATTAGCTAAACATCACGACTATAGACTGCTCCGCGAATTAACAGGCGATAGTGGTTTCGTTTTAAGGCCTGTGCTGTCAATTCACCCTTATGTCTACAAATTAAATGCAATTTAAAACGACGAAGTTTCACTTCAATATGTTTTCCTGGGCGGCGTTTAGCCTGAGACCAGAAGCACCAGGCCCAGAGTGTCCCACAAGTTTAATCACGTCTCTTCGCAGAATCACCTATCATTTATTTTCTGTTTCTGCAGTCGATTTAAAGACTAACTACGCTGATGATACATACCGATTCCAAAGGCGAGGAGTAAAACAAATGCAGCGTGTCGGTTCATGATCGCCCAGTAGTTTGGAGTATCAGCCACCGAAGAGAAGATGAAACACCTCGATAGGGACGCTCAGTCAGCTGTTTGGGATGTAGCTCTACCGCCGCCGACTGTACCAGGAAATCGGAAGTCATATGACAGGGACCGGTGTGGACTAACAGTCTAGCTTTTAAATCTTTCTCCTCCTTATATTGAGTTAGCTATTGTACTGTATGCATTTTCAAGGCTCGCAGAGAAAGTGAATGTTTAACTTACTGGCTTCAGACAAAAATGCTTCCTAATTGGCTGTTTTCATACAAGACAGTGAAATGTCTCTGGGAATCAATCATTAATAAAATGAAAACCCGATTGAAACAGTTATTTTAATCTGAAGCAATAAATCTAACAGACTCATACAAACAATGGCATGTCTAGTCATATATTTCCTCATGTTGAGGCAATCCACTCCCATTCCCCCCACTTTTCAGCAAGGCCTGCAAGCCCCACAGGTAGACATACAAAAAAAATATAGTGTATGTATGGGCTATGATACTGGGGAAGATGGGGCTCTGATGTTGTGCTTTTAGTATACTTTCTAAGGGTTAACAAAAAAAAAAAACCCAACCTAAAAAGCAGTTGACTGTCAGATGAGATCATTTAAAATGCCACTTTTGTGAAGTATGTACAAAAACAGACAGAACAAACGAAAAAAACTTAAATGCATATACTTGTACAACTGAATTGTTTTAGCAGCTTGAATACACCCTATAACAAAAGAAGTGCTCCTTTTTTTGGCACAAACTCTGATTTGAACTCTTTGTGTGTTCATGATCACAGCTTTATCAGAGGGCTACATGGCCTTAAAAAATTTAAAACTCTGCTGCAGGATAACACAGGTATTCCCCAACTTGTCAGTTCCCTAGTGTAAATGTTAGTCCAATAGTCCCACATTTGACATTGACTGAAGAAACAAGCATCAGTTTAATTTTTTGGATCCTTTTTTTCTCTTTAACACGTGATACATTTAGAGCATTGTTAAGTGTCAGCATTTGCTTGGGATACTGAGTGAACACAGAAAAAAAGTGACTTGATAATAAACAACATATTGAATCAAACTATGAACAAAGAAGAATCTAAGTTTGAAAATAAATATTTTTCCTCTCCATTTAAAAAAAAGAGCAAACGGAACAACATTTGTGTGTCTTCTTTGTCTGTCCACAGTAGCTCAACTCTCTCAGAGGCACTGAGAAACATGGACAATATTCTCTTTTCAATGGGCATGCAGTCCACAGGATCACAAGACCCCTGACAAAAATCCTGTGGAGCTGTATCCATTCACTTGTCGGTCGCTGGGTTGAAGATGATAATGTTAACGTCCACGGGAGCAAAAGATTTAGAGAATCACCTCAGCCTGACTGGACCACCTGCATCTCTTTTTCTCTGTCACTTTTTTCCTTCTCTAAGCCACATAGTTGTACTGGTTGGGGTTCTCCTTGTCACGCTCCATATAGTCCCTGTCAATAAGAGACTCTATCCTCTTCTTCAAGTCAGCAGGCTGAAAGGGAAGACGGCAGAGGTTAACACACGAGGCACATGCAAGCATTTCTGGATATTTTTAAACTTTGAGGTGTGAGGTAATCACAGCGAAAAGCTGATTTATATAAGCCGCGCCACTTCCCTTACTAAACAGAAGTCCTTCTTGTACAAGCAAGTTTAGATGTTACCCTGGTAGACATGTTGAATCAACTTTATTTTAACTCCAAAGTATTGTCAGCTAATGGGGGAGCGAGCTTGTTAGCAGGGAAGGCGCTTCTCTAAAATAACACCCAAAAACAGCCTGTACTTAACATTTAAGCCAATTGATTTCACTTAAAAAACATCAAAATTGTACTTTAGTAACAGTTATTACATTAAAATGACAGAAAAAGTTAAAAAATTATCTTTTTGGAGATATTGATTTGTATGAAGATAAACATCAAGAAATACAAGAAAAAAAAACATAACAGTATAGAAATTTCAAAGATATGTCAGAGTGCATATTCTTTTAGTATCTAAATACACACACACCCACGATCAATATTGACCTAAGAAATCCAGTAGCTGATGGGCAATAATACTCTCTTCTCCAATTAATATGGTATACAAATAAATCTGATACATAATGAAAATTCATGAATTTTGAAACCGAAGCAGTTTTAAATGAACAGTTTTAAATGAACAATAACAAAACAACTACTGTGACTCTGCACAGGGACAATGGACAACAGAAAATGGATGGACAGATTTTGAGGGTGAAACAGTAATAGACAATTTAAAAACACTCATGCCCTATATAAATCATGTTAATACAGCAATTCAGTGCCTTGCTAATCACCTTGACAGGGAACTTGAGCTGGTTGTACACCTCAGACATCAGAAGATTATGGCTCAGAGTCTTCCTCATCTTCATAATCCGCACGATGGCGGCATCAATCTGATACTGACGATCCTGAAAGACCCTTTCTGTGGTGCTGGCTTGTTCCTCCACCTGGGAGAAAAGAATTAGTTAAAATAATTCACCAACACCTTGAAGGCCTTGAAGTGAGGAGACTACTGCAAGATAATACTAATACCGTTTCTTTCATCTGGATCTGGTTTATTTTGATCCTGAAGAGTTTGTGTTTGAATTCGTCATTGCAAGAAAACTTGTCCCCATCCTCCACGTCTTTGCTTTTTGGGATTTTGGTGAGGACACGTGCTTTCCCACAAGCAAGTGACTGCAGTGTACGACGCAGTTCACTGTCCTCTGTCAACCAACAGACACGCAAGCATTGTTTTAGATCAGCTGTGCTGCATAATGAGTACTTGACAATCCTTGTTTCTTCATCAAAGTGCTGCCAACCAAATTTTGATGTGATCATACAGACCTATTCCTGTTGCCAGTTTAATCTCCTCCAGGGTGAACTCCTCTCCTTCGTTAAACATCAGTAACACAAGTGTTTGGAAAAGTGACACCTGCAGCTCCTTCCGGCCCTTTTGTAAGAGAAATCAAAGAGATCAATTCACATTTAGCTAATTTATAGAGTGAGTAAAACACACCTGAGTACTGTTAGAAATGTGTTCTCTACCTCTTTAAATTCAGCTTTTAAGACACAATGGCCAAGTGTTGATTGCCACTGCAGCTTCCTGCCACTGTGTTTGCCCAGGTAGAATGTCTTAAAGATCTCTTGCAGTCGCACCATCTAGACAAAGATAAGAGGTGTTTCAAAGCAACACACTTACAGCACGGAAGGTTATAAAAACAGCACATTCAGAAAATTTCAACATCTGCTCAACACTAACCTCTGGAGGCAGATGCACTTCCATCGGGACATAGGTCGGCCAGTAACCCATCGTGAGGATGTTCACCGTCAGCTCTATGTTGCCAGGAATGTTCTGGCACTGCATATACTACAGAAACACAAAATGAGACATGTGATATCCACCTGCACACCACACTGGTTGTGGTGAGGGCATGCCTTTTCAGGTGCCAGCAGGATGATGAAATATGAGCCACGACGCCTAGTCTGAATAACAAATCCATGCGTTTGAAGGCTTACTGGATTCCAAAATACTACACAGTTGATTACAATAACTTGAGAAAGGAATTTAAAACGCTGGAAACTTATCAAGCTGACAATCACTTTATCTTTTGTTGAGACGAATGCAAATCAATCAGGAGAAACATGCTATTCCTGTTACAGTAATCTACCAGGAGCTTAGAGGAAGAGCTGAAACACCATTGACTGATTAATTGTAGTGTTTCCCTACATATAGACTTTACTTGGGCGGGCCGCCCAGATATATTTGGCAACCCAATTTGTTATCTGGTATTAGGTTTTGAGACGCTGATGCGGTGGACATTTTACATGCATGGACTAGGTAAAGCACCAGTGAACAGTGAGCACACTAGTGCATGTCTTTTGGTACCACGTTGGTTTTGATCGTTTCCATAGGGTATGTCACTAGCGAGTGGAAAAATCCAAAAGACGAGTTCTGTGTCTTTTCTGCGATTTTATAAACTGTACTGTTGATGGAGAAAAATCAGCAGAGCAGATACATACAGGGAGTGAGAAACAGAAAGAGGTGGGGCAAGCCGGTGGGTTTGCAGTAAGAGACCAGAGGTGGGTGTGTGTGTGTGTGTGTGTGTGTGTGTGTGTGTGTTGGAGGGGGAAAGAGAACTGAAAGAAAAGTATAACTAATAATAATATATCCCGCTAACAACCCCCACCCCACAATTTTCCAACATTTTCTGAAATACATACAGGTGCAACGTTTAAGCTATTAAATCAAGAAAAGAACCAGCAGATTATGTGGGTAATGAAAATAAAGTTAAATTGGAGCTCTAATAGCAAGTACCCAATTGCCCAAAGCATGCTAATGTCTGTGTGAAAACTGCCCTATACATAATCTCACTATCATAAGAGTAAAGTGTAAAACTCACACTGACTGAAATCCCTGTTGGGGTTCTCACCTGTTTGAACTGCACCATGATGTCTTTAGAGAGCTCCATATCCTTGAACATCCCCTCCAGTTTGCTGGTGAATGCTGCTCCACATTCTATGCAAACACCAAAAAGGTCACAAGTCAAATGTGCATTCAAGGTCAAGATTCCCTTCCTGCAATTTATTTTGCCTCGAGTGTATTAAGAAGTGACTGACCATGTTTCAGCTTCGACAACATCGATTTCTCAGCATCCACAGAGGCACTTTTTCCAACTAGCAACCTCTTGGCCAGATCCTTTTTGTAAAAGGCCTCAAAAACATCTTTTCCTGTAATGACACTTATTATTACATTCAGGACAACACACAGAGGGGAGACAAATCCTGAACTGAAACCAATGTGATAGTAAATATTACCATAGATGAATCTAAAGATAATCATGATCTTATCCAGCATCTTCTCCAGTTCTTCATCGGTTGCCTCTTTGTTTCCTGCCCTTAGCTTTGAATCCACGTGTTTTGCTGACAAGCATATTTATAGTACATGTTATTTCGTGAAGAGCACGACTGTATGCTTATTTAGTGACGGTGCAGCAGTTAAGAATGGGGAAAATGCTTAGTTACTGACCTATGAGCTCTGCAGGTTTATTTGGCCGTTTGTTGATGAACGTTTCAAAAGCCTCCTTCATAGCGTTGACGAACTTCTCGTTTTTCATGAAGCAGATGTCGATGACGTGATCCACCTTGTCTTTGAAGTCCAGTAACTCTTGCACCATTGTTTTGTCTTTTTCAGGATTGATTACTATTGTGCTTCCAAAAGCCTAGATAGTGGATTTCCAAGACACCGGGAAACAATGGAGAACGGTTATCAACAACAGCTCAGCGCCTTTGTTGCACATAATATTAAGACCTTTATAACTATAACGTCGTACCTTTATGTACTCTATCCAGTGTTGCAGGAGGACCTGAACACCACCTCGCACTCGACTGAACAGCTGATAGAGAAGAGACAGATCCTGAATTCTGTTCTCATCCAGCAGGTGAGTCAACCCTGGAAGTTTCCAACAACAGAAAGTCAAAAGGTCAGAACTCTGCTTTTATACTTTCAAGACCCAGTATGTAGTCAGACATGCCGGATAGTTTAAAATCATACACATCCTACACATTCACTTAACTGCTGTAATGCTACTGATGTACTGTATATGTTTATATCAAGTATTTACTCTTTGTGTACCTTTTTGCAGAGTTGCCGTGAGATGTTCACCCAGCAACTGCTTCTCCACAGTAGCAATGAGTGGTTTTCTGAGCAGGGAAAACAAACACTCAGATTACAAATGAATCTTTGTCAGTGTTAACTTGCAAACTGAATACTACAGTTCAACACTCACTGTGTGCTCTGATCTAGATATGTGATGACTCTGTCAGCCTCCTCCTCCAAGCGTTTGTTGACATGATGGAGATATTCAGGTACCTAAAAAAAAAAAAAAAAAAAGGGAGGGTTATTTAAAATTTATACAATATAGTGTTAACTACTTTAAGGATACAGCCTCTAACACCCAAAACAAAATTTCATATGTGCCTTAACATACTGCTTTTCTCCAATACAATAAGGTTCAGGGTTAGCAACACCAAACTCCCCAAGGTCACAAATTAGATTAACAGTATACACTCAGTTGCCAGTTTATTAGGTATACATAGCTAAAACTGAAGAAGGCCAAATTCCCAAGCAAGTTCTTGTCAGCTTTAACAGAGGAGCAATAGAAAGCATCCTGACTGGAAACATCACAAAGTGGCATGGGAGGAGCACGGCCCAGGACCGGACGGCTCTGCAGCGGGTGATTAAAACGGCTCAGAGGATCATTGGTACCTGTCTCCTGAGAATCAGTGATATCGGTGAGGTGAGGTGCCTGCGCAGGGCCCAAACGATACTGAAGGACAGTACCCACCCTGCTGCCTTCGGGGAAGAGATATAGAAGTTTCTGCTGCCACACCACCAGACTGCAGAGCAGCTTCCCCCCCCCAAGCTATCAGACTGCTCCAGTGATGATAGTTATTTCTGTTTACCATTTTTCATAATTCATTCTGTATTAATGTATATTGTCTGATATGTAGCAGAAGGCAGTTACAAAACTCAATTTCACTCTAACTATACCTACCTACCTACCTGATGCAGTATAATACAACATGTGTTGATTCCACTGTATGGTAATTTTAGAAGAAGAAGTTTGTGGTGCTGTTTCTGTTATTTAGCCTAAACTCATAATTAATTAATTCAACATCTCTCTAAAACAGTTCTCTGTTAAAAATCTGAACTGTCATAAAAGGTAGGATTTATAGCAGGACTGTGGTGGTTAAATGGTTATTACAGCTTTGTAGGACAAGAGTTATATGTAAATGAGGTGTTTTTGAAGAATGTTTCAAAGATGATACTAACCTCAGCTAGCCTTATTTCCTACCCTAAACTAATCTCTAAATGAGTTGACAATAATAGTTTTAAATATTAGCATCAAGATATAATAAGCCATTTACTTTAACAGTTATTTCTTGACTGTACATATAGTAAAGTCTAAAATGTATTCATGTAAGTTTTTTTTTAAGTGAATCCCTTAAGCCTCAAAAATAAATAACCATTTTACTTTAATTTATTCTGACAATCTACGGCAAAACAGAAACTCTGAGCTGAGACAATACAGAGTGCAAATGTCTCAATCCAACATGTCAGCAAGTAAACACAGCTGCTGTACTTGTTGTCTTAAACAGAATGCGGAGATAAAAGAAAACCTTTGCTCACAACGCACTATTTATTCTCCTAGCTCTTGTTGTGTGTGGTTTTATCTGAAAGTCTAAAATCAAGGCCTGATGTTGCCATTCAGTGTTTTAGATGTGTGAATACCCGGGACATAAACAGTGTAATCAGATTGTTTATATTTGGCCAGTTATTCACTGAAATCAGAACCAACAAACAGGGTCGCATAAATCACCTCTCTCTCCTGCATCAGCCTCTGTCCCTCTGCAGCGTACAGTCGATTAGTTTCCTCCAAAAAGCGCTGCTCAAAGGAGTCTTGATAAATCTGTCAGGGACGGAGAGAAGACAGCTTCATTAAAGCCCTTTATCAACAGGAAACTGACAACTTATCACACCCCTGTGCAGATAATCTTTTTTTTTTGTGGCACAAGATGACAGCCAGGTGATCCAGGCTTACAGATTTACATTTTCCACTTATATGTTGATAATTAAAATAATGAAACGGTCAGTTACCTGCAGGTCAGAGAGCATGCTCAGCAGGCTCCTCAGTAGACTGCGATCTATCGCCTCCCCGTTTCGCTCCCTCTCAATGAGCAGCAGAATCCCGTCAATGGTTTTACTCTGGACCTTCAGATCACTGATGATGTAGAACCTGAACAGCTCCAGACCCATGTCCCTGCAGACCAGAGCAGCCTGTTCAACACACACTTCAACAGAAAATCAGCCTCATGCTGATGACAGTTGATGTCAGAGATCACTCACCAGATTGATGGAAGCATTGAATTTTGTAAAACGTAGGTGCGGTCCAAAAACAAAAATATACTCCTAATCATGATCTGTGGAACAATGGCAAACATTCACAATTAGAAATAAGCACTTACAACATTGTGATTCTTTTTTAACCATTTGCTCATCTGATTCAAATTAAAAGGGGCAACTTTAGACATGGAGATCAGTTTACTCATCGCACAGTCCTTTCCAGGCTGTGAAAACTGTTGTGTATTATGTTCTGTGGTTGTGAAGGAGCTTTCTAAAGCCTGATGAAACAACCTTGATCTTGGAAGGAGTTTGTAGCTTACATTATTTTAACAGCAGGCCTGTGTTTCGAGCTGGGGGTTTAGGAGTTTGAGACTTATATAGGATTTCACGTATAACGCCATTATCTCCCCAGTTCCCCAGTGACACGCTGATGGGTTAAACTACAATCCAAAATACGGACTTTCTGTTAAAAATAGTATTTGTTTTGAGTTTTTTGAGATATTTACACAGGTCACTTCCTACATTAATTTCTAACTCTCTCTCTTTTTTATTATAGTACACTGGTAGAGCTGCTCTCAGCTAAAGTTTTAACAGCAGAGACACTTGACAATGTGATATTACATTTTCTATCCATGACAGGGGTATCACTGTCTAACAGACTGTATAATGCATCGCACAACCTATCTAACTGGCTCTTCAAATATCCAAGCTGGCGATATTTGCGAAGCTTTTTATTTACCAGGCAGGAAGGACTAATGAGGGACACTATTGCTTGAACCATACGAGGGACTAACAGTGAGAATAACTCAGCCTCTGCTGCTTTGATTGTTAGCATCCTTTTTAAAAAATGTCTCTGAAAAGTCCCCCAACTTTGCAGAACACTAAATCAGTGTAATACCCCTTTAAACGTAAAAAGGAATATATTAACATAAGTTCGAGGGATAGGACAAGTACCAACTTAATTAGTCCAGTTGTAAAACATACCATTTGTCTGCAGTGATCCTGCCAGCACTTGTCAATTTTCTTTAGGAAAAGCACGCTGTCCAGGGCATCCGTATGAACAAGGTTAAGGAAAAAGTGCACTTTCATTCAAGAGCTTAAATGCAATATGACTGCATTATTAACACTAGGCTATGTACAATTAACAAGTGGAAAGATCCAGTGACAGAAATTGAAGATGAACTGAGAGCGTAAAAGGATATTCTCTGAACTGATCAATTTGTGCCTTGATGTGGTCTTCACACACGGCCCTCAGCTGTTTGTAAAGCTTGGCAGATATCTTATGGGAGCACAGGTTCTCAACAGCCTGCGGGGACAAAAAAAAAACTAGGTGTCACAAAAATAATTTGGAGAGAAGGCTGTTTCTATTTCAGTAAGGGGCATGAATACAGTGAGCCTTCCTCTGAGAGGCCAGCAGGTCTGTAGTGATACCTGGTAGAGCTCCTCTAGATTGTACTTGATTGAAGTGCTGTTCTGTATGGCCTCGACGGCTTCCTTTAGCTTCTGCCACGTCTCCTGTGTGTAGTTCTCAGGCAATTTGGGTTTTTCTGTGTGAGCAAAACAAAAACACAAACTGTTCTGATAACACCGTAACATTTAGCAGGCCCAGAATGGCAAACAGCAGACCTCAAGGAGCTAGGCAGTGTCCCCAGAGCTACTTTTACAACTGTATTTGTTTCTATTTAAAAGTACAGCCAAGCGATAGTGATGAGGAAAAAAATCTAATATCTGGTTCCTGAACTCTGTTATTAGTCAGGAGATTTTGGTTACTGTAATACGAAGATATCACCAGAGCTCGGTAATATGTTCATTACTGACAATCGAGGTAACCAACTCATGGTATTCATGTCTCTTCTCTCTTGTAACTGCGGTGCACAATGAAATAACTACTCAACATTAGATATTCTATATGTTCGCACTAACCCTTGGCAGGTATTATACATCTTTTAAATACTACATTCTTTAATTCTTCTAAGAGATTTGCACTATCTAATTTTTTTTTTTACTCCTTTATTTCTTGATTAAATCTATTTGCTTCTTGATTTCTTGTTTGTCTGATTTTTAAACTGTTGTGTGTTGGTTGTCTTGACTATGAATGTTTCTTGTTTTCAGGTCTCTCTTGAAAAAAAAAAACGAGATCTTGAATTTATCTGATCCACACACACACAACAAAAAATGTAAATACGGATGAAATCTTCACAACATTATGAATCTGGATATTATTCAAGGATATGCTAAAATAATCAAACTCTTCAAAGCGATGGCCTGAGTTCTGCTGTTGCGCAATACACCAGGGCCAATTCTTTGTATGTGTCAAACAATTTTAATAACTAGTTTTAAAAATTTTAATAAAAAATGTTATCAAATTTCAGAAAAAAATCTAATGAAAGTATCATCAAGGCTTAGTCTTTTTCTATTCTTGTCAGCAATTCCTAATAGGACTTTTAACTTGTTTGACTAAACAAATATCTTTCTTTTCATATATACATTAATTTCTTCTGACTGAACTGAACATATTGACACAGCAGTGAAACCAAGATGACATGTATCATTCTGGGAAATTTGACATGGTTTATCACGTCTGACACATTTCTTAATTCTTAACACACATAGGTTCATATGATTTTAGCTGTAATGCAGCCTTTAGGAGCAAGACAATACTAAAACCCAGACGAGATCTAGTCTCATATCACAATTTTACAATTCTGGACAACCACAGCGCCTTGGGGACTGGTAAGCACTTGAGTTTAAGTTGTATACTACTGTCAGTGAATGATTTTGAGAGCTTGGATCACGTTGTCCACGAGTGTTATCTGCTACCTTTGAAGTTCTTGATGACTAGTTTCTTGGCTGCCCCGGGTTTACTGTTGGAGAAGGTGCCGGAGCCTGCGGTTTTCGTCAGTCCGTTTGCATGGTGTCCCACGCCACCGGACAGGAACACGGCTTTGCTTTTGTTATTGGAGCAAGAAGCAGCAACAGCGGCGGCGGCAGCAGCAGCCTCCTCAGCCATTTTCACATCCAGTCCAATGAAATCCACTGAATCCTCAAACCTCAACTTCTTCTGAATGTGCAGCGGAGTGGGAGAGCAGGAGGAGGAGGAAGAAGAAGAGGAGGAGGAGGAATTCAGGGTCTTGGGAGGCGAAGAAGAGATCGTTCCAGTAGTGTCTTCCCTCTCCGAGCCGTTTATTTTCCTCTTCTTCGTAGATGTGATGTTGCCGCTCTCGTTTTTGACATCAGTAACGTTAGCTGCTGGTCTAGCCTCCTGAGTTGGCGGTGGTGGGGGATTAGGGGAAGATAAACCTGTTGGAAACATGAAAAAACGGGAATACTAATACTTAATAGCCAGTCTTCTGATCCGAAACTTCCAGGCTTGCCGGGGGATGAGCTCAGTGTCCGGGAGCTTTTATCTATCTTAACACGGAGAGGTGTTACACCAAAAAACAAATCCTTTATCCAGTATAAAACAGAAAATAATTTGCAAACTACACAGCTCCACTTGAATCTATCCGTGTCTCTTGTGTCTTGTTATTGCTGGCAGAAGAAGAAAGATGGTTGGCTATTGCTTCCTCTTTTTGCCTCGCTTGGTCTGACCGCGTTGTTGTAGCGTTACAGCCGTTCAGCGAGAGAAGTGAGGCGGCCGTTAAAGAAGATTATTTACAAGAGAAATTAAGCTATGGCAAAAATAAGGCTCACATGATAGGAAAACATCCGCTGGTAAACACGGGGAAAATTTCGCTCATAAATGCTAGTCGGTGACCCCACCGGAAGTACTTTGTCCAAAAGTACTTTTTGCACAAGCGTGTTTTTTTTATAGCGACTAGCAGCGCTGTAACCGGCTGTAACTGTTCTGCACACAAGATGGCGCCACACCAACGCCAAGAACTCTGAAGTTCAAGAGTCAGAAATATTTTATTGATCCCCGAGGGGAAACTCTTTGTAACAGTTGCTCACTTTGCGTATCAAGATATTAAAGAATAGGAATAATAATATAAAGTTATAGGTAACTAGGAAATATAGTGAAATATACAAATATAAAAATATAAATATAAAGTGTGATGTACAGTATTTTACAGAATTACCAGAAATGGTCAAATTGAATGGATACAAATTTACATATAAATATAAAGAGTTTAGTGACATGATAAATACTATTAAATACTAATATTAATAATGAGTAGTGGTAGAGTTGATGTGGAATGGATATCCTTAAATACTACAATATTAGGACAGAGTAAGCAAGATATTGAAGCACATAAAATTGCACATTGAGTATTTAGAACAGAGAAACATTTGTCAGATATTGTTACTGATTAAGAGTTTGACACTCTGAGAGTTAAAGAGTTTGATGGCCACAGGACGGAATGACTTCCTGTGGTGCTCTGTGGTGCATCTAGGAGGGATGGGTCTATCACTGAAAGTGCTCTTGTGTTTGAACAGTACATCATGGAGTGGATGGGACACATTGTCCAAGATGACATGTAGCTTAGACAGCATCATCCTCTCTGAAACCACCTACAGAGAGTCCAGCTTCACACGCACAATGTTACTGGCCTTCCAGATCAGTGTGTTGAGTCTGTTAGCGTTCTCTACCCTCAACCTGCTTCCCCAGCATGCAACAGCAAACAGGATAGCACTGACCACAACAGACTCATAAAACATCCTCAGCATTGTCCAGCAGAGGTTAAAGAGACAGCTCTGGCCCTTCCTAAAGAGGGCTTGAATATTTTTGTCCAGTTTATTGTCCATGTGCACTCCGAGGTACGTCATAGTGTATACAGATAGTTACAAACAAATTGTCTTGCTTTCAAGTTCATTGACCTCCATGATTCTGCACTTTAGAGGGGCACCTTCTTGTTGAATTGAGGTAAAGACAGTAGCTCAGGCGTCAGGCTAGCAGATATTGGTGCCTCTGGGAATCTTACAAGGTTGAGTCTTACAAGAATGTTTACAAGAACTTACTGGCTCCACAGATTATACTACAGAGTATAACTCATGGTTAGTAATAGATTCCAATATGATGTAGCATTGGAGTCTAAACATCAGATAGATTTGTTGTTTTTGGTTAAGGCCAGCTAAAGATGACCTAACAGGAAAAACCTACAGGCACTAGGGGGAAGACAGAAACATAAAAGGGAAATGTTATCCTTCAGATTTAGTGTTGGCATTTCTTCTTATAACTTCTTCATCACAACTGAACTGGCTCACAATAATTCTTCAATCTATATTTATATCTTTAAAAAAAAAAAAAATCCCCCTCTCACATGTTTTGGGGTGGTATGTGTCATCTTCAAGCTGGGGTCCTCCACCAGCGTCCTGGGAGTTTGAGGGTTCTGCGCAGTATCTTAGCTGTTCAAAGGACTGCACTCTTCTGGACAGAGTTTTCAGATGTTGTACCTGGAATCCAGTTTGGGGGTCACAGCCCCCAGTACTCCTACTACTGACATTACTGTTGCTTTTACTCTCCACATCTATATAAATTCAGTTTAGTTCAGTTCGATGTGCTTTATTGGCATGCATGTTTAACTTAAACAATGTTGCCAAAGCAGTTTGCAGCAAAATCACAAGTTTACATTTGAATATAACACAAAGAATGAATGACTGCAATCATGATAATTCAGTTTAGCAATTAAGTTACAACAACAAAAGTAACAAATTCAGATAGAATGTAAACTACAAACAAGAATGAACAAAATTTAACATGCAATGCAGCGAACAGTTTGCTGAGTCACTCGCTGTCCCTCAAGTCGTGACATAAGGACGCATACTATATATATAATATATATACTATATTTATTATATATTTGTTAACACAAAATGATAGATATAAAAAGGTTATTTGAAGCTCGAAGCGGACATCAAAGCCACAGGAGAGGACGGAAGCTCTTATCAAAACCAAATTCGACTATCTGCCATGTAACGTAAACAACTGTCGTAAAATGACGCAACGCCTATACCACTGGCCCTCCCCTGCGAAACAGACGTGCAGTACTTGATAGATTACTTATATTTTGTTATTTACTGGGTTTACTATATCCGATCTAGCACAGTAAGTACAAGCTTTGTCACAACTGAGGAACGCTGTCACAGTGACCATCGAGGATGTTCAAAAAGTACGTTGCTGACTATTTCCATGTTGTCACGGTAGCTAACTACAGCTAGGTGGCTAACGCTAACTGATTAGCAATCGTGTGTTCCGAGTTTGTTGTACGTTCATTGAATGAGACAAGCAGACACGAGTTATGATATCTTGTGAGATCCTCTGTTACTATAGCTTAAATCAGGCCTGTGGCCGTATATATATGTATCAGTGCTGTGTGATCCAACGTTAAAGATAATTCATTCACGTTTCCAAACAAGACGCTTATGCCTTAAATCCAAAAATTTAATCTCAGTATCTTTAGACAATTGGGAACATCCAGGCACATCTCACACTAGCTTAGCATTTTTTCACTTCACTGAAAATTAGAAACATGTATTTGAATTTATTATCCCAATATCAATAGGCACCTTGTTTTGTCTACAAAGGTTTATCTTCCTTTTCAGGGTGTAACGTTATTGAAATTTCTTTGATTATATTTACACAAAAATTCATAGGATTGCCCGAAAGACATGTAAAAGGTGCCTAATTGTTTAACATATATACTTATGTATCCATGTTTTTGATGGAAATAAATGACAGCATGCTGTCACCTCTGAGACTGAAATTTGATTCTCTTTTCAATATATTTGCAAATTGTGGGTATTCATTGATATTGGTTTTTAAAAAAAAACCCATTCTGGATAAACCAACTATGTTTACTGCCAATATTTACCACATTGTGAAAAAAACTGTGCTCCATTGTGGAATAAGTACTGTGAGTTTAATATATTTAAGGCCATAGTGTATCCATTCACTTACCTGTCAATTTAAGTGAGTGAGTGTAAGTGTTCCGTACTTGTATAGCGCCTTTCTAGTCTTTTCGACCACTCAAAGCGCTTTTGATGAAATTTAAAAGTACTAAAATAGAATTAGGTCTAAACAATTATTCAAAATTTTATCAATATTGCAATTTGGGGGCGCAATTTTTGTTTAAAGTGATGTGTCAAAATATAATTTTTAAATTAAATATTGCGGAGATGTCGTTGCCTACACATCATATTCTCGAGACTTAAGAAAACATCTTTGTTTGGTAAACAATTCATTTTAATATGTTAATGTTTAATGAAAGTGAGAAAGATGTAAAACTGATCATTACCCCCAGTATCGCTAATCATATCGCAATTGCAATATTGATCAAAAAATTCGCAATTAGATATGTTTCCCAAATTGTTCAGCCCTGAATAGAATTACACTTTGTTGTAAAAATAAATAAATAAAAGATCTAAGTTACCATATAAAAAGCATGTTCTGTTTTCTGTTTCAGATTTGATGAGAAGGAAAATGTGTCGAACTGTATACAGCTGAAAACATCTGTGATTAAAGGGATCAAAAATCAGCTGTTGGAACAGTTTCCCGACATCGAGTCATGGCTCAATCACATAATGCCAAAAAAGGACCCTGTCAAAATAGTGAGATGGTACGACTTATCATTTCATGTTTCTCAGCAAGGTTCTCTCATGCAATCTGTTTTCAGTATAGTTGCTTTTCTTCTTCAGTTTTTATATGTATATTGTTCCTCCCACAGCCATGAACACATTGAAATCCTGACAGTGAATGGAGAACTGCTCTTCTTCAGACAGAGAGAAGGACCATTCTATCCAACCCTCAGACTGTTGCATAAATGTAAGATCTCCCATTGCCAACTGCTTGATGATGCGTTTGGATTTCCTCACACTGATAAGAAATTCCCTTTTCTTTTAAATAGATCCTTTCATTCTTCCACACCAGCAAGTAGACAAAGGGGCCATAAAATTTGTCCTCAGCGGAGCAAACATCATGTGTCCCGGGCTGACGTCACCAGGCGCTAAACTGTACCCAGCTGGAGCTGACACGGTAGTTGTATCCTTTTATACACGGTGCTGCACATGGAAGGTGATTTCCACACGATATGTTAGTGAAACTGTCCTATGCCATAGAGTTAAATATTATGAAAAAGTATATTAAAATTTTAGTCTCTTTCCACATTTTGAATCACTTGCCTACGAGTTTGTCTTTAACATGTTGATACAGGCCATAATGGCAGAGGGAAAACAGCATGCACTTTGTGTTGGTGTTATGAAGATGTCTGCGGAAAACATGTAAGATTTTTTTCCACCTCTTCCACTTTTTACAGAAACATACATTTCTGTTCTGCTACTCTTTGATGCCTGATCCGTCTTTGTCTTTTGACAGAGAAAAAGTCAACAAGGGAATTGGAATTGAAAACGTTCATTATCTGAATGATGGATTGTGGCACATGAAGACGTATAAGTGATGACATCAACCCCTGCAACGCTCTCCCCCGCACTACCCCTGCACCTGTCCCCCCCACCACCCAGAAAGTGTGGAGCTCTTGACAGCAAGGCATGACCTGCCAATCAACAGTTTACACCTATGGACTAACCTGCTGGAGGCTTTGAATCAGTTGCCATTATGCACAAATAAAAGAAAGATCTTGCCTTACACCTTTAATATTTTGATAAACTTTATTACCTGGTTTTCATGTAGTATGATGCGGAGTAACCAGTTTATTCAACAGTACAGGATGTGTGTCGATATTCAAATAATGAACAAAGGAGTGGCAGGTTGGCATAGGTTTATAACTGTCAGACCTGTTGTTCAGCTCCTCAGTGAAAAAAACTCGACACTGTGCTCTCAGATAAAACCTGGTGAAATTCAAGGTGTTGAATTTACATTCAGTTGCCAATTTATTAAAGCTGATGATACACAGAGCAACTTTTAGAGCAATCGTGCAGGGCAACGTTGTCGTCAATGGTAATGAATAAAGAATACTACCGTAATCCCCTTCCCCCACTACTCCGCCCCGTACCGCCGTTATCCGTAACATAGTCGGACTTGCCACTAGCAAGATTGGCCAGCAACATTGCTCAAAAAGTTGCCCCGTGTATCATCAGCTTTAGTTCACCTAGCTAAAAATAACAGCCCTGCAAAACTAATTACCTTCATGAAGGTTACAATCAGTTTACACTGACTATGTTCTTCTTTTTGAGTTTTTTTTTTCCTCAGTTTTCAAAAGAAATATACTTATTTATTTAATATACCCATAAAACAACATTGAGGTATATTATTTTCCATTCAGCTGTGAAGGCCAATTCTTCATATGTGGAGATGCACTTCATTTGGAGCCGAGCTGTACATTGTATGTTTGACTCAATAATTATACAATCTTTAAATCAGTTGGGTGATGTATTCTCAGAGATCAGGAAAAAAAAGTTGTATGTGGTTAAGATGGTCGAGAGCTTTGAACAGTTAAATAATTTCAAGAACTTGACATTTCCAGAAAACAGCATCACCTAACACAGGTTTAAGACTACAAAAAGACAAACATACAAGATACATAATATTACAATAACGAAAACTTCCAGAGAATCTTGTCTGTCTTAATTTCCCGGCGATCTTCAATCAAAAGAAGAGCACACCCATCGGCTCTGATTACCTACAACACAAAGGAATGGGGCGCTGATTGTGCCAAGTGCAAAAGGTACAAATATACATAAAAGTGTTACTCCCACAAAGAATCCAGTTTTACAAACAGCATAAGAAAACCATCTCCCCAAAGTTAGGTTTGCCATCATAGAAGCAAAACATTTAAAATGCCACATTCAGCTTGAAGTTATGAGTCTCTAGTCATTGTCTGAACCTTCAGGAGGGTAAAATACTAACGAGTCATGAAAATCGTGGCCGAAAGGACGAAGTCTGTAAACTCCAAACATCATAACCTGCATTTGATTCGGTGACATCCCGTTGAATGTGACTGCCATGTTGGAGCAACAGCCCTCCAATACATTAGTGGGGTTGTCCCTCATGCTGTCTGTTATCAGGCCGTCTACGCTCTTACTGTTAAACACGCTCTTTCCATGTGAATCTTCTCCATTTTCTGCAAAGACACCGGTATATTTGAGACACACTGCCAGCTGCTTGTCCTCGCTCAGCTTCCACAGGGCACGTCCTCTTTCAGGACATTTGCCTTCATCCTGGAACACATTCACAAGCCTTCTCAGGGCTTCATAGCTTAGAACAATGCCACTATCGTACGCCACATACTCAAGCTCGCCTGACTTCAAAGCGTTGCCCAGGTAGAAGGGCTCGCTGGGATCCTTTGTGAGCACCAGGTATTTGAGGTTTTCGATGATGGCAAACGTGGTGGGCTGTGCCACAAAGAACCAGCGCAGGTCACCGGCATTCTCATAAGCATGCTTCAGAGCTTTACGTAACCTTGCCCAGTCATCTTTTTCATTCAGGTCTATCGCCTCAAGCGCCTTAGAGCTCTCAGAGGTATAAAACACGGCCTTGTCACAGTGTTTGCTCCAGGTGTCGATGGCAGTGGCCCAGTATAAAAGGACCTTGGGCTGGACCATGATGACGCAAGAGACCCGGACTTGATTAGTCAACTCCTGCACCTGACTGTCAGAGAGGTGCTTCAGCTCATTGTTATCCGGGGCCTTGACGTGATGATGATGATGGTCCTCTGCCCTGAGCTCCCTGTCAGGGCTGAAACTACCCAGGAGTGACAGCACCAAGCAGAAGAGACCTCCCATGACCACCCCCTTCATGAAAGAGCCTCCTTCAGACAACATTATGGCAGCAGACACTGGACAAGAGACAAAACAAATAAAAATATAATCAACCTTATTCAATAAATCTGCAGAATCAATATACGAAATACCTTGTTAGTTGTAGTCCTTACCCGGTTTCTGTTCTACGTTAGAAGGCGCAAAATGTGAAAAATTAAGCAGTTGGTCAAGTCTCTACTAAAAACAAACAGATGAATTTAAGTTTTGACGAAACATTAAATTTTTACTCATTTAGCTGACACTTTTATCCAAAGCGACTTACAATTGCTATATATGTCAGAGGTCGCGTGCCTCTGGAACAACTAGGGGTTAAGTGTCTTGCTCAGGGACACATTGGTAGATATGTCACAGTGTGGAATCAAACCTGGGTCTCTCACACCAAAGGCATGTGTGTTATCCACTGCGATATCGCCACCCTACATTACAGATGGCTCTGTTTGTCCAAATAAGACCAATTGTTTTTTATTATCTTAGACATACTGAAACCACCATAAACGGTTCCTTTACTTCATGTTTAGACCAGTTTAGATTCACTGTAATGGTCTCCTTGCAACATAAATCAGAAAACAATTCACTTCACATTGTACAAAAAGTGTAGGAACAGAGATCATATTACTCTCTTTTCAAGGTCTAACGCCAGCTACCAGTTTACTACAGAGTAAATACATAATTAAGGACTGGTTGTGCAGCCTTGCGCAGTGTGCTCATTACTGACTGGCTGGAGGTGTTTTTCTAGTCATCAGTGGCAGCCAAAATGTAATTTAAAGCTATCCATTACATAACGAGTTCATCTTCCATGGAGCTAGATGTTAAACAATCACTGCGGTACAATGTTTGCTGGCTTGATAAAGAACAATAATGATAAAGCAGTTAAGGTCCGAGTTGAGTAAAAGTATTAAACGGTTGAGCGTTTCGATGAAACATTACGAGCATCTGTCTGTTTGAACCTCTTAAGTTTACATTTTAGCGATTCTGAAAAGCTAGCATGAACATGAACATGAACATGCTGATGTGTGTTATAGGAGTTAAAGCAAACAGTAACTACCAACTGCTAGCTAAGTGTTAGCTTCCCATTTATACTGTGGCTATTCGTTACATTATCTTATTGCTTCTGTTACACTAACGTTACACGACTAACTCGGCTAAATCTTCTTAGCAACATAACGTTAAATATAACGAAATATAAAGAGAGTTTACTGTACCTAGTTAGGTTAATGTTGTCGTGCCAGGTGGTGCTCCTGCTTTCGCTTGTATTTCAACTCTCACCTTTCCCGTTTGCTCGGCTAGGACAGTTTAACAACTAGGTTAGATATGTGCACAGCCCCACCAAACATTAGTGTTTAACACTCACGGACTTCCGCTTTCTGAGATCACGTGACTCCGAGGCGGAGGTCCCGTGTAGCTCCTTTCATTCAAGTTTTATATTATTACATAAATTAATGATAATATAAATAAATAACGTCAAATCAATACATTACGAGATGCCTTTAAAAGTATTAAACTTTAATGTAATGTTGCTTTATCATTCCTTTTTAACTGGGGTTCATTTATTTGTCAAGATGGCAAGATGAGTCTATGGTGTTTACATGGAGAATGCTTGGTACTCAAACACTCTCAAAATAGATACTGTTTCCAAAATGTCATACTTTTTCTGTGATAAAATATATTTTATATTATCATGAAGAATGTTCTGGGTGTGCATATATAAATGACTATATACATTGTTTTATTTTATTTTACTTATTTTACATGTTACCATATTTTAATTAATAATCTGTTTTATGTGTGTTGCATGAAGGACTATAAACTTTCTTTTCATTATACAACCTTATGATAGTATTATTTTTTTAACCAGGGGGAAAGACCCATTGAAATAAAATTTATTTTTCAAGGCACCCCTGGCCAAGAAAGGCAGCAGGAAAGCAAGTCCGACAGTAGCCTACAAACATAAAACGACACAATACAATCAAAAACATATACCCTTTTACCTATATAAAGTAACAGCCCACTATCAAAACCAGTACATTAAAACTTAATTAAGCAGTTAAAATACACTAATGTGACACCTGCTTACTTAAAAATGATAAATGATAACATAAATGATAAATAAGCTACTGTGTACCTCATTTAAGTATATCATTTTTAATTAAAAATGCCCTTTTCCACATTTTTTTAATGGCATTTTTCCCAGCAACACTTTTATTTCATATAATATTTGATTTATTTATTATATTTTACACTTTATATATCCATATTGATTATTTCATAAATGTCTCTATTTATGTAATGTTGATCACTTTGGGGTTCCATAATATTAGCAGTCAATTTTTTGAAATTGTTGATTGGATGGTGATTGTGTATTTTTGTTGTGACAAGCTCTGCTTTTGAGATATTTGAGGCTGGTTTGAACTGTGGGGTATATATAGATATATATCCCTCCTGGGTTGGTATGTGTCATCCTCAAGCTTGGGTCCTCTACCACAGGCCTGGGAGTTTGAGGGTTCTGCGCAGTATCTTAGCTGTTCCTAGGACTGCATTCTTCTGGACAGAGACTTCTGATGTTGTACCTGGAATCTGCTGGAGCCACTCTCCCATGTTAGAACAATGCGCTAGGAGTTGTTTCTTTGTCAGTTTCAATGTTGAGTTTCGAAGCATCCATATATCCCACATTCTCTGCATAAAACCCCTCACACCGGGATTGCTTGCATAGTAGCATTGCTATTGTTGTCCTGGTTCGCTAGCCGGCGAAATTATTAGTACTATAATCAACAGTACCATTATTCATTTTCTGTATGCTGTGTAGTCTCTCTTTCTCTCAAGTTCAAGTTCAAGTTCAATGTGCTTTATTGGCATGAATGTTTCAGTTAAATAATGTTGCCAAAGCAGTTTGCAGCAAAATAAAGAAGTTTACATTTCAATATGACATAACAAGATAATGAATCAAGGCCATTCAATCTCTCTCTCCCTCGTCCTCAACCGGTCGAGGCAGATGGCCGCCCACCCTGAGCAATTGTTCTGCTCGAGGTTTCTGCCTCTTAAAAAGAAGTTTTTCCTTTGTTGCCAAGTGCTTGCTCATGGTGGGAATTGTTGGGTCTCTGTAAATAATATTACAAGCACTCTGCTCAAAGTGGGCATCTGTTGCAATTGTGGGGAAAATTCTAATGTAACTAGAGCTGAAACAATTAGTTGAATAATTGGTTAGTCGATGAACAATTAATAGTTTAAAATAAAATGGCAAAATTCACTGGTCACTCAACCTCTTATATTAGCTTTAATCAATTTATTCATTTTAATTTCATTTTGAGAAAATACTTTATCTACTTAAGCATTATGCAAAGAATTTCTACTAAACTTTACATTTCAAAAATAGTTTAACATTATACTTGGGCAGCAGCTAACAGTTAAAACTTGCTTTGTACATGTTCTTCAATAAAGTGTTGTAAAAAAGAAAAGGTAAAGAAAAAAGAAAAAAAGAAAAAAAACTTCTTCTTGCTTTTAAATATGTACTTCAGGAACATTTGTTCAAGGAAATAGCTTGTACTTGTCAAACTGGATTTAACTGTACAGCTCAGATTAATCTTGTGACACTTTGGAGGGACCCGATCCGCAGGATGGAAACCACTGGTCTAAACTACCTGATTGAGTAAAGTAAAGTAGATAAGCTCCACCTTGACCAGCAACAACAATAAAAAGCTGCTTACTTTATATGTTTTTAACAATTCATTATTAACAATTGAGAAATTTAACAGGCGAAGTTTTAGTTATTTTAAGCATTTTTTTCTGATGATACTTATCTACTTAAACAGGGATTTTAAATGCAGGACTAATTACCTTAAAATTTCCATGACCATAATTAAAGCATGACATTGATAGTTATTGTTTCTTTCCTTTTCCAAATGAGTAATGTGTCTGATATGTCAGTTTTAAAGTCACTGCTTGATCTTAAAGCTAGACTCTGCTGTGCTTTTACATCTGGTCATTGACTGCTCTGCAGCCAAATGTATCAAATGTTGTTGTTTTCAACAGCCATTTCAGAGATGTGGAGACAAGTGTATAAATCACCTGATGCCACTCATCTGAAGAACATTAGTGACCTTTCAGTTTGACAAAAAGCCCTGCGGCACAAAGCCTTTTCGAGCAGCCGAAAATTCTTAACTTGTTTTGATCTTTGATATTTTTGGAGACAATTACTCCTGAGTTTCCTTTTACATTTTAAGCTTTAATGTTCACACTCCAGTGTTTCCCAAAGGACTCTTAGCACAGTTATTTGCATATTCAATTTAAAAGTTCTTCTTAATTGTAGTAGTGCAATGGTTCAAGCTTACTGAACTGGCTCTTCATCAGATAAAGAGAAAATCTGTCCTGGAGCCATCAGGATTATTTGACCTCTGTATATCCTTGCCTAGTCTGGCAGTTGTCTTTGGTGCATGTCCTGTACAGGACATTGCACATTTGCACTTGTGTCTTAAGTTAAAAGCCTGCTATTCTGTACCATGAAATTTGTTTCAGATATTATGGTGCCCAAATGATGTGGCCTAATGACTTTGGTGATCTCCTGACTTTTTCTCTATAGCGCCACTATGAGGTGGACATTTGTGGTTTTCAGTCAAAAGATTAGATTAGATTGCTATGATTGACATTCACTTCCCCCTCAGGGTTAATTGCAAAAACTTGGCTGATCACTTTACTTTTCACCTTGGTCAATAGTTTGGTTTATGACCAAATGCGTGCACGCTAATGACATTACCAAGACATTACCAAATTAAGACTCCCAGTTTTCGAACTACTTGGAAAAGTTTCTGTTTATCTGTCAGTGGTGTTAATTTGTGGAATAAACTAAATAATGAATTAAAGCAATGTCCAAAATATTCCATTTTAAAAAGATGCTCAAAGAAATTATATTCCAGAGAGACAGAGAAACACAGTGCTAGTAATAACCTGGGCTTATATTGAATAATTTGTGGTATGTATAAATATTGTTGTATATGTGTAATATCTTTATGTGAATAGAATATATATTTTCATTGATTATAGATTTATTATCTCTGTAGACTTATTATTTTGTAGTTATTTCCTTAAATATGGTAGTAAGGGTATAAAGGGGTAGGAATACATAAGTTTTACTTCTTCCTACCTCCTTTTTGCACATGTAAATAGAGGTTTTAGAAGAGAAGTACTGCAAAGTATGGAGTTTTACTTTGTTGTTCATTTGTTTTTTATTTTATGTTTCTCTGATTATTTTTTTAATTTTATTTGCATGTTCAAAATAAAGATATAGGCTAAATCAATCAAACATTAGCCATTGTTTACTGCTAATTAGCAAATGCAGGCTAACAAGCTAAACTTGGACGTGTTAGCATTTCTCTCAAAGCACTGCTGTGCCTACTAAATCTAGCCTGAGCTGCTAGCAAGGCAATTGACTCTTGGTTATCTTGGTTATCTTGAATTTGTTTTCCTTTACATTAATTTTTTTGACTCTAACCCTAACCCTTTTTCACATGTGTCTTTTCCAACAGCCTTTTAAAAGATTTTTATTATTGATAACAAATGCAACATGAAATATACAGATACAGAGCAATCTAAAGTTCACATTTGAACCTTTTTTCATCTTAACATAACCTGCTACCCCTTCACCAATCCCTCCAACATCTTCCCCGCAACCCACCCCCAATCTTGGTCAAAATGCACAAAATTTGGAGAATTACAAAAGTAAACTAACAATTGTCAGTACAGACGAAAGAAGAAGATGCACCATGCCACTTTACAGTTGACCCAATAAACTTTGGTTTTCACACAAGCATATAACAAAATGTTTTCATATTTACCACAACAATTTGACATATTTGGCCCCGAAGACAATCGCAATCAAGTGCTTCACAAATGTCATTCAACACAAAATGACGTAGAAACCGGTATACAGTGACATAGTTCCAGCAGCTGTGTTCGTGTGATCGCAGACATGAGCGACGATATATTTGAACAGCCCATCTCACAGAAATGGTGTCAGACATAAACCATTGGAGCTTTGCTGGGCAGCCGCTGATTACTCCTGGAGAGTAAACATTTGTTAGGCCTCTCTGTACAAGCACAGATAGGCTTCGGCTGAATTGACAGGGTCCCCTAAATTGTGTCTATGGCACCTGATCCATCGCGTCAAAACCATTAAGAAGGAGACTGGGTGTGATGATAATGTATTGATCCGATTGTGATGGATGGCCTCTGAGGATATAAAAGTGAAGTTCCTTGCCGAGCAGAGGTATAGTCCAGAACTGGCTAAAGATAAAGGCACCATGATTTCTGTAGCTCTGTTTTACCTTGCCGCTGTGATTTGTTCTGCAAGGCGGACACATGCTCTACCTCTGTACCCTGAAACCGACCTGGAGCCACAGGCAGGTGAGACATTTTGGACGTTTTCTTCAGTTTAGCTGAAATTGTTTAATTACTTTATAGGCAAATTTGACTTTCTGTCAAGAGCACCTTGCACCTTAATGATGGACACAGTGTATTCAACCTGTGCCAGACAACATAACAGTAATTCAACCAAACTCTGTTCATATTCTTCGAGTTAAATGAAATATTCTAATATCCTCTTTTTGAAATGAAGAATCTTTCTACTTAATATACAGCAGGGTTATTAAGGTCATAATGACAGGATGATTTGAGAAAGTTGTTTTATCTCAAAAGATTTCATTCAGAAATTAGTGTCAGAGGTGGAAGGTGGAGCCAACGCTGCTGAGGGGGAGCAGAGAGAGGTCAATAATTTGTATCCTCTACTGATGCAGCACAATGGCGGCAGAGACTCTTGGAATAAAGGTAAAACACAAGTATCATGTTAAATCAGTCACATATATTGTCAACAAAATAGTTTTTTCACCTTGTTTTTTTCTGTTTTTAAGGGACTAAAGATTCAGCACAACAAGATAAGTTTGCAAACATGGTAAGGATGATAATCTACCGTATTAAAATCCATTTGAAGTTCAAAGTGAATTCAAAATTGGAAAAATTCAAAGAAGTAAAAAGTAAAATGACACAGAAAGATCATTTAATACAGAAATTAGCTTTTACTAGAGATTTAAAGGAAGTCACAGAGAACTGAGAGCAAGATTTGTTTTAACAGGAAGGCTGTTTTAGAGTTTGGGGGCTCTGACAATAAATGCAACTCCTTTAGTTTTAAGTCTAGATCTGTGGGATTAGTAGCAGTAGTTTTGTTGCATATGGGCACAGAAGCTCACAAACATATGCTGGAGCCAGACGATGGAGTGCTTTAAAAGTAATACCTTAAAATCCACAGATGAATTTACAACATATTATCTGCATCTGCTTTCGTTGTGTTTTTAGGTTGAGGACCTCAAAGAAGCCGTCTTGAAGCTTGCAGCGGCTGACAAGCTTCGCTCTCAGGGTTTTCTCAGATCAGAGCAGAATTTGCCAAAAACAAACAAAAGGGGTGAGTGACAACGACAAGCCGCACCTGCTGTTACAGTCTTTTACGAGTGCTTTATTATAATGCAATGATCTAATCAGAAGGGTGTTTGACTAAGGCTTGTGCCATTTAAAGCATGACAGATTACTCACACCTAAACAGTTAGCAGAGCAGTATAATACTCTGCTACTAGTAGAAGTACACAGAAATGGACTGGTACGTAACTCCACTGAAGTGAAAGGAAATAGTAACTACTTTTCATATAAAATAAATTGTTTAATGTGTTCTGCATTTATTCATTTAGCTGACGCTTTTATCCAAAGTGACTTACAATTGCTATATATGTCAGAGGTTGCACACCTCTGGAGCAACTAGGGGTTAAGTGTCTTGCTCAGGGACACATTGGTGCCACAGTGGACTTGAACCCGGATCTCGCACACCAAAGGCATGTGTCTTATCCGCTGTACCATCACCACATATAAAGGGTAAAAGACTTATACGCTTAAGTTACAAACAATACGCTTAACAGCACAGAATTCAAACATGCATTGTTTTGAAGACATATTTTATTCCAAATGTGTTTTACTATATTGTCATCCATTATTTTGTCATCTGTTTATACACCAGCCTCCACTTAAGGAGTTACAGTTGTTGATAAACATATTAATAAACAGTTAAATCTGCTTACAAGCACATTATATAGTGTTTTTTTTTTTTATTTAACATTTTTATATACAAGTTATAACTGCTAAATAGGGGCACAATAAGTAAATTGTTACCAAATATAGTACAAGTAAAGTACAAGCAGTACAGTAAGTAAAATGCTACTTGATGATATGTTACAGGGGTAGATAATAAATTATAATTATGTACTTCAGGTGAAGTACATTTTATTTCTAAAATCCAAAATCACAAATTTCCTTTAAAGGATTTTACAATCTGTTCAACATCTAACACTTTCTATCCCTCAATTTGGAAACACTTACTCTTAATAATATAGTCTTCGTTATGCATAACATACAGAAGTACCACTAGTAAACAATATGGAGAAACAGGTTGACAATTAGTTAAATTTTAAAAGTAAATTTCAAATGTAATATGTGTAAAATGTGTTTGGACTGGAGAATGTGGATTAGAACTAACCAAACTTGACTTGAGTTGTCTTCAGCTTCGTTCTTAATATTTCTCTCTGTTGTCCTGACAGCATGTTTCTGGAAATACTGTGTCACCAACTAGAACCCTGCGGCGGCAGGACGTTTGGTTTGATCTCATTTCGCAGCCTGGCTTGAAACGTCTTCACTCTTCAACGGCATTTCCCCCCCCAAACAGTATATTCATCATCCAAAATGGAACAACAGAAAATCTATTTTTGAAGCTTTAACATTTTATGTGGCTGAAAATAAACTTAAATATCAGAAATGCCTTTTCTGTGATGTGCTTTTGGTTGTGATGTAAGTTTTTAATGTACTATATGAGATGTAAAGAAGGACGATGAAATTCAGGATTATTTCTTTGTTCATTTCTACAAGGGAGCATTATTAGCACACACACAAACCACACTACAATGAAAGAAAACCTGACAGATGAATTTGATATTTTTTAATAGTGTGACAGTGAGACAATTTAATCGTATTAAAAGGTATTCGTACAGGATAAGATACAGAAGTGTATTTCATGTTTTGCGTAAAAATGAACTGTTCATGAAGGCTTCTGACACACTTATACAATTGTATATATTTTAATGAGGGTGTTTTGATCAAAGCATGGAAAAATATCTATATTTACACTATAAACAAAAACTCTGCTAAATTACATCAACAGGCAATTGCACGTTTGGCCTTTTAAGTGTGGCATAAACACACCATTGGTCTGTGAGTGACTATGGATAAATAGTCAGTACATACAACCAATAAAACTTTTAGCTTTAGTCTTACTGCAACAACAGGTCAAAGTTTTTCATGTGGAATAGTGTTTGATTCATTGCCACAGTTTATTATTGTAGGTTGTAGCGCCCTCTACAGATCACCATCTTTACATGCATGGTTACAATGGGTGAAAACAGGACTTAAATTACAGAGAATCACAGGTTCATTTCCTCTGGTTGGCCACGCTAAGATAAGCCTTCTCAATTTCAATGTCGGCTGGACATGTCTGTTTGAACTCCTCTCTCTCATAGGCGTTTTGAAGGTATCGCCACACGCCTGTGAACTGGGCCGGGATTTCAAAGTTGCAGTACTTTTTGGCAGCAACCTGAAATAAATGGAAAGGGAGATTAAATTTAAGCATTTTGAGAAACTGGCTACATAAAGATCACTAGGTGAAAGAAGTGCTCAGATCATTTACTTAAGTACCAACACAAACAATGTAAAAATGCTCTGTTACAAGTGAGGTAAAAGAATGTTATACTGTTTATGGTACTTAAGAATAATACATCATATGTTATAGGTTTCTAAAATTTGTGAAGTAACTAGTAAATATAACTATCATATAAATAAAACAATAACAATATTTCTCTTTGAGGCAGTTGCGTACAGCTCAAGTAAACTGTAAAAATACAGCAAATACAAAAGTATTATCAGCTAGTCATCAAGTATCAAAACTACTTGTTCTGCAGAAAATTGATTGAGACACTTTATATATGACATCATTAGATTGCTAATCCTGATGCATCAGCAGCATTTTTACTGTTGCAACTACTCAGGGTGGAGGTATGTCGGTTTTTATATGTACTTTTATTTACAGTTAAGTAGATCAGTCTAGTGGTTCACAACCTAGGTGCCGCGCCCCTCCAATGGGTTACAAGATAAATCTGAAGAGTTGTAACTTGTTTAATGGAAAAGCAAAGAAGAAAAACACAAAATTGGGTTTATTTTTTGCGTTTTCTTTAATTTAATTATTATTTAAATGAAACCATCTGAGAGGTTTAGATGGGAAATTAGAGGGGAACTGCTAACAAATCATCTGAAATATGACATGGGGCCCAAACCACAAACTGTTAGGTTAGGATCCACCATTTTTATCTTTAATAATGCATTGTATTTCATTATCTTATATAATCATATGTTAATGTGAAAGGTAACATGTAAAAGATATCTGTCAATCAAATGCAGTAAAGGTGCAATAGTTCCCTGAAACAAAAGTAGCATAAAATGGTTATAGTATATGTATTCAGTTACTTTCCACCACTGCCTTCACACACCCAAACATGCATTTCACTCATCATGCTAAGATAAAATCTACTTCTACTATACCAGAGACTACCCCAAAATGGAAACAAAAATGATGCAGTGTCTCACCCTGATAACGTGCAGTTTGGGCAGCAGGTTGCAGTCAGCTAAAGTGAGACGGTCGCCGTCCAGGAACTTCCTCTTGGAGACGGTGACGGTTTCTCTGGAGTTATGGTCAATCTCCTCAGGGAGGGGGGAGTTCAGGTAGATATCTAGGCGCTTGAACTCCCTCAGCAGGTTTTTCTCTTGAACTGGAGTCAGAAACACAGATATATGATATTTTGCATGTAATCTACAGGTAGACTGTAAGCTTTTGTATTTAAGTACAGTTTTGAGGTACTTGTACTTGATGTGAGTGCTTCCATTTATGCTACTTTATACTTATACTCAACTACATGTCAAAAGGGAAATATTAGAGAATTCACAGGTGGAGCCATTGCTCTCATGCATGACAAATTGAATGGGCGGCCAGTGTTATAGCATACATACATGTAGTACATACATTGTTAGTAGATACCTATGATAAGCTTATTATTATTGGGGACTGCAGATGTAAATTAGCCTAAGGCTAACTCTGGTGTAATGCATCAAATGTTTACATTTATGTTATTAATTGCACATGGTCCCTTCTAAATAAAAAAATCAATCAATCAATCAATCAATTAAATAAATAAAAGTACTCGTTATGCAGAATAGCACCATTTAAAGTGTTTTTATTATATTATTGGATTATTGTCACTGTGTAGTGCTTCAAAACTTTACTTAAGCACAACAAAGTTAATGTACTTTATTAGTAATGTGATAACACATTAAGAATCTATTTTACTATTTCCAAACATGTCACATCCTTAAAGGTGAGAATAATTGAAACCATTATGAGCCCCAACTCACAGGTGTTATTTGGACTGTTCTTGATGAAAGCAGAGAACTTTGCAAAAATGTCAGCACCCACGTCAAAGGACTCTTTGTTTAGCGGGCTGAGATGAGGATACCTGCAGAGGAGAGAAGAAAGGAGAAGCCTGGGAGTAAACTTGTTTGATGAAAATAAGCCGTCATCATGAACGCACTTCCTTAATATTTGTTTAATGATGGAGTGCAACAATACCTAGGAGGGGCCAGTGTTTGCTCAAGAAACTCCTCGATTTTGATGAAATCTGTTTTGAGGGTGCCATTGTA
Organism: Micropterus dolomieu; assembly: GCF_021292245.1. Classification (NCBI taxonomy): domain Eukaryota; kingdom Metazoa; phylum Chordata; class Actinopteri; order Centrarchiformes; family Centrarchidae; genus Micropterus; species Micropterus dolomieu. The sequence continues at coordinate 21,591,790 of NC_060168.1, read as the reverse complement.
GAGGAGGAAAGGAGGGTTGGTCCCGGGGGCCAGGTCTTTGAGCTCAGCTGGCTTCCTGAAAAGGACGGAAAAAGATGGAGAGAGAAGAGGGCAGGGAAGGGGGAGACATTAGTTATAGATGGATTCAGTTCATTAAATCACACTGTTATCAAGCACGTCAAAACTGAGAGCATGTTGGTTATCAAGGCTGTCAGAATCAAATGTGGCACACTGGATTAATGACTTCAACATTGGCTGCTGGTTACGAAAAAACACACAGCGCTGGGAGTGGTTGGCTGTTTAAGAGGCCCGTAGTGTGTGTTCTGAATCATTCAATTATCAGGATCCTTTCATAATTTCCATGTGTTATTTGCTCACTGGTAATGACCCTGAGAAATTCACACAACAAAGCCTCAATTTAAGAAGGTGTTTGAAAGCGACACAGAGCTCTTTGTACACTTTGGCTTCACGGGCCCCTCCCTCCAACCTCTGTTAGAGTGAGCAACACGTGGAGAAATGGTTTGGATTACTGAAAGAAACTTCTCAATTTCTCTCTCGTTTGCTTCTTAATAGAGTTCTGTGTGAAAGTCCCCATGGCCAGATGCTCAGGAAGTGTTTGTGCCAGGGGAGGGGTGCTTACTTCCTCATGTCAACAGTGGTCACTGTAAACTTGACTCCTTTCAGCCACAAAACCATGAAGAGCCTTTGACAGAAGGGGCAGTTCCCCACGTTTTCACCATCATGTCCAGCCTGAAAAACACAGTATTACAATTTTAATTTGATGACCACATGAGCTGCAAAAAAAGCTAGTGAAGCAATCACAATATCTCTTCTCCTCCCTTCTGCTGATAAACAAATAATTTTGGAAGTGAAAGGCGTGTCTGAGATGTCGAAAGGCAGTTTCTTCCATGGAGGGGAAAAGCAGGCATTGTGTTGTAGAGGAAAACAACAGACACTAACATTTGCTCTTCTCCACCTTCAGCCAGCTCAAAGACGACAACACACATCTGTTTAAAGCCCAGTGTATTTCTGAGCACCAGCTTTTAGCTAATGTGTTGTTGTTAAAGGAATTAGTTTGACATTTTAGTAAATATGCTTATTGGCTTTCTTGCTGAGAGTTAGATGAGAAGATCCACACCACTTTCATCTATGTACAGGAAATATGTAGCTACGACCACCAGCAGCTGGTTAGCTTAGCTTAGCATAAAGACTGGTGGGGGAAACAGCTAACCTGACTTTGTCCACAAGTAACTAAATGTGCCTACGGCACCTCCAAGCTCACTAAATAACACACCTTACAGATCTTGTTTGTTTCATTTATATAAAAACCTAACTTTAAAAAAGATTATGGGGGCTTATGTGCTAGACTATTTCTTGGATGGGAGCAGTGATTTCATTGAGTCTTGCTTGTGCCCAACCAAGGAATGGTCCTGCACATGACTCCAGTAAAAACACAGCTTGTGGTTTTATATACTAAGTTTTGTAAAGATTTAACAAACAAGATTTTATAGGTGAATTTGTGAGCTGTTAGCTGCTGGTAGGTGATTTTTTTTTAACCTTTTAGCAGAGCCAGGCTAGCTGTTTCCCCTCATTTCCAGTCTTTATGCTAAACTAAGCTTACCAACTACTGTAGCTTTATATTTACTGTACAATAATGAGAGTGGTATTGATCTCTGAAATGAGCAAATATTCTCCAAAATGTCAAACTATTCCTTTAAGTTATTGAATGTTGAATGTTTTATTTACAATAAGACTTAATGTGCTGTTTATCACATATTCTACTGTCTGTGTTATTTTTTTATTTGCTTTACTTGACCTTGTTTCACATATCAGAGGCCATTAACATCAACACATTTGTTTACAGGTATAACACTGGCAGAATACAAAGATTCTGATGTATTTTAAGGTTTGGATATTAGGCAACAACGTGAGGTGAGAAATGTGTTGTTTATGTGACTTATTGATATAGAGGACTATATCTGAATGTGTACGTAAGTGAAGTGGGTGTGCCTGGTTCAGGCTTGGGGCCAGTCACCCTTCATGCTCCCCGCTACTGATGGGTGTGCTATGATAAGGTCTAGACTGGCTGTCTGTGGCCAGAGTTCAATGATAAAAATGTGCTGTGACCCTCAGCAGGGATACAAACACCTCAGCATCTGTAACACACGGTATCTGTAGATGGCACCCACCAAAATGAGAGTTGTCCTCTGATTGATGCTGCTCATACAGTAACATACTGATGCTGATAAATGAGCAGCAAATCCTTGTGCGACTCCTTCATTTGCCTACATGTTTTCCTCAAACAAATTGGGAGAAATTGCATGCGGAGTGGGATTATACAAAGCACATTCTTTTGACAGTGAATTCCCCCACATGTTGCAGCCTATTTCATCTATACTTCTCTTGCAAGAAATTATTGAATTTGAAAAGGAATTACTGACCTTAATGAACAACTCGATGCTTGGCTCCTTGTCTGAGTTCTGCCGAAGTGCCATGTCGTCCCAAAAAAAGTTTAATTCACTTTTTTTTTCACTAAGTCCAAGTATTTGCTCTTCTCCTTAAAGGTTATTTGCACCCCAAAAATCCACCAAGCCACACAGAGAAAGCTGATAATACTGAACCTTAACAAGTGGTACTCTGGTTTCAAGTGTTTTTGTGGTCGTGGATGTCAGGAGAAAGTAAGTGTAGCACTTCACATCTGGTTGTGTTTGTTTGAGGGCTCCTTGGAGGCTATCGCTCTGAACATACAAGTCAGGGGAGAGGGAGGATCCAGAGAGATGGGCGGGGTACACACTCTTATATACCCTAAGCCAAATTCTGGAGAGCTTAAAATAGAATTCTCTGCATATTGCAATACACAGGAACTGATAACCCCATGTGACTCACACAAATTCAGACAATTCATTTCATCACAAAAGCAGCTTTGTTTCCCTGTATACTGAGTACTCCATATGGAGACAATGATAAAAAATTCTATCTTGACCTTGACCCTTTAGTTAACGTCAACATTAATATGCTGCTTAAACATAAATAATAATAATAATAATAATCTAATAACAGAATAAATAATAATATAGCATTAAGGTGACTTTAATTTGCCATCCTTCAGGTACATTTTACTGATAATACGTAAATATTTTACCTAGTAAAAAAAGGAAAAGTTTAAGTGCAGGACAACTACTTGTAATAGAGTACTTTTACATTGTGGCATTGCTACTTTGGCTTAAGTAAATATTCAGAGCAAAATCTCTGAATATTCCTGCCACCACTGAGTATAGTATATATGTTTCTAATTGTATAATGTTTTATATTTTATCGTACCAACAGAAGAGGTCAAGTGGGGTTGTCACCATGCTTTTAAACAAAGGGGTATTTTTAGAAATGCATCATGGTGAAGGGAATCCCCTCATCGTATTGGGCATAAAAAGGAAGGAGATTTACTTTTGATTTCTGATGTGTGTTGCATGAATTGAGGTGTGAAGAAAGTTTGGAGTATTGAAGAAACCTTTGTGCTTTACAGTTAAAGACATTTGATATTTTCCCCATTGAATACAATACATTTTCTAAGTGGTAATTAATAATGATAAGTAAAGCTGTCTTGGTAAATACATTAATGAATGCGACAGATTAAATTTCAGCTCATGACCACAAGTCCTCAGAGAGTTTAGGACTGAGGGCTCAGTTCAGTATTGGCATTTCTTGTAATATGTATCACTTGCAGTAAATAGGGGAAGGGAAATTTTATGACAAAATCCCCATGCCGTGGTGTAGACTTCTCTAAAAAATAAGATGAACAACATGTGTGGGATTATGCAATCATCGCAATCACAAGGAGAAAATGCTCTGGGTCGAGTACTGTGTTTTACTGGCTGTGTGCCATTTAAAACAAACCAATCTCATTTAAATTCCAAACAGATCCTGGAAATGTGATGAACAAATCTCAACCATCACAGGAAATCTAACAGGCAGAGACAGTTGTTGAAAAAAAAGCATCCTCCTCTTTCCTTTTAAATGTCTAAAAAGACAAACTGAAACCTAATCTCCCTTTCCACATGGTGGTACGACCAGTCCTCCAACACAGTCAGAGTGGACAGTTTTAAGGAATAATTACTCCCCTTGTTGACACTTCCTATGGGAGGTGAATGGAATTTTACTGGAGTAAAAGGTGGGTGTTTCACTCTTACTGATTAAGACATGGGCTTCCCATTTTAAATTATCAGCCCACACTGTTACGTCCACTCAACTACTCATGGAGGGAGTGTTTCGTGTGTGCTAAATGACTGGAGTGCCATTCAGATGTTCATTTTGAGTCACCATCACAAGTGGCTGCAATCACTGATAATGTCCTCAGTACTGGTGTATGACTTCACATGTGTTTTTCTGTCAGTGTTTGGTTGGTATGACAACAGCCATCACACCAGATTGAGAAATAAATCATTTGTAAAAGGGAAACTGAGGTTAAAATCACAGCATTTACAGTAAACTGGCTACGCAGATAGGACATTCAACAGGAGAGATTTCCTGGAAAAAATAACTGGCAGCAGTGGAAATGCGTTAATTCACCAGTGACCTTTCACTTCCTCTTCCATAGACAAAAAGATAGGAAAGACCTACCTCATAGAGAGAGATACACATATCTCCAGTGGACACACACAGCAGCTGGAAGTGACCTCCTGGAAAAAAGTGCTTTATCTCCATAAACAGGACTCACTATTGACAACCCAGTCCAACCCACCCACACACACACAAACACACCTACACACACACACACACACACACACACAAGGTCAGGATGTCAAAGATTTTATTCTGTAAGCAAAATATTAACATGCCAGGGAGCCTCTGCTCTGCAGTTCTGTGATGGATTCAATATGGCTGTCTTTTATATATATATCATAAAAGCAAAGTGTTTGGTCACAGAGCTTCGTTAGCTTTCTTTCTTATACGAAAAGACTAATATCACTCTCGTGTCTGGTAGGAGATTAGCCTAGCTTAGCATAAAGACTAACAGCAGGGGGAAATAGCTGGTTGCCTATGACAGCCTGTGGATTGGTTTCTATGTCAAGGACTCGGGACAGTTTTGCTGGGGAAATTCAAAGGATGTGACGTTTGTACGAGAACAGTGTGCAACACTAGCTAAGGCACCAGATTCTGCTCTCTATTAGTATTTCTTAGTGAACAACAGCTGAGCACAGTGGCACAGATTTGTCACCACAGGTTGCCAGGTGTGATGTCAGCGTGCCTGAGACATATACAGAAACCTCTGCTCACAGGGCGTCTCTGGCAATCTGCTGTTTGTTAAGAAATACCTCCAGCACATAACTCCCCCTAAAATTACAAAAAGGTAATTTTCCTCAACAGACAGTTACAACTGTGCTTTGCCTACTGTGACTTGAAAAAGGCAGATTGCCATTTTTAAATTCTACACTATTTGTGTATGGATTACACAAATGAGATACATGTTACCAGAGATCCCAAGTCCCTCCCCTTCTGGTGGACCACCATGGGACCCTATTTCAGAAAAAATATGTAAGGTAGTCAATGGCAAGAGACAGCAATTTGTTTGATCCCGTTTGAATTGTAATCACTGTTTGTTGTAAAACTGCTGAAGTATAACACCGTGAAAATACATAATTACAAAGACCACAAACCCAAAAGTCGTGTATGTGTCATCAAAACTTTATCTCTCACTGACTGAAGCTAACATTACTGAAGCTAATGTCAAAAAACATACATTAGAAGATGATGTGGTGAAAGAACCAGGAGTCGTTGGATTAAACTCATCAGGTGAGATACATTTCTGTGTTGAACATAGCTAAGTTACCTAGCTAGTGAATGATAGCTAGCAGTTCCATGTTAACATGTAGAGCTGTAGTCCATTGAACAGTTTTCACACAAAACTAAATGTTAACTTAATTTATATTTTAAATTGACAAAGATATTTGTGTAATTCACATGGGCTAAAAAATAACTTGTCTCACGCCATTGACTGCCATACATATTTTTTTGAAATAAGGGGTCCCATAAAGCGGAAGTGAGGACTTAGGCACTCTATTATATAATTATTATAATTATTCAATAACTTTTGAGATTTGGTTTCCCCCTTCTTGTTTATGCTAAGCTAAACTCAGCTAATAGCCTTCTGGCTGTGGCTCCTGATCTCCGTACTTAACAAATAGACTAACAATTTGAAATAAAGCAAATAAAAATTAAATAACTTTGTCCTTATGTTCAAGGCACAACCTACAAAAGCCAACGGAAGTCACATGACAGGTTTTTTTTTGCAATGTTGCCTTTTTTTAAATAAACTTAACGGTGACAGTGTTTATTTTCCTGTATACCTGTCTACCAGGTAAGCATTACACAAAACTAGGAATATAAAAACAAATGTACATGTATCCACACACATAACATCATCTCAAACTCAGCCAAAGCAACACTTAGTTGTCAGCTCTTTGTTTATTGCTAAAGGGGGGTGGCTGTTTTTTATAAACACAATGGCATCATTGACCTACTGACGGCTCTCTCCCAGTCAGTCAATCGCACAACAACTCATTACAACAAAGTCCCAGGGTATGTCGTGCAGGATATGCACAATGAGAGTGCCATGGAGTTCTTCTGCCTCTTCTTACCTCTTCTTTTGGCTCTGAGGATACCCACCGCACATTCTGCTCCTGATTTCTCTCGTAAGTGCTTTTTGCTTTTTTTTTAGCAGAAAGTCAAAATGCTGACTGTTTATGTGAAGGATTTGCAAAGGAGGCTAGAGAGACATTAAGCATCCTCTACTATTTTCTGCACATCCTGCTTTTCAAACAGCTGGTGCAACTCATGCTGTAAGACCAAAATCATAGTCCTGAACTTTTATCTGCACACAGAATAGGACAAGATACTCCCAAAGCATTAAATCAACTATATTTGAGTTGTTTGACTCCTAGAAAAATATGTGATGGATGATGTGATGTGTTCAGACAAAGCCAAAGGTGGCTCGACACCTCCATTGTGAGCATTGCAGTGTACGTCTCTATTTGACCTCAGCAGATATTTCCACTTTGTGTGTGGCTGCAGCCTCTGAGGGGTCTAATAATAGGTCATTGTGAGCGAGTGCCTGGTACTGCCTCTCATTTGCTTCCTCAAGCTTCACACACACACACACACACACACACACACACACACACACACACACACACACACAAGGTACCAAGTACAGGAAGCACACATGGGAGGGGAGACTTCACTTCACTGTCCATGTTCTGTTGTCTTGTATGTTTGTATGTGTGGTCATAGTCTAAATATTGTCTTGGACAGCTACACCCAGTAACTGGGACTCACCCTGTTGACAAAAGAGGACTAAAAAATAAATCTAGTAAGTCACACTGTTGATTTACCAATTATGGACAATGAAGGGTTTTTAAATTCTCTATTATTTAGTAATAATAACTGAGTTAGCCAGTCATTTCTGCTTTCTTAACAATGGTAAATAATTGCCTTGTTACTATAGTAATAAATCAAATTTCAAACTCTTGTTTTATTACTTACATAAGTAAAACAAGTAAAAAAAATTTTTTCAATTGCTAACCTGCGTTGGTCAAAACTGAAGTCACATTGTCAAAACTCTTCACACAGTCAGCACAACAGAAGTGTATGTGGACCAAACTGTGAATAATTTTTCATTGCTTTCACACAAAATGCATTCAATGACCCCTTTCTCCAAAATTCATGAACAATGTATATCTGCAGCACATTTTTCAAATGCTAACACACTGTGTCCAAAATTGTTAAAAACACATTCAAAACAGATTGATGGTAAATGTACTGCATTTCTGCAGTGACCAGAATGAAATAAGTAGAAAATCTTAGAAGGCAGGCAATATCACTTTTGGAAATGTGAATTTGGTCAGCACAACGACAATTGCCAGAGTCCTGGAGAAACATAAAATAAGGACGAAGCAGTTGTACACTGTACCATTCGAGAGAAACTGTGAACGTGTGAAAGAACTCCGTTATCAATATGTCCAGGTAAGATGTCTGTTCAATAATCAATCAGGGAACATACACAGTGATGCATAATGTGAAGTCCTGTAAAACTGTGTATTTACTGTATTTTAAAGAGTCATGGAGGTTGGAAGCCAGGGAAACTGCACATATATTCATCTTTGTGGATGAAGCTGGATTCAACCTGGCAAAAACACGCCGCAGGGGAAGAAATGTGATTGGACAGAGAGCAACCGTGGATGTCCCAGGGCAGAGAGGAGCTAACATCACGATGTGTGCAGCACTGTCCAATGATGGTTTGCTGTTTCCCAAACCACTCATTGGCCCCTACAATATGGATAGGCTCGTGTCTTTCCTGGATGACCTGCATAACCGCCTTGCGCCAGGGGAGGAGAGAGGAGCAAGAAACTCCCCTATCTTTGTTGTTGTGTGGGATAATGTGGCATTCCACCACTCTGCTGCAGTTACGAGACTGGTTCGCTGCACATCCCAGGATGTCAGTACTGTTCCTGCCTCCATACTCCCCCTTCTTAAACCCCACAGAGGAGTTTTTCTCTGCATGGAGGTGGAATGTGTATGACCACCATCCACATGACCAGATGACCTTACTGGATGCCATGAATGTGGGATGTGGAGACACTTCTCCTGAAGACTGCCAGGGTTGGATTCAAGAAGATACTTTCCAAGATGCATCGCCAGGGAAGACATAAGATGTGATGTTGATGAGAACTTGTGGCCAAATGCAGCAGAGAGCGAGGACTAGCACCCTCAAGTACTGTACATTATGAGTTTTTGAGGTGTTTCTTATTTGTATTACTGTTTGCAGCCCTGGAATTCCAGAAATTTGTGGGG
>NC_060168.1:21469959-21582947 GCF_021292245.1 Micropterus dolomieu | reverse complement strand
GGGGGGGGTTTGTTTCAACTTACAGTAAGATTTTTCACAGTTTACAATACTATCCACAGATATAGAAAAAATAAAGGATATTCAAGCATATTGCTGCATTTGTGACGCATTCTTGTTACATATACTTGTTACAGTACCGTCAAAGTGAAAATATGTTATTGTTATTGTATAATGAAAACCTAGTTTATTTGCTCATGCTTCAAAAATAAAAGTTCTTCATTTATGTAATGCTCCCTGTTTTAAGTGTTTTACAGGTCATTGTTTTATGAGTGAGGCTGTATGCTTTCTAAATGAGAATTGTTGCCAGTGTTTGGTGGTTTGAGTGACTTTTGGAGGTCAGATTAACTGTTTGGCCAAGACGCATGTTGGTATTGCAGACTGTGTGAAGAGTTTTGAAAAAGTGTCTTCAGTTGTGACCATTGCATCTTAGCAATTGAAAAAAACTGTAAACGAGATGAAACTGACATTAAAGAGGCGGTATTATGCTTTTAGCTTTTTACCTCTCCTTTTTTGAGTTATATACCTTTTTTGTGCATGTACTAGGTTTGCAAAGTGGAAAAGCCCAAAGTCCACCCCAAAGGGAGTTCCCATCTCACCACAGAAAATTCTGCTGTACACTGCCTGAAAACAGCTTGTTTGTAGTCCAGCCGTTTCGAGCCGTTTCCCTAAATGCCCATCATATAGGCTAATGCTCGCCAAGGGATGCTGCAGCACACCTCTCCTCTCCCTTCCAAACACTAGCTACCCTCCAGGCAGTCAATGGACATGAAGTTGTTACTGTGATGTAGAGACAGAGCTCAGTTAAAACGTTGTGGATGAAAAATACTTTTGTTATAGATTAATAACTCACCACTATGAAACTCTTGCTCCAGCTGAACGGAAGCCCTCTGTTGACCGGCTACTCACTGACCTGCCCTTCTCTGCTTCTGATTGGCTAGTAGTCCTTAACTTAAGCGCTTTGCAGGTTCAAAAACGCGAGGCCCACAGCAATGCTTTTTTTTATGTTGCTAGGCAACCACCGAATCAGCTGTCCTGTAAGTCTAATCAAAGATGGGCGCCAGCGATCTGTAGCCTAGGCTAATCTTTGGTTTGCCGCTAATTAATAACTTTCAAATTAGCTGAAGCTTGATCACAACTCACAGGTCTGTGTCTTTGTTGCTAAAAACATCTGCTTTAACACGCAGGAGACAGGGAAAGGGAGATCCGTGTGTAGCCTATAGCCTACATGATACCTCAGAATGAGGAGACACTGCTGGTAAGCCTACCAGTTGGTCCAGTAGCTTCGTCTTAATGATGGTCGGTTTAAGGCGTATTTTAGGATGAGTTGGGGCCAGTTTGTTGCAGTCTCCGGACAATCCAAGCAACTGTAAACTTCCGTCAGCACAACATTGGGCCTGTCTGTCCATTCATTCGATTGGACAATGGAAAAACGCGAATAGGCTACAATTAAAAAACGGCGCCTCTCGCTGCATAGAACGCGTTCTGTCTGATCCGGGCCATAAAAGTGAAATTAACATCACCTTGTGTTATTTTTTAGTATATCTTCACACCATCCTGAAGAACCACACGGCTCATGCTTGTGATGGAGACATGCTCATCATCGAGTGTCCCTCCAGGACGTCTGTGACGGTTCTGTCAGCTTTCTATGGACGACGTGTTCCTAATCAGCATTTATGCCCCTCTGCAAACACAAACATAACTGTGGAGGAGGATAAAGAATGCACTTCCCCAGTTGCGATGGAGGTACATAAAGCTACAGTGAGATGAATGTGAAACAGTGTATGTTTTATAAAAGCACCCTCAAATGCTTTCATGTCTCACACAGCAGTAGTCAACATGTTTTCCCTGCCTTGCAGAAAGTACTGTCAGAGTGTCAGGATCACCAGTCCTGTCACATCCCTGTCTTCAGTCCAGTGTTTGGGCAGGACCCCTGTCCTCTCACCAGCAAGTACCTTCTAGTCTCCTATAAGTGCAGACCAGGTATGGTGCTATACTTATTATGTAGACACTCAAATAGTGATCTGGCAAAAAAAATCTTACCTCAAGGTCATCCTACTAGCTTTTCCCCCAGGCTTTCAACCATTTCACGCATCAGAAGATGCAATTTGCTGTCATGGAGGGCTGTTGACAAGCAAGTTCACTGGCTGTTACGATTTCATTCATGGCACTTTTGGGACTTCTTGTTCTTATTGACTCATAAGTTTAACAGAACACAACAACAACAACAACAACAAATGTCTCTTTATGAAAATTGAGCCAAATTCATCTGCTATTGGAGGAAGTGTGATATGGTTGAAAGCTCTGGAATAGGCTAATGAATGGACCTTGAGTGGAGTTGTTTGGAAAAACAACTTATTCACAAACTTTGGCAATTATGTTTTTTAGAACAATAATTGCCATAGTTTTATTGAATGCATCTTTTTCTATCTTTCAGGCAGCCGCCGACTTTTGATCATTTAACTATGAAAATCAACTTGTAGTGACTTAAAACCTGATTGAGATATAGTCGATCAATCACAGTTAACATCATCCCTATTTTTACTGACTGATTTGGAAAGCATGCACTGAATACCACATTGTGATATACACACAAACCACACAACAATAACATAAATTTGACTTCTTTTATTCCAAAATTACTCCCGAAGGAAGTATATAGACTAGGACTATAGAAAATGACATCATCCTTGTTTTGCTGCGAAGCTTCGACTGTGAGATTGAGAGTCGAATCAGGCTCCGCCCATCGAAGCATCAATCTTCGACTATTCAGGATCAGTCCTAATATAATAATAATAATAATAATAATAATCCTTATTTGTAGAGCACTTTTCAAAAACAAGTTACAAAGTGCTTTAACAAGTGTAAAGAATAATACAAAAAAAAGATAAGAGCATGAAAATTTAATATAAAATTAGTAAAATACAATAAAATAAAAGGGATAAAATAAAGTCAAATAAGATCGGGAAAAGCTCTCCTATAAAAGTATGTTTTAAGAAGGGACTTAAAAGAGTTCACTGACTCAGCTGACCTGATAGACATAATGTAGAAACATAATGCAACTACATTAATGAAGTAAGTTAACAGAAGGGAGCAAATACAAAACAATAAAGAAAACACTGATAAATATTCAAGTGTTATTTTAACAAACTTTAATTTTATATTTTTTGTTGTTGAATAATGTCTTTAACATGGCTTGGATTAAACCCTTAGTATTGTTTAAATAATCTGTTTCTCTCACTGTCAAAGCTTGAAAGAGTTTATGATGAAAGCCATCAGCTTCATCTCCAACCATCAAACACAAAGCACATGGTCTTGGAACATAATCAAATAAATATCTCTTCTTTGAAATATGCAGCGCATAGAGACCACAGTTACATTTGGATAGATTTGTTCTGCACACAGGGTTCAGCAGAAAGACATATTTTTTAAAAACAAAATCAGTAATAAAAGTAGATGATCTCAACTATTACGGATTCACCCACGTGAGTCATTTGATTTGCCGACACATATGAAATCACTGTCTTAAAGGAAGACAATGAAATATGTTATTCATAGTGATGAGCTCAACATGAACAAACTAGATGTTCATCAAAATACTCCTTTCTGTAATTATGTATTATGTTTGTGTGCATCTCATCTGTTTTTCAGAGCACCACAGCACGAGGCTGGTATGTGAAAATGAGCGTCTGAGGCTGATGTGTAAAAATGAAACTGTCCTCGCCATCTACTCGGCCACGTTTGGACACCTGCTGCATGGGAGTCCCTACTGTCCTCAGGAACCTGGATCACATAATGACATGGGTCTGAAACAGGGCGCTTGAGTGTCAAAAAACATCAGTTGTATAGACACAGTGGAGATTAACTGATGTGCTCTATTTATCTATTTGCACACATTAATTAAACATTAGTTGAATTATGCACAGAAATGATTTGTTCACTGGCACATCTTCAGTGAGACCGTTTAATCACAACTGTATTGTTGACACCAGAGCACAATGGTACAATATTTAACTGACTGCAGTTATTAATTTTACTAAACTTATTGAACTTATTCCAGAGTGTTTGTCACCTTCGGCTCTGAGGAAGGTGTCACGCAGGTGTCATGGCAGAGCGAACTGCTCAGTACTGGCTGATACTCAAACCTTCGGGGACCCCTGCTTTCCCGGCACCAGGAAACACCTGCGAGTGTCCTTCACTTGTGGTACGTGACGAACCGGAAGTTACTACTTGTGACTGACATGGTTTGCTGCATCATGTAAAAATCTCTCATTTTCTCTTCAGTGCCTCGGTATCTTCTGGAAGATGTGGGTCGAGGGTCAACAGATCCTTTCATGATCTCAGACTACACACACGGTGAGAGTAAGATTGAAAATTCTCAGGTTTTGTTGCATGCAGCAGTCTTTGACTGGCGTCTGAGCCCAGACCCCTCTTCACCTGCAGGTGGATGGTACACTGGCCCCACCTACAGGCCTCAAAATGTGCTCTTAACCAACTCTCTGGAGATCATTGAAAAAATATTGGGTATGTGCACTGGTGCCTGTAGACCTCAGGCTAGGGTTGCATGTAAATGTAATATTGTTGTGGTTAGATCATATTTAATGGACCATACAGGTGTTTTAGCACATTTTAGTTGCACAAAATTGACATTAACTCAGTGGAAGAATGGGCTTCAGAAGTAATACATAGAAAAATTGATGGGAGACATTTGAATGCTGAATCACATTGCATTTAAAGTACGTCGTAGCTGCCCGTCCAAGCCTATTTGTGCTCCTTTAGCTTAAACTGAGCATATTAAAAATATAACAATGGCTCCCCTCCATTTTTCTATGTAGTGATGCAGAATTTGCATAAATACTTTGCACTACTGCTGACTATTTTCCAAAGAATATCATAGTTTTTTCTCATTTCACTCAGCCATTCGTTCACTTTCCAGTTCATTATAGTATATTAAAATGAACTAGCACATGTGAAAGCTGCTTAAGATATCAGGTAATCAGTCTAAATCAGTTTAAATGTTTTGTCAAGATTACATCATCAATGAATGGCAACAGCTGAAAGCTTGCTTTTCTTTTTTTGAATTTCCCGGGATGGTGCATTTGTGGGGGCGGAACAGTGGTGCAGTGTCGCCTCACAGCAAGAAAGTCGCGGGTTCAAACCCCGGTTGCCGCAGCCTTTCTGTGTGGAGTTTGCATGTTCTCCCCGTGTCTGCGTGGGTTCTCTCCGGGTGCTCCGGCTTCTTCCCACCATCCAGAGACATGCGGACTAGGTTAATTGGTGACCCTAAATTGTCCTTAGGTGTGTGTGAGTGTGACTGGTGTTTGTCTATGTGTGGCCCTGCGATGGACTGGTGACCTGTCCAGGGTGTACCCCGCCTTTCGCCCGATGTCAGCTGGGATTGGCTCCAGCCCCCCGCGACCCTGTACGTAGGATAAGCGGTTGACGATGGATGGATGGATGGTGCATTTGTGTGCTGGTGGGAGAAATCATTAAAACATCCATGTTCATTAAGACAAAGAACAGCCAATATGGACATTTGCGGACAAAATGACTGTGAAATGTACAGAACACAACTTCATATTCCCAGTGATCAAATACATACCAAAAAACTCTCCCAATTAGTCGCCTGTCCCTTTTACTGGCCTGGTGTGGCTACCTGTTTTGACCAATAAACGCAGGTCTCAATTGACCCTTCGCTAAGCCCCGCCCCCATTAGTTACTGTTACTAAGTCGAACAAACTGTTGGCGCTGCCATTGTCTATTACTGCACTCCCCGGAGAAATACCTTCAATTTTGTTGGAAGAAGCGATCTCAAAAAGAAGCAGACACTTTTGCAGTTGCATTATACATTTGAAGGTTGTATTCAGGCTGTCAAACTGACTCAAACAGACATAAAAAAAATTAATAATTGAAGCTAAAGCCTACCAATCACAGTACAAGTGATGCCCTGACGATTGAGACAAAAGACAATGATATTAAGAATCAACACTGTTCCTGTAAAGCTGGGTAGGCCTCTATTCATTATTACAATCATTAAAAAGCAGATGAGTAGGGCTTTGTTATGTTGTATTCAGTAGGAAATTAGCTAGCGTTAGCTAACTAACATCACATTAGGAACAACCCACAGCCGAAATTTTTCTGGATTTGTTTTAGGTTTTGGAAAGAGAATAAATCGTACTTCTGGGTAGCGACTGTAATTATTACAAGTGTCCCAGGAACAGCGTTTGACCGTATCTTGATAAAATATACTGTGAAAAAAAGCTAGAAAACGACTCCTTTTACATTAGAGTCAATTGAGCACAGACATGACAGTGTCAGACCTCAGTTAGAGCGAGTCCTATACTGCGCTGTGATTGGTCAGCTATGTATTCGGGGCGTTGCTTAGCCAAGGGTCAAATAGAAGTCCGTTCTGATTTTTATAGAAGTTCTCTGGATGTATAAAGCCTCTTGAAACCCACCGAGTCACCTGCTTGAGCTAAGCTGCTTAGAGCACACCAATATAAATATTTAAACTTTTGTCAATGTGGACATGCTACAGATCGTTACATCAGTTAGATTCTCCATAATTAAATTGTTCAGTTCATTTCACGGAAACAATGAGCACTAAAGTATAAGTCATTTAGATTTACATGGTAAAATAATTAAAGGCCTGTCCCATAAAGACGCCTGTCCCGATACAGGCAGGGTGAGTTCAGTGAATGAATCAAAGTTTATGGTATTTTAATTAAGTTTAAAACCTCTGCAAGTAGATTTTATCATGTAGTATTGACAGGACTGCTTGGGAAGGTAAAAGCGCATTAAACAATGTAAAAATGTTTTAAATTATCAACAGTAATGCAAAGTGTAAGCAAGAAAATTGGTTGACGCATGTAATAACACCAGTAGGGTCCTTAAAGAGATAATTTGGTGCAGAAGGCCAAGATGTTTAACTGGATAGACAACTGTGAATCTGCTGCATCTTATGTGAGCACATTCTTTCAGGTCTCCCAGAGCGAGTGGCTCTCTACTTTGTCTCTGGCATCTGTGCTGGTCTGGTTTTCCTGCTCTGCCTGTTTGGTCTGCGCTCCACACTAGTGAGGGATGTTAAAGATCTGTTTTCTGAGCTGAACGATGAGCTTAAAGCGTCTCGCAGACAGCGCAAGGAGCTCATGGAGGACCTCTTTGACGATGACATCTCAGACACGTCGTCCTTCTGTCGACTTACACAATCCTACCGCACTACTGACATCTTCAGTCCTTCCACTTTGACAGTAGAGATGGTCGAACGCGAGGTGGAACAGACGAGAGATTTGCCCAACGGAGACATTTGGCCACATCGAGACTCCAGCCCTTATGCCATTCACAAAATGAAAACCTACAACAATTGAGAGAAGTCACCTGGATGAGTGCAACTACAGCTTCTGTTGAGTGTCCACATACAGACATTTATTTTACTTTTAAAACAATTTGACAGTTCCTCCTTTTCTATGTATTGTCATTCACGACCAACAGTGGTGGAAAGAGTATTCAGATAATTTATTTAATTAAAAGTAGCAATATCACACTGTAAAAATACATTTTTACAGTTTATTTGTTTAGCACATTTCATACACAAAGGCCAGTGCTTTACAAAAAGTATAAAAAGGCAAATAAACAAATAAAACCAGAAAATAGGACTATTAATAAAAGAAAGACTAAATAGAATGATACAAAGACAACAGTAGAAATACAGTAGATTGAAAACATTGAAGAAGTGCAAAAGTATAAAAATGTAATATTTTTAAACGACCTTAGGAAAGGCAGTCGCAAATAGAAATGTTTACCTAAGTAAAGTATTATCAGTGAAATGCACTTAAAGTATCTGTTATAACACAAGACATAATATATTATATATATATGTTTTTGGATTAACATTTCTGCTGCATTAATGTGCATTTTAATGATTTAGTTGTTAAGGTTGTGGTAATTGGAACTACTTTATATACTATTATAGGGATGGACGAAGGTTTCACATCTTTCGATATCGATAATTATTACGATATGTATCAAACCGTTATTTCTTTTGAGTTTAAAGGCAGATTTTTGCTCCTGAGTGAAAGTTGAAGAAACCTGATGGTTAATTGTGGTTTAAACTCTTCTTTATGGTCAGAAGATAACAAAAGCTTGAGGCCAAACAGTGCATCACTTCACAATCCTGAGGTAGAACATTCCAAACAATTATGATAAAAGCTTTAAAAGCTTTGTCAACAAATATGCATGAGTAAAATTAAGTGAAAGCATTTTTCAGTCCTTTTTACTCAAAAAAATAAACATCTTAAAATTAAGTACTAATTTGTGTATGATTTAAGTGAATAAAATCAAAAAATTATTGAATATTTATTGAACATTTGTTATATTGTTATTGAAAAAAATTATATAACGATAATTATTGTTATTGTTTTATTGTCCAGGCCTAACTGTTGGTAATCTACAGCAATGCATCATAATATCATCATATAGCGTCGCTGTCCTGTGGAACCACAGATCTCTAAAAAGTCAAAGCCCTGTTTTCAGCTTTGTGACAATGCACTTTAATGCAGGTTATACAATGTATTTTTAATTGTTTAGTTTAAGAAGTAGGCGACTTTTTTCACCATATTTGGAGAGAGTTTTCACCGGACTGGAGGGGTATGAAATATTTAAATCTGAAAAGTAACACTAGTAAAGCTGTCAGACAAATGTAGTGCAGTAAAAAGTAAAATATACCTCTGAGATGTAGTGCAGTAGAAGGATAAACAAACTAGGTTTATTATAATCATTATTAACATTAACATATCCAAAGACATGCAGGCTAGGTTAATTGGTGTCTCTAAAATTGTCCTTAGGTGTGAATGTGAGTGTGAGTGGTTGTTTGTCTATGTGTGGCCCTGCGATGGACTGGCGACCTGTCCAGGGTGTACCCCGCCTTTCGCCCAATGTCAGCTGGGATTGGCTCCAGACCCCCCTCGACCCTGTACGCAGGATAAGCGGTTGAGGATGGATGGATGGATGGATGAACATTAACATCAGATGACTTGTTCTCTAAATAAATGTCAAAAAAATAACTGAGGACAAAGATTTGACCTCAGTTCATTTAACAAATATGCTGCCTACATTTGTTTTGATGTAAAAATGTTGAAACAACTTTAGACTGTGCATTACAAAGAAAGTCATTCTACATAATAAAGATTGTTTTAGTGCAGTGAGCGGCCTTTTTACAGTGATGCCTCTGTTTAATGTTTCACAAATAGTACTTAAATAGTTAAAGAACCAATGCACAGTGAGCAACACGGGATGTAAGTCAGGGTAAATCTGTCAGATGCCGACAGCAGCTCCTAATTTGTTCTGACTTTTCTCAAATGTAATTTTTTTCTTAGTCAAATGCTGGATGCTTTTATGTCTTCTGGCCTCTAGAAATTCTACAAATGAAACAAGAAAGGAAGAATCACTGTTTAGTATGACTGCTCATAACTCATCTCCATCACAGGGTATATTGTGAGGAGGGGTCACAAGTGGACATTGCTTCATTTTAAGGGGTCACATGCCAAAAAAGTTAGATATTGTGAATAAGAAGATTTATCAATTTATAACAATGCATCATATTTAATAAGTGTAAAATCAAAGTAACTATAGCAGATAAGTAAATGTAGAAAGTAAAAAGTACATTATTTCCCCCTGAATTGTAGTGGAGTAGAAGTGTACTTAAGTAAAGTGCCGCAAAATTGTGCTTGGCTACTAAAGTTTAATGTAAATAATTATGAATTTACCATATAATATTTCAGATTTTCTTTGATGCTTTGAAGTCAGAAGTGTGGACCAGAGAAAGTGACGTTATGTGCCTCATACTTGTTGCCAACTGAAGAAGAAGAATGGATAAGAAACAGCTATTTCAATAAGTAAAGCAGAAGCTAAGGCAGAAATCAGGTCGACCATTAATAAAATGTGTCAGGTATGTTGGGATGCAGAGGAGAAAGGAAGGCATTTATGCTGCATTCAACAAAAGGTTGGGACAAAGAGGCTCACTGGAAGAAAATGAAGGGAAGACACCAATGTAACTAGGCTAAGTATTGGACACTGTGGGTTTAATAAGTACTTACATATTATGGGTAAGCACATATCAGAGAGGTATGAATGTTGTGACAGTACTGAGTCTGTTAAATGTGGTTTTTGAGTGTCAGAAATATGAGAGGGAAAAGAAAAAGACGAAAGAGGACATAAGTAGGTTAGGGTTTCAAGGGAATTCACTTGGGGACTTACTGACAAAGTCATTAAATTACGTTAGTACACTTTTATTTAGGTCCTTAAAGGTCAGAAAGGATACAATGTATTTTTGGTTTTGTTATTGTTTTTTTGTTGCTGTTTTTGCTTCTTCTTTTTTTTTTAATCTCCGGCCCACACTCCAGTACAGTAGGTGGCGTTAATGCACCATGTAAGTTGGATGCCAGCCGCCGTAAAACAACAATGAAGAAGAAGAAGAAGAATGGACAAATAACTAAGCAGGGAGCGGGTCGGGAGAAGGAGGGAGTGCTGCAAACTCTCTCTCCACTGTAGCGTAACTAGCGACACAACCAACTAACTGCCACTTATGTAGTCAGAGCAGCCTTTTCCCTGAGCAGAAGAGAAGTAGACATTTAAATGTTTTTAACAGAATGCCGCACACTTACCGGGATATACTAACTTATCGGCTCTGTTGAACATTCGTGACCCCATCCAGCAGCTGCAACAACATCTGGCTAACAAGCGGTTAGCATTAGCAAAAAACCGCTGAACAGCTGTCACCCGGAAGGCCGCCGCCGCACCGGGTTGGGATTTAACTTTCTCTGTCCGTGTATGGACTGAACCAACACCAAGCCTCTAGCCAATGATAAATCGCTATTTATTCTATATCGGTAAGAATGGAGTCCTCTTTGGGGATATGCGACGAGGAGTGCTTGGCAATATCCTTTTTGAATTAAGTTACAACCTTTTTCGTGTTTTTACTCCCCAGTTTGCTTTAGCTCGTTGGCTAACGTTAGCTTTATCATTTTCCCAACCGGGTAGCTAAGTAGCTAACGTCAGTTAACACTAGCAAGTCGGCTAACTTGTAACTGTAGTTTAGTAGCTAGCTGGTGAACTCTGTTATTTACCTGGTTCTTTTATCGCTACAGTTTCCTTCTAATTCAGTTCACTGGCGTTGCTATCCATGCTAATATGACCAGTCTCATCTAACTAATTAGACCCACTTGTTTTTTTTAACATTAAAAAACGTTTGGCATGATTTAATTTACATTTGCTGCCGCTAACCAACTCAACCACTGAACTGCTTTCTCTATCTTTTCCAGTGCCTTATGACATTTGTCATATTAATTTGCCTTCTTATTTTCTATAAGCATGGCTTCTAACAGAGATCACTATTTCTGAGGACTAACCATGCGCACATTAACATGAAAGTAAGGTCCTGTCTGAGGTTAATTATTAACAGCTCATGCTTGTGATGTCCAAGCTCCTTTCTCATCCTCAGTCAAAATAATTCCTTGATTGTGATGCTCACACTGTGAAAGGTCAGGAGCTGAGGGCTGGCCAGAAGGAGCCCAGACTACTGTCACTAATTGAGCGCAGTGGAGAGTTTATGTAAGTATTAGAGAATCTGATGACTGAAAATGTATGTGTGTTAGTAGGTTAAGCTAGTGAGATGTCACAGGTTAAGTTTGAGTTTTGAAGCAGCTCTAAGATTTCAATTTATAGATATTATGATAAAATGAAAGTTTTTGACAGCTTTTCTGTGTTCGAAGGTAGATACTTGCTGTGGTATAGCTGAAGTGGCTGGCCATGTACTGTGGGCAGGTATCTTTATTCTGCTGCCTTTGACTGACATGCACTGAGTAGCTGTGCGTCTTTTTAGGACAAATATGGCTGTTTAACATGCAAAATGAACCCATTGGATGAAAAGATGTGTGCCATGAAGGTGTCACACTAATAGACAAGATGATTTTAGATTGTACAGTTTGGTTATTGTGGCTTGGGGTTGGTTATCTTGTCTTATCTAATGATGAATAGATTTGATTGCAAATTACATTACATAAACACTAAACTAAGCATCAAACAGGTCAGCAGTACCCAACACCACACCCAGCATACCTGAGGATGTTATAGTCACAAAAAATGTTCAGTTTCAGGTGTCATGCAGCCAGGCTGAAATAAGAAAGTCTGCTATGGGACACATTTAAACCAGCACTTGGCAGCTTCAGCGTTTGTGTTGTGAAAAGGGATGTTGTAGTTGACGTCAGTGTTAAACCATCAGTGTTGTTTGTGTTTGTAGACTGTTGTGGCGTGCACAAGCGTGAGGGACAAACCATTTAGCAGCCAGTTCACCACCTATTATCCAGCATTCCTCCACTTAGTCCTGGACTGTAATGAGACTCACATGGGCACACAAGCTCTGTCCTCAGCTGACTGTATTAAAACCACACATGCTAAACTCCACTCCTGACAGGGAGAAAAGGGTGAAAAGTCATGGAGACCAGGAGCTTTCAGGGTTGTAGTTGGTGCTTTACAGATATTATCACATGTTATAATAATTGTATAATTTTATGGCACCTTGTTATCACAGGGTGAAGAAAATAACAGGAGAAGCACATTACAATGCAACACCCTAACAGTAAATATCATTGCAAATCTGTAGGCTGTATGTTAGTGTGGTTAATTGAACATCTTATTAAGCATCTTCTAGTCATTGTTGGTGCTGATGTAATTGTGACAACCTGTCATCTTTGCCATTGCAAACAAAACCTAACACTAATGATGGATGAAGAATAGCATACCATATCCATCCCATGCCATCTTCTATCTACGTCCACAATGTTACACTTGTTACCTTTCCCTCTGAAGTCCTCGGCCATCTTGAAGTCATAAAAAAGGAACCCATGTTGCCTCCCAGAGGTGTCCATGCTGATTCTGATCCCTTTTTCTAATTTCTAACTTTTCATTTGTCTTCTATTTAAGTCGTTCTGTTTGACACAGTTCAGACTTTTGCAGTCTTTCTCTACTAATGGACCAATATCAATTTGAAGCTATAATAGACATGTACAAACAACTAGGTCAAAGTTATTTTTAAAGGTGACATAAAGCGGCTTACATATGTTTAAAGAGGACAAAGAATAGAAACTATATCCTCAAAAATAAACATCAAGTTGAAGCGTGTCTGACCATCTCAATTAAAATGTTCACCACAACATTCGTGTTTAATTCAGGGCTGCTGTATTGTAAGTAGGGTGACCAGATGGGAATGGATGAAATTTGGGATGGGGGGGCTACCAGTACATTCAGTGTCAATGAACATTAACACGTGAAAATCAAAACACAACGCTAAAATTAATTATTTTTGTTCATGAAGTCACCTGTCTGTCATTAGGAAAAACACGACAACTGTGGATATGTAACAGTGGGTAAATCATGATCTTTTACCTAATTTTTATTTTATTCATTTCAACAGTGCAGTGTCACAACTGTCCGTGCAATGCGCATGTTGGATGTTGGGTTTCTGTAAATAATATCACAGATTACGGTCTAGACCTTCTCTTTTATGAGCGCTTATGAGATAACTGTTGTTGTGATTTGGCGCAATATAAATAAAATAGAATTTAATGATGATCTCTCGACCATGGCTGCCTGAAGCTACACTTTCCCTGTCCTCGCGACTGTAACTTCCACTAACCACAAGAAAACAAAAAGGGGAAAAGAGCACGAGTGTTACTTTGTGGCTATAACAAAGCTGTTAACACAATGTACAGATACCCTGCAACCCCTGCTGGAGCAAGAGAAATACACAACGATCAGTATTTAATGATTAATTAAGCCATAATCAAAACCCATGTTAAGTCTAATTTTCGAAACAAACCAGACCGGAGTCGGGACAACTGCTCGTAATTCGGGACTGTCCTGAATTTTGGGGACATCTGGTCACCCTAATTATAAGGTGTTTCTGTTATTTTGGATGTTCCCCGCTGTTGATTTTTATGTAGCTTACGACATCAGAGGGCCTCTTGCTGATTCAGGAAACTGTGGGTTCCTCTGACACATTTAGTCCAGAAGGGCTGAATCATTTTCCTCTCTTCAACAGTAATCAGACTTATTGTGAAGTGGAGAGGAAGTGTGGGCAGGGCCCAGCGTGCCGCTTTGACCCTGGCTCCTAGTCAGTCATCGTTAGGAGAGTGAAATATGACCTTGCCTACATTGAACACATCACAGATTTGGAGCTGCTTAGATTGCCTATGGTTTTTAATGACCCAAAGTTTAGCTCCTCTCAAAGTGCTCTAGGTTGCTACAACAAAACTTGACCGAAATGGAGCGATTGTTAGTTAATTATTTGCTTTTTGAACTACTAGACTGAAAATTAGACTAAAGGGGACTTTTGCATGTGTGCATGTGCATTTCAGATTTTTGTAAATCTTAAATTCACATTTTCATCACTTAATTATAATTAATCCTAATAATAAAACACTTACCCATACTGCATCTCAAATGTTGAGTTATTCTAATATTTTCAAAGTGAATGATGTGCATGATCCACCTTTTTTATATTTGCTAGAGAATGGCTGTAATGAAGGGAAAAAGAGAAATTGCTGAAGCTTTTCTGTAAATGCATTGTTGATTTAATTGATAATCCTGAATGATACTGAAACATCACAGAGATGATTTTAAGTGTGCTGTTCTCACGCAGATTGGGTGTTTTGGCCACCCCTGATGTTGTTGTGTCTCGTCCAGTGGCTCAGCTGTCTATACCCATCAATGGTAATTTTGAAATAGTGCGAGGTAAGTAACTTTTTTGTTCTTTTAATATCTAATTCATAGTATTAACTGTTTTGGGTATGCTAAGTGAAATAAAATGTTAAGGATATTTTAAGTCAACTGCTACTAGGGCTGGGCAATAAAACAATAATAATAATTATAACAATATAATTTTCCTCAATAACAATATAACAAATTTTCAATGAATGGTTGATTTAATTAACGAACAAATTATCACTTTATTTTTCTTTGAAGATATTAATCTTGTAGAGAAAAATGGACTGAAAGAGATTTTACTCTAAAAAGAGCAAAAATTTGACTTAAAACGTGAAAGAAATAATGAATTGACATTTTACAGTGGTAATTATAGCTTTCAAATCATATGACATTTTTCATCGTGATAACATATTTGGCCAAATCACCCAGATCTTACTGCAAACTATTTTTAATTTATTTATATTCTTCTATAAGAAGTTTTGGATTCCTGTGCAATTATCCCACCCACTATGCATAGTAGTGTTACTGTTTACTCAGGGTCAGGTCACAGTGATGTAAAAGTGAAAGTCCAGGGAACATTTCCTTTGTACTTGGAAGACAAAATTTAAAAACACGACAACTCAAGGCTGTTGAAACAATTTATATCACCACTGGTTTACTGCCACAACAGACCTTTGAACTGCATGGGCACAGTTTAAGCTCTCTTTTCTCTTTCATTTCAGAGGCTGAAGAGGCTCTTCTTATAAACTTGTCAGTGGATTGTAAGTACTTTTTAAAATCTCTTTTCAGGTACTAATTCATTTTCCTCCTTTTGTTTTCAGAAATTATGCAGGAAATATTTTGTTTTGGTCCTTAAAGCAAGCCGGAAAGAATGATTTATTGTGGAAACAAAAGAGAGCTAAAGCATGGCAGTTATTGCAACACAGCCCGGCTACATTTTTAGAGAATGCCTTCAGCCAAATGTCTACGTCCTTTATTTAGCAGCAGACGCTGGTCATGAGTTACCAAGGATCTCTGAAAGAATGCTGAATTGTCTCACTATTAAATCACTTTGCTTTGTTTTCCAGACAGTCTGCATTTCTAATGTTTGCAAAGTCCCAAGGTGTCGAACATGTGTGTAAGTGTGTGTTTTCTGTTCCCCCTCTGAAGCCAGTGTTAGGATACGAATCAAAGGAGAAAAAGCCCCAGAGCTGCTGTTGGAACTTCAGGATGATGAGCGTACTCAGACTTTCATCGCCCAGGTGAAGAGTGCTCAGCAGCAAGGTAAGACTCCGCTGTCTGCCATTAGCCTGAAGCAGATGGATGATTAATTATTTATTAATCATCCAGTCACTCATTTAACATTTATTCACTGAAGGTGGATTACACCACTTGCTGATTTCCTGTGAATTTTTGCCACCCAAGACTCAGATCCAGTTTTAAAGGTGCCAACCCACCTTTGTGAATACAGCCAGAAAGGACTAAACCTTACGTCATTATACTTTAATTCTTACATTTGTTTTAGCCATGTCACTATTACCGATACTGGTACTTTTGTACCTTTTTTTGATCCCCAAAATTATAAGCTATCAATGGCAGTATGTGCAAGGATGTGTGTGTACTGACAGCATTGCTGCAAAGTAATGGGATTTTATTTTTTGAGAGCAATTATAGTTAGTTGAGGAAAAGAAATATGAAATATTTGTCAAGGATATTGCTTTTTTGTATGTGCTACCTATTATCCTTTAGGCATATTTTAAAAAAAATCTATATGTATTCATTGTATTCAAGATATTCTGTTGACCTTAAAAGCTATTGCATAGGAGTCAGTTGGAATTATCTGCAGTGTAAAAGATGCCACCACTTGAAATAGGGATCATATATTGTATCTTGGAGAAGAGTGGTGAGTGTTCAGTTTATTTCATTGACTTGTATTACTTGTGCTCTGGTTTGCACCTCTGTGTGTCAGCTGCCAGAAATAAAACATAAAATAGTTTAACTTTCACACAACTGTCTGTGGTTTATCAAACCTATATATGTATATTGGTTTACCATGTATTATATCTCACATTTCTATGCTATATTAGTGCTCTAGCCAAGGCAACTTTTTGGCTGAACAGTGAGATGATTTTGTTAAAAGAAAACTCAGAGGGTCTTCAGTGACCTAATCCTGACAAGTGGCATCAATATTGTGATTTAATATGCAATTAACTTTTAAGCTCTTTACCTTCTGTATTATTCAAAATGGACAAGCAGTAAATCAGTGTATAGTATGACCAACACAATATTAGATAGATAGAACATACACTGTTCTTTCTTTTGAGTCAGGCCTGTGTTATGATGAATTAGGTAGAATTATTATTATGAGCAATCGTGGAGAAAATATATAAAATTGTAATAATATGAGAAAGATAATTTGAGTCAAGTCATGGCATTAAAGAATATGATACAATATCATCAGTTCGGCCTACCTACAGACCACAAGAAAAAACAAGTTCACCAGTGTGTTATTCAGTAAGCGCTCCAGACAAAACCAACAGTTCAACCACCAATTAACTAGTCCTTATGTCAGTTCTAATCTCCTCCATCCAGTCCATCTTTCTGTATCCCAGTAAGAAAACAAAAAATACTCAGTCTGAGGTTCAATTCAAAAGTTGGCCAATGAAAATAAAACATAGTGACGCCTCTCATGTTTAATAGACGAGCTTAGTAATTCTCCGACACCATCGGAGTTTCCCCCCCCTCCTCCCCCGCAGCCTGCGATGCTGGTAAGCGGCGCACTGGCTATAACCAGGCTGTAACTCGGGACAGACTGGGCCTCTTTCGGATTTGTGAGTTTGATTTGAAATGCCATTTCACAGATATTTCCTAAGCTGTCTGGTGGCTGTATGTGTGACGCAGGCACGTGTCTTTCTGTTGTGCATTTTTCCTGTCCGTCAGCCGCGGAAGGCCCGACGATTTCACCCACCACCACCACGTTACCCGCGGGTGGCGGGTGCTACTTTCATTCCCTGTGTGACACTAAAGTTTCTGTATTGTCAGCTTCTGTCAAGCTTAAGGCCATTGTACAACAACAAGTCACGGTACAGCGTAACGTGCAAAGTTGATGCTTCATCTGCAGACTGCTTTCCTCTTGGGTGTAATGCAGCCTTTGCGATTAGAAAATCTCGTTTTATTACATTAATATCGCAAATGCAATAAATCGTTCAGCCCTAATTTGTACTTGTAGCTGTGCAGACCTACTTAGTAATAGCCTGTTAGCTGTTGTTAGCGGACATTTTGCTCAGACAGGTGCAATTTAGTAGATCTTTGAAAAGTAGCACCACTGCAAATTATTGGATGGTGATGACATGCTTAAAGTTGTTGAATCCTTTGGATGGCATTATAGATTTCAATTGCAGAAAGGCACAGTGATCATGCAGCACACATGCAGTGGATGAATCACTTTTAGATTAATCAAATGAACAAGTTATCTTGTACCTCCACAAAACACTGAGCTTTGCAGAGATCACAAAATACTGTATAAAGATGTGAAGACGTTGATGTTGTATGAAGACTGGTGTGTAATTTTAGGACTCCACAAAGGTTCTTGTGACCATATATAATAAGTGGATAAAGACTGGAAATGTTTTGCCTCATTGCATTTTTGATGTGTGTGCAAACTGTGGCTTAAATCCACGTTTTGGTTGTGACCTCACTTCAGCACTGGGGCAACCTGGTCATGCAGTTTTACTGCAACCACTATCATTTGCTTTTACTGACTAGTTCAGTGTTTCCCATTAATTAACGAGACCATGGCGGCCCGCCATAGTCTAATTTGCTCTGCCATAGTCTCAAAATGAACCGAAAATAGTTTTACACATCTCATAATAAGGTTTCAGACCTCTAACATTGTGTTTTGGGGGCGCTGCTGTAAGCTCGCACGCTCTGGCATCCGACTCGAGACAACCACTTTTCTTTTGAGGTAACGTTAACTACGGTAACGTTAACGGCCTGTTTCTGTCACTCGTTTGTGAGACAGCGATTAAGCCAGTTGCGCCTACATCTGGAGTGCACACGTATTAACGCCTTTATGCTAAATCCACTGTAACGGCCCAGTGCGAGCTGACAGGCAGGTTAGCGACTTTATCCTGTCAGTTTCGCTCTTTACAAAGACAAGTTGCATTATGAGAGTCCTACCTGAAGAGAGGCTGTGAAGTCTTCATGTTACGCGATACAAGAACCACGCAACATTATTTATCAAACTTTTGTTGGTTTTCAAAATAAGGTCTCTATACAGGATGGAAATAAGATTCATTGGATCATATTCACAGAAATTATAAAACATATTACATGTGTCCATTAAAAGTAAAAAATAAAATTTTAGGGAAATTACATATCATTTTCTATTCTTTGATTAGGGTTTTTGGAAAAACATAATAAAATAAAAATAAATTTGTTGACTTTTTTTGCTGTTTAATCACTATTTATAGCTATACAATGGGTTTATGGTTAAATAATTTATTAGAGCACAATATTGTTTATAAGCGTACATTTTGCACCAAATTAATGCATTTAACTTTAAAATTTAGAAAATATTTCTTCCGAGTGGGCATGCCCCCCGACCCCCCAACAAGGTCCGAGGCCCACCCACCATACTCTCAAGATCCTGTGGGAAACACTGCTAGTTAATAATTATAACATCAGTAGTACTACAGTGGAACCGTGCCTTCTTGAGTCCTGCTATCAACAAGTCACTGTAATGCCAACATTGATTTTCTGGGTGTTGGCTCATTTTTACGTGTTTGTATTTACACACAGTGAGGTTGGTTAAAACAGGATGAGATTTACTTTAAGCCAAATGTTTCACAAGGCACATTAGCTTCTATCTTGAGCAAGCTGTAGCACTTTTATTGTTTATTTTTTTTAATACAGCTTAAGAAAATCCTTGGAAAGCTGCTCCTCCTGCTTGAGTAAGGTTGTGTTGACTCTGAGCCTCCTTTTGACAATGCTGTTTCATTTTCTCAGTTGAATCCAAACTCACGAAACCCAAAGCGATGGAGCCCCTTGCACCAGCAGCCCTGAGAGGTCCAGTCCCCATCCCACCGCAAAGAGCAAACAGGAACGCTAACTCTGTTGGCTCTGGAGTCAACCCCCCCAAATCTAGCAGTGCACTGCCTCCCAACCTCAATAATAGCATGTCAACAATTCAGACTAACACAGGTAATATACGCATACACTGTGTTTACATTTGAAAATATCCAATGGTTAAGAAAATAACATGCATAAATTGTAGCTACTTTGAAAACAAAGCCCATAAATGCATTTGTTGCAGTTATCCAAATTACTTTCTATTGCTGCTAAATTGAATCCTCTGTTTTTCTCTTACTGTTTCCGAAGGTCCAGTTCAATCGCTTGCCTCAGACTTTGGATTTGAGGAGAACTTCAACCATGCTCTCAAAGTGGAGGAAAAGAAGAACCACCAGAATCGCATAGTGGCCTCTAGGGAGCCTCCTCCTGTTCCCCCTTTGCCTCCTCGCAAAGGCTCCTACATTCCATCCAATCCTCTGCCTCCTCCACCAGTCCCTAAAGACAGAACTGTGTCCTTTCAGACCAAAGACAACTCCTTTGTTACTAACACCAAACCAGAGTAAGTTAACCGTTGATGACAGTTATGTCAGATTTACTGAAAACACAAGAAACTGCTATTTCATGACCAGATATTCTTTATATGTATATATGACTTTAAGACAGTTTTGATTTTATAACTGCAGTTCAGGAGGCTAAGTTTCCCAAGGTAGAATATGTGGTGTTATATAATACCTACTTTTCCCATTGCAGTAGCTTTAGGTCAGGGTTTGAACGTGTGGACAGACCACCGTCTTGGTGCGACAGCCCCACCACCAACACCATGAGACAGTCCATGTTCTCCAGCCAGGCAGGACAAAGAGAATACCTCATCAAACACCGCCTGGGTAAGAAGGAGAAAGAGTATGTGGATCTCCAGACCTTCAGGTGAGAGGAGCTTCTTTGTTCTGTATGTCATTTGATTATAGACCTACAATATTTAAAAAAAAAACAACGCAGCTCCTGCACATAGTAAATACTGCTCTTTTGTTTCTTTAGGTTTTTCACAGGCACGTGGAATGTGAACGGCCAGTCTCCAGACAGCAGCCTTGAGCCGTGGCTCTGTTGTGACCCAGAAGCTCCTGATATTTATGCTCTGGGGTCAGTAAGAATTTATCACACAGTACTTTTCTGACCAAGAAGTCATACATATCGTCCTCTACTATTGCTTCACTAACATCCAATATGGTGGCTTGGTTTATGACTCTAGTTTTCAAGAACTGGACCTGAGCACTGAAGCTTTCTTGTACATGGACTCGTCCAAGGAGCAGCTGTGGGTGGAAGCTGTGGAGAGGAGCTTGCACCCAAAAGCCAAGTACAAGAGGGTGAGTAGAGAAAGACCTTCTGAACGATGAAATGGGCAATTGTGCCTCAGGAAGTAGCGCCGGTTGTCCAGTAATCACAGGGTTGGTGGTTCCATCCCCCAGATCCTCCTGTCCACACAAGTGTCCATGGGCAAGAGGCTGAACCACAAACCCTGTCTGTGTGTGTGAATGGCTTAATGAGCAGTAAAGCAAATTGGTTAAAAGCAATATATTAATGCAGCAATTTCTGATGAATTAATACTGTCTAGGACAATTGCCATGTTGATGCATTATTAAAGGTACTAACTTGCTTTTTTTCATGACTACAGGTTCGGATCATACGACTAGTTGGGATGATGCTTGTGGTCTATGCCAAAAAGTCACACAAGAATCACATAAAAGAAGTGGCTGCAGAGCATGTGGGGACGGGAATCATGGGGAAAATGGTTTGTTCACACTAAACTTGTTGAAGTGCAGTAATTCTTTGTCGGTCAGTGTGAAGAAGTACTTTTAAAGTTGCTGAATCTTCTACCAAATATTATTTAAATCTGAATCATTGAAGAGATTTCTTCATTAGTAACAGTGTTTCCTCTAGGATTTTTTTCAGCAGAGGGGGCAGGACAAACATCATGTTTGCCTTTTGTGTCTTCATTTTACAGCTTCTGACATTTATCTGTAGACATTAATATATAAAATAGGCAACATGAGAAACCTCCTCACTTCTGAGGTGCATTTTATTTGCACATTAAAATCCAAAAAGAAACGTCTCCTCATTAGCTTAAAAGGACTAGTTTGCATCACTAATTAGCTTTAATAACCTCAGCTCCTCCAGTCACCACCGTCCTTTCTTTACCAAAACCACTTTTTCAGACTGAAAACTGAAAAATAATTTAATCAGTCTGTACAGGACAGAGCTGCAGGCTACGTCAGTTTAGTCTAAGTTTGTACCTGATGTTCTCAACATTGGACAAGCAGGCATTCATTAAATACAGCTTCCAGTTACTTTCTATAAATTGAGCTAATGTTAAGTTACATAGCAGCTATGTAGCTGCTGTAGAAGCTTTCCTGCTCAGCTGTGCAGTCTGAAGGGGATGGGAGATGCTGGCTAACTTAGTGCTAACCGGCTTCACTTTTCCAGCAGGTGGGAAACAACAGACTTTTCTTGGTCTTGAGAAGCTGACACACTGTTAAAAGACACCGCACATTTAGTGCCAGAATATTTTCCTCTGCTCGCGTTCACTGTCGCTTTCTGCCGCTCGGACGATCAAACACTCGCTACGCACCTCCTGATTCAGCTGCTCTTATAACACCATCTGTCACGTATGTTCTGCATAGAACGAGGAGAGGAAGAGAGCCGAGCATTGAGTGCTGCTGTGTTCGCACAGTGTGCGAGTGAAAACATTTGTAGCGCATAGTTTAATCATCGTGGGAAATTTTAGTAGCGGCGGTCATGATTCCGCCGCTGCTGAATGCATATATATATAATTTTTTTTAGATTACAGTATTTACAGTATACTGCCCTTGGCTTCTGTTTGATCTTTTTAATATTACGTAGACTTTATTCCTGCATGTATTTGACTAAATTAAAATAAGGTGCTGTTTAAATGTCCAACGGCCTGGCCTTTTTAATGTTTACATTCATTTATTTATTTTTTGCAGGGAAACAAAGGAGGCGTGGCAGTGAGGTTTGTTTTCCACAACACTAGCTTCTGCATTGTCAACTCCCATCTAGCAGCACACGTGGAAGACTTTGAGCGCCGCAACCAGGACTATAAAGACATATGCGCCCGCATGACCTTCCACTTACTGGACCACCCCCCTCTCACTATTGTGAAGCACGAGTGAGTTCCTCAGTCATGTTCAGAAGAAGAACATGGCTCTGAATTAATGTGCAAAGTCTGATTTTACACTCATTGGTTATGTTTTTATTGTCAGCTTGAGGTTTTGTTTACCACCAGCTGTACCTGAATTCTTGTGGTTTATTCTGTTTTGTAGATTTTCCATATACATAATTTATTTCACATTTCCAGCATTCTGCCATAGTAAACTAGTAAATTAATTTTATACTACAAAGCTCTTATTATGTAAACATAATCTGTGTCATTGTCTTTTAAGTAGTTGTACAAACATGAGCTACAGATTCTTTTAGTGTTTGTGATGATAATCACTCAAACATTGATGCCATAACTCTGTTGTATTTAAGCTGTCTCCGTCTCCTTTTGTGTTTCAGTGTAGTAATCTGGCTTGGGGATTTAAACTATCGTCTTTGCATGTACGATGCTGGAGACGTCAAACAGCATATTGTTAAGAACGAGCTAAAAAAGCTGCAGGAGGTTGATCAGGTAAGAAACTGTTACCCGCCTAAGTGTTTATTTCTGAATTCCTTTTCAGCTTCAAAAACACAGACAAGTATTAGCACAAGTTTTAGAAATAATTGTGATAGTTAGTAGGTCCAGAAAAATGCCCCATCACTGCTTCTGTTTCTATAATTAGCTACAGGTTCTGTAGCTGCTTAAAAGGTATTACTTGAATAATTTTGCACTTGGGTGAAAAATAGAGGTTAGGCAAAAATACAAGGGCCGTTTCTTTGCAAATACCGTTATTACAGAGGTTGTTTGTAATCTGTCTTTGTGTGATGATAATTAAGATTTCTGTTTTGACTCTTTCACCAAGTAATGTTGCCACTTTTCATTGTGTAGCTTAACATTCAAAGACTGACGAAGAGAGCCTTCACAGACTTCATGGAGGGAGAGATCAACTTTATTCCCACATACAAGTACGACCCCAAAACAGATCGATGGGACTCAAGGTAAAAACAAATGCCTCTCTTGTATCTTTTTTTTAATCACTGAATACACAAACTCCAGCATGTGCTATTATATCACTACTAGGGCTGTACATAATGATTATTTTTCCAATTGATTAATCTAACGATTATTTTGTCTATTAGTCGATTAATCTAACGACTAATGTTGTGTATTTTAAAGAGAAAAAATGTATGCACGTACTCAATTCACCTACCAGTTTTTCCAAAATAAATTTCAAAAACATGTCTAATGAATAAATCAACATTTTATTCAATCATCCTGGTGAAGCACATTAGAATAATGACTATCTATGACATTAATGACATTAATTTAAATGTTTCTGACATGGATTTTTTTCAATATTGATAGTGTATATAATGTAGTATGGTATCAAATGTATTTCTGCATCAGTGTGGGGCAAAGAAAACAACTGAAATGATTCACAGATTGTCTGTAATGTTTGTTTCAGCCATTTTATTGGTCACACGTGGCCGTTAAATAAACACAAAATATGATTGTATGATTGAATCTACGGCCGAGCGTTAGATTACACATGGTGTAACATTACGTTACCATGACAGCAGCGGGGCAGAAATTACTTTTAACATGAAGGCAATGAAGAATTTTTAATGGACTACGTGTCCTTTTGCTGATAATGTGCCGTGCTTGTGTGGAGACAGAAAATAAACACAATTTGCGGTGCTGACGTCTACACAAAGTGCACCGGGATACTTTCACTTCACGTGTTCATGCTGCTTCACATATTTGTGGACAGCACTTGTGCTGCTGTGAAACTATTTCCAATTCACAGAGCTCACAGAGCAGCACGTTGTTGAGTGTCTGTCTAAAATACTCACAAACTTTAGACTGTCGAAGGTGTGGTCTTATAGCTGGAGCTTGTTAATCCCTGCTAACACCGGATGCAGCCACGCTTCGACACATGTAATGCTAGTCAATGTATTTACGTAATTGACTACGTCGATGAATTGCCCCACCCCTAACTGCTACTGTTAACTTGTCCCCATGTCAGTTTTTCTTTTTTTGGAATACTGATTACATTTTGCTTTTAAGAATGTTTTTTCGGCTTTATCATTGAACCAGCACAGAGTTGGCAATCCTGCATGTGTGTCTAATGTCTGACCCTTAACTTCAACTGTTTCCTGCAGTGGGAAGTGCCGTGTCCCAGCTTGGTGTGACAGAATCTTGTGGAGGGGCAACAATGTCAAGCAGCTCAAATACCGAAGCCACATGGAGCTGAAAACTAGTGACCACAAGCCTGTCAGCTCCCTATTCAATATTGAGGTAAGAAGCTATGTTGTTAAATTAAAAACCCTAAACTCACTGGTTTTGGTTCAAACATCCAGGGTTCTCCTATTAATTCTGACAATATATAACAATAATAAAAATAAATAGGACCTTTATGCTTGTGTAACAGGTTAAGGTGGTAAATGAGGAGCGCCACAAAAAGGTGTTTGAGGAGATTGTTCGAGCGATGGACAGAATGGAGAATGATTTCCTTCCATCTGTATCTCTGAACAGGAGAGAGGTAATGATAAAGTCCTCACATACACTCCTCATCCTGAGGGTCTGTCTCACTAATAACCTTTAAAGCAGTGGAGCCTGTTCATATTTCTCCTAAAGTTTGTGGGATAAAGTTACTGGGAATCTGAGGTTAATGTTTGCCTGTCTTTCCCTGTCCTGCAGTTTACATTTGAGAATGTGAAATTCCGGCAGCTTCGAAAGGAGCCCTTCCTGATAACAAATGACGGGCAGGTCCCCTGTCACTTTGCCTTCATCCCCAAACTCAATGACTCGCTGTATTGCAAGCCTTGGCTCCGTGCCGAGCCAAGCGATGGATTCTTGGAGCCGGGTAAGTCCTTTTTATCCAGTAACACCTTTTTCTTTTTTTGATTGTCTTTAAGCTTATTATCTCGAATTTTAGAGCTGTGATCATGTGGTGCTTTGATGATTGGTAATGAAATGTAAAACAGAGATTACACATTTAGTTACATCTCTTCAGGACAACTTTGTACTGTTGCATGTCCCAAGTTTGCCACTGTAATAGTGCTATTTCGAATATTGTGAAGGATCAAGCTATTCACCCTTGGCATTTAAACCAGAACTCGTTGCACTCCTACTCTTCACTCTCTTACTAATGTCTTCCTGGCTAGTGTGGTGTCAGGTGTTGCCCCCTTGATTGAATGTTAAACAAGGCAGCTGCTAGGGAAGAGTTTATAATCACTGCTCAAAAACAATAGATAACTGATAAAGTTAGGCATAGTTTATGATTAATTTATTAGTTTGCAATAAAATCAACAATGCAGAGGCAACACCTGACCTCATCAAAGTTTCTCAAAAGGTTTGCCTTGAACCTATTCCTTATCTACCTGAGCAGGCGAGACCCTGGAGATCTATCTGGAGGTGTATGTCAGTAAAGACTCCGTCACGCTGCTGAACTCTGGAGAGGACTCAATAGAAGACATTCTGGTGCTCCATCTGGACCGCGGCAAGGACTACTTCATTACCATCTCTGGCAACTACCTGCCCAGCTGCTTTGGCACCTCGCTGGAGACTCTGTGCCGCATGAAGAAGCCCATCAGAGAGATCCCCATCACCAAACTCATTGACCTGGTGAGAGAAGGCTAGTCCAGCTGTCATGAAAAGAGAAATACAATCAGACTACCAGTTTAAAGTGATAGGATTGGTGAACAGAGACATATTTTCATCAAACTGATATTGATTGGGAAACATAAATTTTCCTTTACACCGAGCAGTTTAGCACAGATTGTAATCCGATAGCTGTTCCTCCCTCTGTAGCTATTCACTACCTGAAACCTGAGCAGGAACACGTGAGGGCTTGTTCACTCCCTCAGGGGAAACTCAGTCACACAGAGAGACTATATTTGGAGAGCATAAAATGTCTCAACCTGCATATTTCTGGCCAAAAGGGGCCAAGAGAACAAGGAAGTGGCAAAAACATGGGAAGGGAGCTCCTAAAAAACAGGGAACACTGACTCAGGTTAGGCCCATATTAATGTTTTATATGAATAGCCTCCTCTGTTCTTAACATGTTCACCTCTGTCTGTTTCCAAAATGCTATTTTTGACTTGATCTGATTTGGCTTTGGGTATAGTGCTGCTATCATTCGGTACTTCTTTATTTCTATTTAAACTGCTCCAATTTTCCTACTGACCCTGGCGTATTTGATTGACGATTTATGCAAGAACAATCCATGATCTATCTACTTTTCTGATTCTGTGTCCACTTCTATCTACCTTGTTCATTCTTCTTATGTTTCCCTGCATCGCCTCTTCTTGCCTTGATCATTCCTTTCCAACTCTCCACTCTGGTTGTGGGCTGACTTCTTGCTCAGGGAGAGGACAGCTACATGGAAAAGGTAAAATATTAACACTGGTGCTGTTAAGCTGTTTGGCAAATGAAGGTCAATATCACCGTAGTTACAACAAGTATCTGCTTTATGACACTTAACTGTTCACGTCATGAAGAGAAACTGGATCAAGTATTGTTAAATTTGGCATGGTAGATCAACAAAAGCCCCAGTGCAGGCTATCCCCTGTTAGTGTGTAACTTGGACCTTAAAGATTAAAGATTTACATGCATAAAATGGTTGGACCTATAACTTTGAAATGGTTGTGATGCTATCCAGCAAGCAGAAATCAAAGGAATAGTTTCACATTTTGGAAAATATCCTTATTCACTTTTATTCTGAAAATTAGATGACAAGTTTGATTTAAATTTCATGTCTGTATGTTAAGTATGGAGCTAGAGCTGGGAAAAAATTAGCCTACCTTAGTATAAAGACTGCAATTAGAGGGAAACAGCTAGCCTCTCCAAATTAATTCCACCTCTAAGCGGGCGTTCAGCCAGAAAACTGCCCTGTGTTAAAACAATGTCAGGAGCTGTGTTAATGGGGGCCTGTTGCTTCTGGTACAGATGAGACATGCAATCTGATCCAGGAAGTTGAGTCCAGTTTGAGTAACATGCCAAACACCAATTATTGAGCTTTAAGAAGTGTTGGTATGTGTGTGTTTTAACTTTGGAGAGAGCCATGCAGGCTGTTCCCCGTGCTTCCAGTCTTAGCTAAACTAAGCTGATCGCCTCTTAGCTCTAGCTCTATACTTACTGCACAGACTCAAGAGTGGTATCAAACCTCTCATATGACTCGCGGAATGCAAGTAACAAAGTGTACTTTTCACATAAAGTTGGACTATTTCTTTTAACATGCAGTCCTTTACAGCTGCAATATTGTGCCCCGACACTTACCTACTGTTTGCACCTTAGGTTGATTTTAAAAAGTGGCTTCACTAGCTAATCAGAAAATTGAGTCAGTGCCAACTCGCTCTAAATTTCAGGAAGCTGACATGGGGAACAGTAGGTAACCCACCGGCAGTCACGGACCAGACCACGCCAGCTTAGTAATAATCTGTGTGTGTGGATCAATCATCCATTAAATCTCCTGCTGGCCCACTGAGGACAGGGTGCACCAATCCAATGAAACTGTGAAGACACACACAAACACACTAAATCTCATTTCACAGCAGGTCACCCTCACTGCACCGCTCCCTCATACACATGATTAAAGCTAATGAGAGGAAGTATTTGGGTCCATTCACCTAACCTTAAACACTCCTACAGTATGAAGCCAAACGGAAAGCTTCCTCTTCCATTTCGTAACCTGTTACTGATCAGTGAAACTGAATAGCTGCATGAATAAACAGATATCCACTTGGAATATAAATTAGCCCTGTTTCTTTAGAATGTAGCAATTTATACATTTTGTGTTAAAGCTTGGTCTTGAATCCCATCTAGAGGATTCACAATACTCTAAACACCCTTTGCTTTGGTTGTTAAAACATTTTACAGAAAATCACATTAGTTCTGCATGTTAGCACCGTGCCCCATTAGAGACCAGTTTCCCCTGCATCTATGTGCAGCCTCACTAGCTGTGATTATTTTTGGACGTCTCTCATGAGTCTCAGGGATCCATTTGCAGAGACAAAAAGAATGTGATACCCAGCCGTTTGCTAAATGGATCTCCTTCACGTGTACAGACCCCAGAGATTATCCTGATCCCACTGCTGCTCCAACTCACATCACTAATCAATCCAATGCGTCATTCTGTTAGGCTCCATGAATCATACAGTATGGAAATAATATCATGAATTCTGAATAAATCGCAAAATATTGATATATTTATTATTCCAGGAAATAATCTAAAGTCTGTGTTTCAGTTTGTCAGTGTAAAACATGGTGAAATGTTATCTCTCATCAGGAAAAGTCAAAGATGAACTTCCTGATGGTGGATGATGCAAGTAGTGAGGACAAACCTTTGAAGATCCCCAAGGAAGTGTGGATTCTTGTCAACCATCTCTTTACCAAGTCCTGTGATCAGGTGAGAAGGCTACAATTCATAAAGTACTCACTACAACAAAGGATGTGTATCATTGAGCAGTGATAAGACTGCTGAACTGTAAAGGTGAGGGATGTAGTTAATTGTTTTTTACCTTGATATACATGATTATATGATATTTTAAGGAATGGCTTATTGGTGCTTGAAAAGACCATTTATAGACAAGTACATTTTATACATCGGTGATGTACATGATGGCCATACAAGCGCTTTTCACTTTCCAAGAATGGTCTAATAACTATCTCACAGTCACCTAATCTACCCCAAATACCGAGATACGACACTTATCACATGATAAAATGATAACCTAAAATCCCAGATAATATCTATTTTTATATCACAATATCCATTTAATATAGCGTTGCTGTCCTGTGAAACCATGTATCTCCAAAACCGTTCATGAGCCGAGAAACACAGCCTTGTTTTCAGTTTTGTGAAAGTGGATATTTCAGATAATTTAATTGGTGGTTTTCAATGCTTTATTTATTTTTTTCTATTTGGACAATTTACACGACACTCAATGTAATGCAAGTAATGTAATTACCGTTATAGCTAAATTGTGGGTTTGCCAACTGTGGCTACAGTTGCTGCTGCAATGCTAACATGCATTATTTTTTTGGTGTCTTAAAAGTTCAAGATACAATAACTAACTGTAGTGATACTAATTGGATTTGTGGGAACTGTTTTAAATGTTCCATATTTGTCTCTGAATGTCTCCCAGGAGGACTTGTTCCAGACACCAGGCCTTCAAGAGGAGCTGCAGAGCATCATCGACTGTCTAGACACCAGCATCCCGGACTCCATCAGTATCCTTGTTTATGATGCGAGTGTCCCATAAGCCCAGATTTCACCAATAATTATTATAATAATAAATAGCAGCAGCAGCAGCAGTCATAATTGTAATACTAGTAAAAACCTAAGTGAGCTTGCTAGCTTTGAATCTTACAGATAATAAAAAGAAATCATACATGCGTATAGTGTGCAGGCATACACACGGGGTACGAACTCCTGTTTTTCCCGTTAATATGCACATGAATGATTCACCCCAACAGACCCACACTGGAGTCCATATTTGCTTGTTCTTCCCTAACCATTTATGTAGTTGGTTGTAACCACTCTGTAGCCGAGGCTCTGTTGATCTTCCTGGAAGCCTTGCCAGAGCCAGTGGTGTGTTATGAACTCTACCAACGGTGCCTCGACTGTGCTCATGACAGCCGCCTCTGCAAACAGGTGCAGTGACTTTGTAACATACCCTCTGTTCACGACTCTGCAATTTACTATATTTACTCAACTAGGCATTGTTCTCTATTTTCTGTGAAGTCTGTCATATATAATGTGGACAATAATGCGTCCAATTAATCTTTGCCTACTTTTGACGATTGACAGTTGATCTCCCAGCTGCCTCGTGCTCACCGCAACGTGTTTCGTTACTTAATGGCTTTTCTGAAGGAACTTCTCAAGCATGCTCACAACAACAACCTAACAGCCAGCCTCATAGGTATGAAACGGGTATCTCCTGTCTTAATGTTTGCCAGTTCATAAAAAAGATGTTTCATATTCATTACCCCAATGTATAGTGTAAGTTTGTTGTATATGTGACTTGGTATGCATTTGTTTAATTTCTTCCCAAGGATATGAATAATCAGACCAACAACGTCTGTTATTTCTATCCCCATAAAGTGTCACATACAGGCAATAATTTGTCACCAGAATGGTCTCATATCCACAAGTAATGAGATGATGCTATTTTATTAACCAGTCATTAGAGTGGACAACTGACTAGTTCCACTGAAGTAGTTTGGGTTATGGTACTGTACCTTGTTTAAAGGTGGGGTAATACAATAGTAGAGGAGAGCAGTAATTATTCACTCTTTTCTTTACCTTAGATTTTCAGTCAGGCATTTTACCATCATCTTTATGGTAACCATCCTGCTAAATATCCTGAGCATCACAAGTGTTGGCTAAAGCGATATGAATGTTTTAAGAGTGTATGTTGTCTGATTATCCATACCATGTAAGAATGTTTTTCTTTTATTTAACTTGATATAGTTGAAATAAGTTATTGTTAGTACATTGGTTTCTGTTCTTCACCTCTTTGTCCTGTCCTTGTGTTTTAGCTACACTCTTCGCTAGCCTCCTTATCCGACCGCCTCCCAAACTAATGGGCAGGCAGACACCACAAGAACGGCAGAAAGCCATCGACTTCATTCTGGGTTTCCTCATGGCAGGAGACGAGGAGTAAACGAGGTTGATCTCACAACGTCAGTCAGGTTTGGAGTCGATTCCCAACCTGGCTTTCTCTTGGCAAAGGACCAGGACCTGTAGGACATGGTGTAACATGATCCCATTGGTATTTTATCATCTGTTGGAGACCAGTGCAGCTGTTTTGCACCCCACCTTTCACAAACTCTCATGGTAAAGGAAGACGTCCATTAGAACTATGATGATTTTACCAAGTGTCATATCTTCAGTTCAGTCACCGTATGACCGGTCGCTGGATTTTGAAGCGCTTGGAGAGCTTTGAACCAATACCTATGCACTTTTCTGATTACCTAAAGGCCCTGCGCCTTCAGTCTAGAGTTGTCCTCGTCCTCCGCTGACCCTTCTTATTGTAGGTGCTCATGCCAAAATAACCCATGAACAGTGAGTGGTATGAATGTGAAAACACTAAATAGCTATAGATGCTAAGCGAAAGACTGAATTACACTAAAGAAAAGGAAATTCCTGAAGTTTTAGGAAGTAGAATAAATACTAGTATATTGTTCAAAGCATTGAATAGTTTGAAATGGGACAATTGTGGAAATCTATATACTAAGAATGTTTAAGCTTAAGATAAATCACGACAATCATTCAATGATCAATTCAATGAATAATCTGCGAGAATTATTTTTGTCCATATTCACTGTATTTGTTATTTATAAATTTTTTTCTTCTACATTTGCACCATCTGAACAGTTTTTGGTTCCTACTACAGTATGGTTTACTTTCAGCTCTGCATTGGTTGTAAAATATTGGAAATATTCATCACATCATCATTTTTATTGTCCTGTTAAAGAAAACTCCTTGTCGTGAATGTTTTGCTGTGTTTCTGTGTAACTCCAGCTGTGAGCCTTACATCTTGTTCCTCCAGAGTTACAAAACAAGTCTGTTAACACACTAACTTCCTGGTTCACCAGAATCGAGTGAGGAGTCGCCCCCCTCTGTGGTTCTCGATGTCTTAAATTGTGTAAATAGTGATTGTTTCCCTGTTTCATGGGTATTTGACTGTCGGTATGGTGGTGCAAATCTGTGATGTCTACAGTTTGTCATGTTTGTCACTAAGGTGGTACTGTTCATATCTGTGTTTTGTTTACATGCCTTTCTCTTCACCTCATCTTACAGCTCATTATTCATTGTTAATGAATGCCAAGACACAGCCGTTGTGTTCCTCATGGTAAAGGCCTCTTTTATTTAAGTGATGCAGCATTTTCTGGGTGCAAGGTTAGCAAGATTTAATGGCCCATTACTCTGCAGGATACAGCATGTGTTTGTGCACCATTCTCCTTTTTGCCACAAAGGAAATGTGTTTCTGTAGTCACTGTTGCAAAACATAGTTATAGAAATAAGGAACTTCTGTGCTATCTGTAACGAACACTATTTCCTCTTTAACAGTTCTACTCAAGAGATGTCAGCAATAGCTTTCACTTTTGACAAAAATATTTACATTTATGGCATTGATTTCTCTTGCTCAGTATCTCCTGTGATGCTGGAAATGGTCCAGGAGTTTTCTTCTCAGACGTTCCAGGAACTTCAAAAGTGAGCAGATGATGTAATGTGACCACACTGACAATCATGGCATTTATAGAAATGCCTGTCAGGCTGAAGTTCTCTCTCTCGCTGCATTCTCGCGTAGTTTCTTCTGCCTTCTATACACAAGATTCTTCTGTTGGTCACAATCAAGCCAAGCTTTGCCAAAAGGTGGCTTGGCCCTGAAGTAATGGTTGCTGGTGATTCAGATTTGGGAGAGCCGTTTTATAATAGCCATGTATTTATTCATTTTATTACTTTAGAGATACTGTCATTTCAAACACAAAATCAATAATAATCAATAACCTGTAATTTTAAGTCTTGTCTTATGCCACTGTACCAACTGATGTATGTGTATGGATTCATTGTGCTCTGTCTTCAGTTTTGTCGCA
This sequence comes from Micropterus dolomieu, assembly GCF_021292245.1. Classification (NCBI taxonomy): domain Eukaryota; kingdom Metazoa; phylum Chordata; class Actinopteri; order Centrarchiformes; family Centrarchidae; genus Micropterus; species Micropterus dolomieu. The sequence continues at coordinate 21,549,385 of NC_060168.1, read as the reverse complement.
ATCTGTTCATAAAGTTAAGGTACATTTAAAGGTACACAAGAAAACACTTGCACCTGTTTTCAACTTTTCAGATTTTTTGGTGCTTTTAATTTATTTAACAGAAATAAAATCAGTGTATAAAGCTGTTTTGTTTTCCCATTCAACACCTTCTTTTTGAAAAATGTGTGATCAGCCTCTTATTTAGATAAACAAAATTTGTACACTGGAGTTTAGTGCTCACTCTTCAGGTACATGTGAAATTGTTACTGGCTGATGTTCACGCTATATTTACTCCACTCAGTGGCCAGTGAGAGATCCTTCACCTCAGCGCTACATTCTCATTCCCTGTGAATATAAAACCTCCACCTTGGACCTGCTATCACCATTTGCCTGTTGTGTTGTGGCCCACTTTGAACCCATCCAAAGTCATGGCCATGCTTAGAGTTTCTTCTTACCGCAAGCTGTTTGAGGATGATAATTGGAGTCGAAATGGAGGGTTGAGTATGCAGTGTGCAGGGCAATACCGGTCCTCCGTCAGGTCAGTGTGGGTCTCTGGGACGGAGGGCGGCTTCAGAATTTGGGCGGTGATTTTAAGCCATTAAGGTGACGGACTTAAATATGTCAAATTTAAAATGTTTTTGACATGAAACAAAGTTCATGAATGTGGGTGTAGTGAATCTTAGGGTGTAGGGAATTTACTGTGATTAGAAAGGGCTAAAATGCACTGAAACATTTAAAAATGAGCTTGTTCTGCAATCTTTTTTGTGTTTCTGCTTCTCCAAATATAGCTAATAAATGTATTACTGTATACTGTATGCATACTTGGTTAAAGTCATTAACTATCCCTGAAGGTGGTTCAACTGATCTCCCCTAGGATCCTTCAAAATTCAGTCCAGTTTTTAGTACTTCCTTTCCTTCTCTCAGGGTTGCGGCCGTTGAGAAGTGTGACTGTGACAAGTTAGATTTTGTGGCTGCCAAGGCGCTGAACAAGGAAGGTCTGAACCGGTTTGTCCAGGACCGCACCATCATTGCTACCCTTAATGACCGCCTGGTCAGGCTTATTGAACTGGTGAGGACAAACAATATTACTTCTCCCAATGATGCCTCAGCACTTTACGTTTACTTATCCTCTGCTGTGGCATTATTGTGTTCTTGGTAAATGAAGCAGTGACTATATATATACATGGCACCTACCTGTTATGACTTTATCACTAGTTAATCTGTCTCTGTTCTCCTTTATAAGGCCCATTGTTTTGAGGAGGAGAATGAGTCTCTTGAATGTCAGATTGTTAAACTAGAAGAGAAGCTGAACAGTCGACAAGTCACCTCCAGCATCACCTCCACTGTGGCTGAGCCTGAATACAGTCTGGATGCAGTGGTGGAAAGACTGCGCAGGGAGAGGGTAGGGTGCTGCTGCTGGGTGTGTCTGCTGCATGTTTCTCTGTGTGTGTGACATTCCTAAATTAGGTTTTCTCATAGACGGTCCATTGGACTTGTCAAGCCATACCATCAGTTTAACCTCGGTTTGCATAGTGACAGACAGGCCTGATCTCTAACCTTGTCAAGGCCCATCAGTGTCTTCACTGCGTCTCCCCGCAGGATGCGATTCTGTGTGACACCGAGGAGCTGCAGAAAGAGCTTGAACTTCTGATGAAAGAGTACGAGAAGGCTGCACAGCAGAGGGTCCTCTTACAGCAGGAACGACAAGATGTAGCTGAGGTAATAGTTGTAAATACAACAGCAACCATACCTGCTGCTTTGTGGAAGCCAGGTCTGTGGCTGGGAATTAGAAACACTGAGGTCAAGAGTCCCACTACCAAAAATGTAAAAATTGTATCATACAGCTTGATTATACAATATTAATAAGTAAACTTAAATAATTTAAGCAAACCATGTATACTGCAGTTACATGTGGTTAGACTTGCCAACTTTATTATTACCACTTATATTAAAGTGATATCCATAAAGGGGTTCTAAATGACATAATTTGACAATTTAAGAAATAAACCATTACACTGCATAAAATAAAAGTAACTTTTGAGCCCATTTTTAGGTGAAGTATCCAGTCAGTTGGAGTATATACCAGTATTCTCAGACCAACGTGGCTTGTTTGTATACCTTTTTATAAGAGCTCTGCTTTGTAAATTAACCTTGCTAGAGAGAAGTAAAAAAACTGACTAACATTTATGACTGTAGATTTGATGGCTTATTGTAAAGTGAGAAGCAAATACTGGTATTTTTTCCACAATACAATAAACATTATCCCTGTAGGTGTAAATCATAGGTGGCACTTTATGGGCCTGGTTGGCTTTGAATTATATATCCCACTGGGTAAATTCCCACATCTTTCAGACTCCACATTGTGGGGCTTCTATTACAAATTTGAAATCTCCAAGCTAAGATTACCCGGACGAGGTCATCGCTTAGATAAATGATGACAACTGTAAAACTATTAATACTAATAGTAGAAAATCAATTAATTCATGTTAAATGGAGGCATTTGTGATTACTTATAAAACTTTTATATTTTCTTGTGCTGTACCGTACATTATCTTTGTTGTGATAATATACCTTTAGCACTAGATGGCATTGTTGTCTAGCGTCTCTCTGCTCCTCCTCCCCTCTGCCTCCTGGTGAATCAGCTGAAACTCGCCACAGCTGCTGCTACTCTGTATCCCTGCCCAGAGTGAGTTGATCACCAGCAGTCACGCAGTCTCGGCTGGTGGCCTGCTGCAACCTGAGCCACAAAGTTTTCCATACACCCCTCCCTCACACACGCAGAGCCCCATCTCTCCCCCCGCCCACCCAAGCCCCGCCAGATGCGAGGGAGGCTTTAATTTCTCCCTTACAGATGTAATGCAGGCTGTGATACGGTGCCGTAATATTCCTGCTGGCTCAGTTCTCTGGTTCTGAATTGGAAGCAGCTGCAGGGTGACAAGATTTTGTGGGAAATCGGCAGGGAGGTAGAAAAAGGAAGAGCAGAGATGCGGAGGAGAGGAGCTAATACTACACAGCTCAACCCACAACTAGCCACAGTTCTTGCAACATAATGGTACACTGACAGTGATGAAACAAAGCACGTTTGGTTTATTTTAAAGTATACTGCTGGCTTTTGTGTTGCGTCTCTCCTGCCTATTCTCGTGCATTTTAAAAGGACTGGTGTCTCTTTGATTCATTAATGTCTTGCATCACCAGACCTAGATGTGGCAAAGAGTTCAACAATATTCACCAGCATTAAAATACAAGGAAGTGGATGTTTCATATGTAGTAGGTGCTGGGAACAGTAAGACAGAAAAGAATATGTCCTTCACGCTCTCTTAGGCAGAAAAGGTTATGTTAAAAGTTTTTATATAGTCAGGCATATTGATTAAAACGCCTACCAGTTTATTATTAATCAGGGTGGAAATGATAAAAAGATTTGGCATGTTGAGGAAACTTGGATGCCCATGTTTATCAATCAGCTTTTCACTATGAGCGATGTGGTCCTACACAAATTCGCCATCTTCTGCGAACGTTGGAACAGGTTTGGTTGGTTATTTTACATTTCTGTCTGGGCTTTGTTGGAAAAGGGCGATTTCACGAACATACAAGCACCAATCAGGATTTAGCAACATTTGAATCAGAATGTGATGAAAGTTGGTGGATTGTTGCTCAGTTTTTTTGACTGTCAACTCCTTTAAAGATAATGTTTTTAAAAATGGATCAAATGACTCTGCTGTTAAGGTGTTTGTTTGCTCATAGCAACAAACTAACAGAGAATTATCACACAAATCTGCAGTTTCCCCTATGCTCTATGACCAAAAACAAAACTAAAAGAAGATCAAATACTAAACATACATTTGTCAGGTGAACTGAGACATCCTGAGACTCCAAATGAACGATAATGTTGCTCCATAATTGCTTGATCTGTAAAAAGGCAACTGTTTACTAACTGTTTTGCCATATCAAAAAATAGTTATTGCAGGTTTAAAGCTGCTTTGTTCAATACATTTAATATAAAAGTTACTCAAACAACCCAATGCAATGTGAACGATGTCACTCAGTAACAAACCCAGAGAGAATTATCAAGGATATAATATAAGGAGTGTTTTAGTGGCTTTAAGGTCATTACAGCCTGCAGCTTTAATGTTTTGTTCAGTCTCACCGCTCTCTCTGTGTCATTCTGATAAACCCACTGTACACTATGTACACAGCAACAAACAAACAGGCATGGTTAGCGACTAGCTGGTGAACATTGTGGAGCATTTAGATGCTAAAGACACAGATATTTCTCTTGGGAGTTAGTGGAAACAGAGATAAAAAAGAGAAAAACATATTGGATAGAAACACAACTCCAAATTAATGCTAATGTTGCTCTCCTGCATGCTACATAGCCAACTGTTCCAATGTGTTTGCAAAAGAAACTTTAAAACAGTAAAATATATCTGTGTTGTATTTACAGATTGTCCTGATACCCCTTAGTGGCTAGAAAAAGTTGCTCAGAATGTGACTTACAACATGTTTCTTTCCTGATGTTTGGACTATATTTGAACACAGGCAGCCGTAAAAGCATCAGGACCAGACTCATTATGCTTACTGCTGTCCATCAAGGATCCTGCCACCCTCTCAGCAAGGCTCCCCAACTTCACCACCAAACCCTTTCTGCACGTCTCCAAATGTACAGTAATTGCATCCAGCATCAGTTAATCTGGTTCTTTAAAAAGAGTAGATGAGGTGAGAACCCCTGCGGGTGAATGAATTGGTGGATAGGGCTTTTGTGTCTAGTTAGCCTCCTTCTACTCCTCCTCCCCCTTTCTCTGCATTGCGGTGTACTTGCTGTTCAGTGAAACAGGTGGATGTGCTGGTGCTGATGGTTCTTAAAATGCATGTTCAGAGTGGAAACAAAGACCTTTTCTGCTTTTCAACCTGTGGTGTGATTTAGTTCCCAGACTGCAGTGTTCCTCTCGGAGACTTCCAGAAACTAAGTTAAACTTCTGTACTTTCAGCCTTGTTCGCTGTTAACTTGATTTTTTTTTTTTTTGCAGGAAGTGGATGCCGTGACAGCAGAGTGCTTGGCACTGAGGGAGCAAGTGGCTATCTATGAGGAGCAGCTGGCCAACATGGAGGCTCAGCACAAGGAGGTGAGGGGAGGGGAGGGGGAGAAAATATATCTGCAGTGTGATGAAACAGGAAAAGTTTAGAACCATGAAAATGACTTGAAATGTAACACTTAGGTCAGACAGTGTCAGACAGTAGTGTTTGGAGAAATGCCCAGACCTGTGGTGACAAACACAGCTGTGATGACCCCAGTCACCTTGCCGAAGAGCCAAAAAGTGAAACATATGGGGAGATAACTAAAACACAAAATATGGAATCCAGTTAAATGAGCAACAAGTGAAAATTAGGCCTTTGTTCAGTTGTGCTCATTTGAGTCCTCATTCCAGTCTTTTAAAGGAATAGTTTTGGGAAATACACTTATATTTGCTTCCATTCTGTTTCATGAGAAGCTCAACACTACTCTCATGCCTGAATGTTAAACATAATGCTCCAGCCAGCAGCTTAGCTGATGTTAAGACGCAAACCACACATGGTACTTGAACTTGAGCAAAAACTTTGCACAAATCCCAGGGCCTTATGAATTTATTTCATAAAATTACAGAGATGAGAGAAAAAGGCTTATAGAATGGAGGGAGATTACAGAAGGACCTGGGAAATGGAGGACCATAGACGTTGTTGGGTGTGTCTGTTGCTAGCAAGCTTACAGCTAACCTGTGTACAATTTGTAAACTGGCTATATTGACAAAACCACCCAGTGGTTAAATCTGCAAGGTGAAAACTTTCTCTCTGAACATCTTCATATTTAAAAGAAAATTGACATTTGTATGAAAGTGAATAAGCATATTTTCTCAACATGTCAAACTATTGCTTTAAAATAGTCACGTTTCCAATGCACATCATTACTTATATCTCATCCATACACACCCTGTTCTATCCACCTCCTATAATATTCTCCACCTCGCCAGGAGATGACAGACGTGCCCCAGAATCAGATCTCAAGGCTGTAGGCAGAGAAAGGGAGAGAATGAGGCAGCTGAAGCAGGACCAACTCCATCACACTGTGTTTTTCTCTGCAAAGCTGGGCTACCCAGCGTTTAACACACTCCCTCTGGGACACGCTCGATAACCCACGGTCCGGGAAATGCGGCTGAATACCAAATGAAAACAGGAGTTCCCTTTGTTTTATTAACTGTTGTTGTTATCAGCACTCCCATATTCCCCTGATAAATCGGTAGCCATGTCGTTATTTAGGTGGAGGGAAAAAGGAGAAAAATGTTCTGAAGCTCTGTAACAGCTCATTTTCGCTTTAACGGATGTGTTTTTTTTTTTTTTTTTTTTCTAAACTGGCTACATATTGGAAGCTGAAGACATACATGTTGAGGTCTTTGATGCATGTTTGTGTGTGTTTGTAATTACATTTACTTAAGTACTGCAGTTTAGTAGATATTTGAGGTACTTGTGTGTTTCATTTTATGCCATTTATACTTCTGCTGCAGTTCAAAGGCAAATAATGCGCTTTTTACTTCACTGCATTTATTTGACAGCTTTAGTTACGGTTTAAGTTACACACTAAGATTTTACATAGAAAACAATAGAAACTAATAATATATGATGCATTGTTATAGATGAAACTACAACAATTAAAACAGTAAAATGTTACTTACACATTAATGCATTATGGTAATGATTTATTAAAAGGAATATATAGTAATAATAATAGTATAACACTCACAGGGGCCATTTTTGTTTGCATAACAAGAACTTTTACTTTTAAACGCACACAATGTAATTTTCTGCCGCTATTGGTCTCTCACATCAAAACAATAACAAAAAATGTAGTTTGCTGATGTCGTGAAAGAGCATGGTATCATTGGAGTTGTTGTCTTCACCACCATTGCAGTCAGCTTCTCCCGGTTACAATTCCTTCAGTAGTTCATCATTCAGGAAGTTTTTTACCTTGGGGGCGAATTACCTGCAGAGTGCTCCTCCTTTTTACATTTTAATGTAGACACACTTTACGCTTTACCAAAGTAAAAGTAGCAATGCTGTACCACACTGTAAAAATACTCTAAAGTAGTACAAAGTAAAAGTACTTATTCTGAATAATGGCCCCTTTTAGTGTTAAATTATGATCTATTATTGATTTGTTATAAGCAGCATTTTAATGATGTAGCTGGTTGAGGTGGAGCTAATTTTAACTACTTTAATTAAATAGTGTTTTGTACTTTGAACAATTACAATGCATCGCATTTCACAGTCGGGCATCTAATATACTTCACCTCTGTGTGTTTGCATGTGTGGTGTGTATGGGCAGGCAGTGGAGACTCTGCTGGAGCCAGCTGAACGGACTACAGGAGCAGTGGCAGCTATTAAATTTGGCAGCCCTGATATGACTCCAGCCTTGGACGTAAAGGAGTACTACTGCCAGCTGGCTGAGAGCCTCCAGGTACAACACACTGTAGCATAAAACACATAAACATGTCATGAAGTGTAAGCCTTTCTGTGCCAAATGCTTTACGGTAGCACGCCTGAGTACATCCCTGGAATCACAATCCTATTTCTGGATTCTCATTGAGCTACACATTTACTCAACTACTGTACTTAAATTTTAAAGTTTGTGTACTGTACTTGAGTATATCCATTTTATGTTACTTAACACTTCCAATCCACTGCATTTCAGAGAGAAATTATCTCAACCTACAGATACTAGTTACTTAGGATTTTAAATAATGATAAGCTTATAATAAAATACATTGTTACAAGATTGAACTAGTGTTGCTCAACCTTTTAGATGTACGTTTTACTCAAAGCATGTCACATTTAAGATGTCTATAGTCAGGTTTCCATCAAAATGTAGAGGATTTTTTCCAGAATTTCCTGAACATCAGCAAAAGAAAATGTAAAGGAATGTGCATTTCAGTCATGTTAGTCATGTCAGTTATGTGAAATACGAGGAGTTGAGCGCATTGAGATAAACAATTGTAGCTCCTAATTCTACAGTCATGTGCTATTAAACCATTGCAGAGGAAGAGAAAACAAAAAGATTATGCAATTAATGAACACCATGTGATGGGGAGCTGAAGCTTCAGTGGATGTTTATACTTTAAGTGCATTTGTTCCTATTTCATCTGTAAATTTACTTAAGTTGGATTTTGAATGAAAGACTTTCACTTGAAGTATTTTTTTATTGATGTATTGCTACTTTTATTGAAGTAAAAGGATCAGAGTACTTTTTTCCCTGGCGCTACACACTTTGAGGAAACCAGCTGCCATCCTCATCCTCCTACTGACCACTTGACCCCTCCTGTTTTCACCTTCTCTCTCCCTCTGAAACGTCCCGGTCAGGTCCAGATGTAAATCTCAACTTTCACAAATCACACAGCGATACTCCCACTTGTTTTCTTTGCCTCTTAACACAACACCATGGAAGAACTTGAGAATCAGAGGTGCAGTTCTGGACTGGGACAGAATGCCTTTGTCTACCTGTGTGTGTGTGTGTGTGTGTGTGTGTGTGTGGTGCAAGCGAAGAGGTGCTGCATTGGGGTCAGACTATAGCTCCGGTGGGTCTGACCCCCTCTGGGGCAAGGATGTCTGCCCGGTTCAGAGGTCAGGGCTGTAATCAGACTGCTGGCCGCCTTCCCAGGCTCCTCAGCAGCACTGGAGTGGACGCCCGTGTGTGTGTGTGCGCGCGCGTGCGTCTTTCCTTCATTTGGAGTCAAGGCTGAAGGGTATCCGGCGAATTTATATATTTGTGTCTGTCTAGATGCGTAGGGGTACTTGCTTGTTCCCCCAAATCCCATTTATTTACTCTCTTTCCCCTTCCCACTTGGTCTCTTCTCTCGCCAGCTGGACACCGTCCTGTCTGTGTCTGGCCTCTATTTCGAGACGCAATTGTCTCAATGCTGAAATGATTGCTATTGGGTTTGAACAGTAATGTTGATTGCTGGCTGGCTCCCACACACCTGTGCACCCTCGTGTTGCTCGTTTCGGGTACATTTGTTCCATCTAATCACGACTGTGCTGTACACAAGGAGAGGTTTAACCATCAGCCTGTATGAGAGGCTCTGATTGCTCTTTGCTCCCCTGTCAAAGTGCACTTAACTGACCAAATGAAAGCACTATCCTCCATGGACTTGTGTAGCCTGGGAACCAGACAAGCTCATGTTTAATTGGTCTAGCCATGTCAGGCTAAGTCTTGTGCATTTGCAGACTCAAACTGAAAGGTCAGAGGTTTTTTTTTTATATCGACAAACTTTCACAAGTGCACTTATTCGTCATCTTCTGTCTTTGCAGTACGAGTGTGGTGCAGCCTCTTCTGCTGTGGTTCACAGTGATGATGGAAGACAACTGGAAGTGGGAGGAGCTGTAGGGTCAACAGTGAAAGACTTGCCAAAGATAAAGGACATCAGTGAGATAAAGATGCTGGTGAGCGGGCCTCTTTTTTTTTTTTTCTTAAGCATGTTGATTGTTTGATCCAATTCCTGTTGGGAGGCAGGTTCAAAAGTCATACAAGTCGTATGTATAAGTAAGTGTAAAAGAAACAGCCGTGCAAATGTCTCCAAATGATCCTTGCGCACATTTGCATAAGTGCAGCCTGGAAAACATGTTTCAGCCCTTTCAGTTAAGGGAGAGTTTGATGAGAAGACTGATATCACTCCCATGTCTGGACACTAAATATAAAACTACAACCAGTTAGCTTAGCACAAAGACTGGAAACAGGGAGGGAAACGGTTATCCTGGTTTATCCAAATCAGCAGCCTAGTAGCACATTAACTCACTAAATAATATGTTATATGTCATTTGTTTAATCTGTACATACAGTAACTGAAGTGTAAAAATGACAAGTTGTGGTTTTATGAGGGTTCATATGCCTAATTATTTCATGGCCGGTTCAGTCACTTTTTGAAGTTTACTTGTCACAGTACCAAGCTAGCTGTTACCCATTATTTGCAGTCTTTATGCTAAGCTTAAGTTAGCCGGTTGCTGGCGGTTGCTTCAAATTTACTCTACTGACACAAGAGTGGTATTGATCTTCTCATGTAGCTCTTGGCAGGAAAATAAGCGTAAATTCCAAAATGTCCAACTATTGCTTTAAGAAATAGTCCCTTTGAAAATTTTTCACTGCATGTTATAAGGATTATCCGGAGTTATGGGGACATTGTTTCTTCAAAGACCTGCTGAAATATTTCCCTAAAACAGAATTCTTCTGTCTCTACATCTTTGGAAATTGTCCAAAACTGTTTGCTTACCATTACTGGTAAGTAAGAAAATATGTATTTTGGGGTGAACCGACCCGTTAAGTCTCAAAGTGTGTCACATGTTCCCATAATAATTTCCCACCGAAGAGAAGTCTTACAACCCACAATTGGCTCTGCATCGGCCATCAGCTCCTAAATCAGACATAATGGTGAAAATGAATGGTTTCCCACAGCAGGCAAAGGGAGTGGAGAGCAGCTGAGTGACAGCAGAGCAACAGTGTTGGAGATCCTGCTGACCATAGTGTTTACTCTGTGGACACTTTCAGCGAGGAGATGTGAAGGGCTTGGCTTCAGCTCAGACAGGATTTATTGCCCTCCGTGTCTTCAGTTATTAAGTACAGTCTTTTAGAGCGCCTGCAGTGTCATAAATGTCTTAAAACTTCACACACACACACACACACACACACACACACACACACACACACACACACACACACACACACACACACACACACACACACACACACACACACACTGGAGACTTCCTCTCCAAATAAACTTTCACCGGATGTTTCTCATCTTAGCTAGCAGGAAAGTTAGCGTGAAACTGAATGAAATAGACAAGTGAGGCATCAATAAAGAAGTGAACTGGGAAACTCATGTAATATCACCAGGTGGGTCCAGAAAACAGAACCTGCTCCTCTAAGTTCACATTAGTCCCTTTAACATCCATCAGTGGTCAGTCCGCAGCTGACACCAACAAACATGGTGGTTTAGTTCTCATTACTGTGGCTGTGGCTCTACCTCCAGCTCTTTAAATAAACAGGGAGCCTCTGTAACCGCAGCCGAACTCTCCCAGCATCATCTACTTTTCTTGAATATGCAGCACACAATCCCCAGCTCTGCTCAATTCAGCCTGACGGATGGACAGCACGGCCTGATCTGCTCTGTTTCCTCTCTCCCCTGTGATGGATGCCTCGGGTCTGGTTTCTCACTGAGACACAACATGGCCAAACAAACAGATTGCAGTGAAATCAGCCCTGACTCAGAAATGTATATAATAGAGTAGGCACTGATGAGGGTTGTACGCCATTACTCACATACACAGGTGGCCAGACTTCACTTATCATGGTAGGGCGAACGGAGGAGGGTGTGTGTAAGTGACCCGACCAGGTTGGGGAGTCATCGTTAGCCTGTGAGTTGTAACCAGGGTCTTCCTCTGCTCATATGATCTCGCTGAAAGACTAGTGCGACCGACTGGATCCCCATCTGGCTGTGACAGCTAATTGTTGAACTTCTCTGATTGCTGTAATTATTCACGGCAGGACACCACAGCCTTAGACACAGGGAGAGGGATGCTCCTGCATAAGTTTGTGGTAGAAGTAAAGGCAGCATGTTTCATCTGTGTAGGTCGAGTTGATTGGCATCCTTAAGTTTTAGTTAGAGTTAAATTTCTCTTCATTTTTATACAACACAAATTTAATTATTCACTTCGTCTTTTGGCTCATTGTTTTGGTATTACGGTGCAAGGATTCTGCCCTCATCATCCTGTTTCCAGCAATGCTAGGGAGGTAGCCAAGCTAGCATCTCTGTGAGGCTGTACAGTGGCACAGTGGAGCTTTGAGCAAAATGTATCAAATGACATATCTAGCATTCTGATAATACGTGGGTATAATGTTTACTTCTTGGTTTAGCGCGTTAGTGTGCTTTGACCTGATGTTGGGGATACATTAAAAAACAGAGGATCACAAAAGTTATTTCAGTTTATCCTGAGGTAAATTTGAATGTCAATCCATCTAAGAGTTGTTGAGATATTTCATCTTAAAACCACAAATGTCAACCCCGTGGTGCTAAAAAAAAAATGTCAGGGAATTATCAAAGTCAGTAGGATTCACCATCTGGGAATAGTCCATTCAACAGTTGTTGAGATATTTCAGTCTGAACCAAAGTGGTGGCCGACATTGCAAAGCTGCTAGCTTGGCTGAAAAGCTCTATCAACCCACTACCAGCCCAACAGCAGGCTGACATAGTCAGCGACTACCTGGTGAAGAACGTCAAACATCTGGCTGCTAAAAACCCAGATATATTTGTCAGTAGTTGGCGAGACCGAAACAGAGGTGAAAGAGTAAATATGAGATTTGTGGTTATCGGGTGCACAGACACACGACTCAAATAAATGCTAATTTTGCTCCTTGTCAGCTGAATATGTACAATAAGCAACTTTTTACTAACACGTTAGCTAACATCAGGAGTTGAATGTTGGATGTCAGATGTTGGGGTTAATTCAGAAATCTGGTTTAAAGAAAAGGTAGTCGTTAAACACCTAGGTTAATGTCCCTGAATGCCTGCCAACTCCAGGGCTGCTGCTCTTGAACTGACGATGACAGTGAAGGGAACGTCGAGTTATAGTGTGGCATCACCACATTATTACTAATCATAAATTTTAGTTTGTGAGTATATTTTGAATAAAGAACCATTACTGTGTGTCCTCTGTATTTCTGTAGATTTCAGAGCTACAAAAGGAGCTTGCAGAGCTCGAGAAGTGTAACGAGGAGCTGGAGGACGAGGCTGAGAGGAAGAAGGCTGCCTACATGGACGAGATTGCTGAGCTGGAGGTCTGAGAGTGGACTGATTAATGTAATCATAGGCTGTAAAGGACCAGTGGTTTGGATTAATTCTGTCATTTAATCTCAGTCTAATCCCACCACCCTGTCTGTGCGCTTGTGTGTGTGTGTGTGTGTGTGTGTGTGTGTGTGTGTGATATTTAGTGTACTATAGATGAAATGCGGCACCAGGAGGTCAACTTCCAAGTGCAGATGAAGGATCAGTGTGAAGACTACAAGGAGCTGCTCAGTGAGAAGATGGCCAGAGACATGGAAATTGCTGCCTACAGGTCAGACAGTCTGGTGTCATAAATCTGAGTTGAATAGTGGGTTTTATTGTGGGTTTGTGTAAAACTCCACTGTATAATCAAATGTTGTGGGCTTCACAAGACAAAACAAATGAACAGTTAAGCTTGCAAACAAGAAATAGACTTCCAAATATTTTCCTTTATTTCCCCCATTAGCTGCAAGTAATGCGCTTGCTAGTAATCCTGGAGTTCATGATCACACGCAAAACCGTTAAAATGTAAAAGAAAAAAAATTACTTTACTATTAGACTTAATTAGTACATAACCCGGGACTAATTGCCAATTATAATAATAATAATTACTCATTTAGCTGATGCTTTTATCTAAAGCAACTTACAGTTCCCTACAGTGGGAATCCAACCCGGGTCTCCCACACCAAAGGCATGTATCTTATTCACTGCGACATCCCCACCCAAATCTAAATCTAAGCAGGCTGCATTTAATGTAGATAGAAAGCCGTGTATACATGCACCTACTGTATGTATATAAAATAACTTATTACATCATCCATTCAATATTTATTCCAGCACTCGTTGTACACTTACTTTTGAACTTGTTTACTATTTATAGAAATAGTTGACTATTTGAGAGTATGTATACAGGTAGACATGTTAAAGTGTTGATGGATCTAGATAGATAGATAGATAGATAGATAGATAGATATATACAGCACTCACAGTGGTCATCGTACCTTCACACCTCTCATTCCCCTCTTAAATAAAGCTGCAGGTTGTTATTCTTAAATGAGCTGCCTGCGTTTTTAAAACACACTTTGTCATGTACAGCACTGTACAGTTATACCAGAGAACATAAGACGTCTTTGGGACAGTGTGGTCCAACTGTTAGCAAGAGTGTCAGTCAGTAGGATGATTTGAACCAGCACTCTGGGGCCAGGATGGACAGCTATGTCTTCTGGAGAACATGGAAGTTTTCATTCCAACAAAAACACTGCTCTAGGTGGTTTCACTGATTAGTTGCCTTCTCCTGATAAAAGCGTCCAAGTCATAAAGTCAAATGCTTTAGTTTGGGATTGCAATTAAAATGTACAGCCTCTGAGCCTTCCCTGACATGTATTGTAGATTCCCATCTCTGCGGTAGGGGGTCAAATGAAAACAGACGTCCCCCGTGGTGCTTAACAAAGTGCCACACATTATTTAAACCTGTCAAGGAGAATGAGCTGTTAGGGGCAAAGCACGTAATGATCCAGGGATGATTTCATTAGATTTGAAATTAACTTGATGCTCTGTTTACGTTTGACATACGTACTGTATAAGTGAATCGTGAAAACGTACAAACGAAGTGCCCACTGTCACAGTCTTTCCTCAACATCAACAAAAAGCTTCTGAAAAAGCATCCCTGTAAATAATACAAGGAGTATTTCCACAGAAGATTCTGTGTGTAAGTCTAATATTTTCCAAGCGTCTCATATATATGTCATCTGCATTGTCCATAACAAGATTTTCCTGCAAACAAAGGGCTGACATCATGGGCTGTATGGGGTCACAGGAAACGGTTCCTGAATATGATACAGCTTCCTGTATGTGACCTTGAAGTCGTTTTCCCTCCTTCCACTGAATTTTTTTTAACCATCTGCCATCCTGGTACGTGGAGTGACGCACTTCAGCCATGTCATCCTGTTGCCCCAGACTTCCTTCTGGTCCCTCCATCTTCGAAACTGACTGCATCTGACCCCCAGCGGGCCCTGCTGTGGCCCTGAGCTCAGACCCTCACAGTACCTCATTAGAATGGGCAAAGAGGACCTCACACTGTCAGCGCTGTGTGCTGGGGCACTGCCATCTCTTCTCCATGCCAGCCTGTTAATGTCAGCCCACCCCTTACTTACACACATTTCCAAATTCGCCAGTTTTATTTCCTTCTCGTTACCCAACAGACTGTCCCAAAGACATAAAAGACACAGGAAAGGCACACAGTCGATGCCAACTTTTCACCTTCCCCCCTTTTTTAAATTTATTGGATGTTTTGTCATCTGTGATTAAAACCAGGAATAAGAAATGAAAATGGTCCTTTTTAGGTGCACATTTTGCCCTGACTGACTGTGCTGCTATAATCAATGTTTTTACATTAACAATGAATCAAATGACACTCCTCAGCTACACAGCATCTTTCAGCTCATTGTTTTGGTTTTCTGGCCCACAGTTTTGGTTCACTCTCACCAGTCTCATCACCAGCATTGCTAGATGCATCAGGCAGCTGTTTTCAGTTAAATAGCTTTAAGTAACCCACTGTGCTGCCCAGCAGCAAACGGCAGACACAACAGTTGGAGACTGTCTGCTGGGCAAAGATATTTCCCTCAGGAATTGGTAGAGAATAAAAACTCACTCATCAGGTGGACACACACACAACTCAAAATGATGTAAAGATGCTCCATGTCTGCAGGATGTGTAAATGTTAGTCACTTTTGTGTTTACAGCTTGTTTCTACTGCCCCCATGTGGCCAAATAAATCTCTTAATGCCGGTTTAAATATACATATAAAACAGCAATTTACTAATATATTGTGATGGACATGTTTATGATAATGTGAACTAACATTTTGAAAACTGCTGGAGTGAAATATGAATCGCATTGACCAAACAATCTCATCCCAAGGTCAGTTAAGCAGCTGTTCTGAAGCTTTCGATCAAATCACATGTTCTTCATCAGCAGATTGCCAATTATTATGTTTAGTGTTTTTCTTCTAAACACTTTAAGGAGTTCTCGTCAGTGTTGGTTTAAGAGATGAGTTTCAAAGTTTGTTCTTCTTCCACTTTACAATTTCACCTCTAGGCACATGTCCATGTTTATGATCAAAAGCTCCAGAACAGCTTCTAAATGGACTAGAACTGAAATAATAAGCTGATTGACAAAAAATTATTGATGATAAACAAATAATTTATTATATTTCAAGCAAGATGCCAAATATTCCCTGTTCCAGTTTCTCAATTTTAAGTTGTATGTGCTGCTTTTCTTTGTTTTATGTGAAAGTAAACCAGAAATCTTTGGATTTTTGACAGTTTTTTTGACAGTACTGAAGACACCACTTCTTGGGGGTATTTTTCACAATTTTCCCCAAGTTATATAGACCAAACTTAACCAAACATGATTTATTAAATGATCAATTGAGACCATAACATGCAGATTAATTGAAAATGAAATGAATGAACAGTTGGTTGCGGTCATTAAAATGGACCTTAGGGTGTGATAGTTTTGTCAAATGCTGTTTCCAAAGCCGAGAATGATCTTTGAACTTTCTAGTAGACTACAAGTGATTAGGAGCACTACCTCTGAGTACTTCACCATGGTTACCTGTACCTTGTGTGTTTACCTGTTCCTCTGCTTAAGGTGTCTGGTTAAGGAAGAAGAGGAGAGGCTGTGCAACCTGTGATCTGTGAGACTGGCTGGCTGGATTGTGGCTGGATGCTCCCCCACCAGTTGATTTGAAAATACACAAAAGAGAAACGTGAAAAACCACACCCAAATAAGCACTAGGATGAAGCTTTAGGAACCAACACAGCAATGTAAGCAGATGTAAACTTATCATGGCCGATTAATGGCATCTGGAGGCCTAAGCCGGGCCATTGATAACAGGTCACTGGCAAATGACCCCGGGACTCTAAGAAAGATGGAGCTGTCTAAATTTGGTGGGAGGATGTCGGGTTGTGCGATGAGTGTGTATCCGTTCAGTGTCTGGCAGGGATATTTCCTTAAGTGGGTTTTATCTGTACCAGCTCACTGATATGTTTCATAAATGTTTTGTCCCCTCTTTGTTAAACAAGTCCCACACAAACACACAGATAGAGAGACACACACACACACACAGACACGCACACGCACACACACACGCACACACAAGCTAAACTGCACGGCTCTGTGGAGTCATCCCACCTCGTCCATCACTCAAACTGAGTCTGATTACCAGCTCTTAACCCTTGACCTCTTCACTGTCAGTAAATGTATTGACAGCTCTCCCTTTGGTAACTAAAAGCATCCCACCTTTCGTTTGCTTTTACAGACATGCAATTATGATGTTGTTGGGTTTTTGTTATTTTTACAAATAACTGACAGTAGTGTGCAATGCACTGTTTGCTTTTCAAATGGTTCATGAAGTTGTTTTTCTGCAGCTCTTACAAAGCGAGCACCTGGATCTTTCTACAAGAAAATCCTGTTCCATTCATTATTTCTCCTTTGAAAAGCAATGGTCCAATATTCTGTCGTTTCAAAAATAAGCATTTGGTAATTCATTCCTTTGTAATCCTTTCCTTATTTTCTACATGACTTTCAAGCTGTCTGTAATAAATCATCTTTGGTTCCTGCTTCTGCACAAGTGTCAGAATGTGCTTTAGATTTAAATTAGATAAAAGTAGTTGCTTGAGAGATCACCTCATACTGTGTGATTTGGTTTGTTTCATGAGAACTGCTTGTGAATTCTTAAGACTTTCCCTGCGCTGTAAAACTATGCAGGGAGTGATTTATGTTCAGCGAACCTTCTTTCATTCATCTTCATGCTTAACGTGAGATTTGAACATTCCCAGCTATTAACAATCTCAAAGGCTTGTTAGCTCTGCCATAAAGATGAAAAATGCTACTAATAACGGATCAGATAAGATTAGCCACACTCTGTGAACTTGCGGTGATGAGGAGTTAGCCTCTGTAATAATTGAGTTCAGCGTCTGGAGAAAAGGGTTGGGGCTGGGTGGCTTGTTTAATTGTCCCGACATGAAACATGGCCAGCTCAGGAGGAAGCTGCTGTGTCTGTTTTCTCAGAAATGCAGAACTTAATCAAGACCTTAGATGTGAGGAGCTAGAAGACTCTATATCTCTCAAATTAGAAGGCAATGAACCACCCAATGTTCCCGATCTCTTGGGACTGTCTTGGCCTTGTGGTAAAACTATCTAAGAAAATTGTTTTACTTTGTTTTCAGACTTTTATCTTCTCTGCTGTGCATCTTGGGGAAATGTGGTTGACTGTATGGAAATCAAGGAAATGCAGGAAATAGACTTGACCGGAATACTCAAATTTAGACTTTCAGGAAATTCATCATCTATCCTGCTTTTGTAGATGCGCTTCTGTACAGGATAAGTAATCTTTGCAAACCTGTAGTCAGACTGCTGTTCCAGAGAATACAAGATTAGCCTACGAATTCAACAACCAATCCTTTTGAACAAGCAATCAAATAGAAAAGAAAACCTAGTAATACCAGAGAAGAGGCATGTGAAGAAAAAAATATAAGGCCTGTTTAGGTGTATTACTATGGGTTATGTAATGTCAACAAACCCCAAACAAAACAAAATATGAGCATCCTTATCAATAAATTTCATACACAAAAAGGGGTTGATTCTCACACTACAGAATTAACGTAAAACAGCACAAATATACAATAAAAAAACTAAAATAGACACAAGAAGGCTCTTTGAGGCTATTCGTGGGCACAGCTCTTGTGCTAAAAGTTAGCATGCTATAAGTGACAATGCTAAAATGCTGATGTTCATCTTAGTTTGTGTATTAGCATACTAACATTAGCTAATTAGCACTAAACACGAAATACAGCTTAGGATGATGGGAATGTCGTTAGTTTTGCAGGTGTCTGGTCATAAACCCAAGTATCAGAAAAGTGCAACATGAATGTCTAAACCATGCTATCATTGTGCAGACATTACACTCAAACATGTAAATGTGAACCTCATGGTGGCACTAGAGGAAATGTTGGGTGATCATCGAAGTCATCAGGATTCATCCTCTGGGGACCATGAATATCTGTACACAACTTCAGTCCGATAGTTGTTGAGTCTGAACCAAAGTGATGGAAAGACTTTACATTGCTTTCCCTAGAATACAAAAATATCAATATCAATCAATATTGCACTGGAAACCACAGAATATCTAAAGAAAACATGAATTCTCTTAATGACAATAAATAGTTCAATAATCTTCAACAATATTTGAGAAACTTCTGGAACACTGTAAAATGCTCTCTGGAAAAAACAAAGCAAACAACAGGACTCTTAAAAAAAACAACCTACATAATAGTTTACACACAAAATAAATAATGATCATCCTACGAAGTAAAACAAACCAATCGAGAAAGAGATAAAGATGTTTCTACAAAAGCAAAAAAATTGGTAATTCCAGCTTCTTTTATTACACAATTACTAACAATTAATTATTTCAAAGAGTGTGGTAACCTCTGTGCTCCTCTGTTTTCCTTTGCCCCCATCACACGTCCTTGACAACTGAGGAAAAACGCGCATTAAGACTTCAAAGCTGGTCGGTGACATCGAGTGGCCCGGGGGCAGGACTGTGGCACCTCTACCCCTTGAAGCCGGACAATTTGATTTCAAGGCAGAGTGTTTCAAAGCTGAGTCATGGATCAGTGGTCAGCCAGTCGCTTGGCCTTTTCATCCCTTTTTTTCCCCTCTCTGGTTGGGGAGGGGGTTTGAGAAAGCAGCAAAACCTGACCAACACCAACAAACAAAGAAGTCACTGCTGGGAATAAATGAGTGGTCCCTCCGGGTAACGTTTGCTGTAAGATTGAATGTTTGCTCGTGCTGAAAGACACCATTTCACACAACATATGCTGTGGACATAACATCCCATTAACTTCACATGGTGCAGGAATTTCTTTACATTAAGAGCAGCGGGGCCAGGAGGATAAATTATGACATCTGAGCTCATTTTGTCAGTCTGCATATCTTGAGTCTGTGGTAGAGGAATCTGATTAAGGCCTGAGGTAATGGTGATCAAGGTCAGCTTGTATGACTCAGCTCAGCTGTCACCTACACATAGGTATCCCCAAAATACTCCTTTCCCCTTCAGGTTCAGCCAGACAAATAAACACTGTCCTCACTGAGGACAAAAGTAATTTTTTAAAGTCTCTTCATGGCAGCTTGGACGTATGGAACCAAGCTGGTGTTTAGAAAGCAAATAAATAAGAGTGGACGGGGTTGACTCAAGGAAGAAAATAAGAACAGTAAAAATATACAAAGGAGAAAGAGCTATTGAGAAAGTATTTCCTTAACAAGAGGGGAACAAATAATAAATTATGGGGCCCCTCTCCCTTGAGGCAGGACTGGCATGCCTGAGGGTAGCAGGAAGTGGGCATCCCTCTCTTTTTATAGGGGTCGTGGACAGGCTTCCACTGTGGGAGCATCACATAAGACAGAGCGAGAGAAAACTCCCTTGAGGAATGTTTGCACACAAACTGTCACACACGCACAGCTCTTCACACTGAGTTTATTCTACATGATATGCTGAATGAAAATGGTGGTAGTCTGACTGTATAACCCCCAGGTCCCCCATCATGTCATCGCTGTAGTTCCTGCCCTCCTCATATCTGTAGTCCCACTTGGCCTGTATAACTGAGAGACTGCTGACAGCCTTGACCTCACATTTACCCCACACTCCCCCTCACGCCTGTCCCAAAGCAGGTGGCCAACACCCCACCAACACGAGACTCTTCATCTTGATCTGCCATTTATGTAAGATTTTGATACCTTTATTTCTTGGCAAACACGTCAGTGCCTTGTCTTGTGATGAGGAGATAAAGTAAAGCAGCTTTTTTTTTTCTTCCTCAAACTCCACACAGAGGGTTAGTCACAGCCAAAGTTGATAAAAGTTTCCCTTTTGTCCCAAAGTGTTCAATTAATCAACTTCACAAGGCGTGCTGGATGGAAGCGGATAAAACTCTGGGCTACAGGGAACATGAGAGAACAGCCAGGATTTGTATTCTGCTGCAGTGGCTTTCATACCCATTAAAGGATGTTAGCATCTTTTTAAGCATAGTGACTTTATTGTCGGCTTAGGGCTTACACAGATCCAACCATTTGCCTTATTGGATTCTTGGCAGATGGCCTGCGTGGATCTTGGCCACCCTTGAATTTAGTTCTTCACCTTGTCAGTAAATGGGCTGCTCTCTGCACTTACACTACACACAGGAACCTATGTCTTGGTTGTAGTGGTTTCTTATCAGTATCAAAAAAATCATATCACATAGTTTCTGCAATAGGTCCTCCCACCTACTGTAGCACTTAAACTGATTATTTTTCTGGAATTTTTGTTTTGGTAGATACTATGACATACAGAGTGCATGTATATGCACCATAAGAATGAATTTGATTGAATTACATTGTAAACAGTTAACTCTCTTATAAAGTATAAAAGAGTTATAAGAGAGTTAAGAACACGAGTGCATTTGCAGATCTCCAGAAGGGCCTCGTTTTCACATAATGCACTACAATCTACAATGTTTAACATACTATATTAATCGCATCATATTGCTAACCATTTTCTCTACTTTAAGCTACAACACTATTTATCTACTTGATGTGATTTTTCAAGGTGGATGGCAGCAGCCTGTGGTGTATAGTACAGGCGCTTGCTGTCTGAAAGCACCTTTTATAGTGATCTTCGTGAACTTGTTGTCAAACAATTGTCTATTTACACATCCAACAGTTACTGAGCAATATTATCATTAATTTGGAGTCCAATATTCATTCTCTTTTAGCTCTGTTTTTGGTCTCCACCAACTCCAAAATCCAATATCTGGCTCTTTAAATGCTTTGCTATGTTCATCAGCTAGCCACCAACTCTGTCTGTCTGCCATTTAGTGCTGAGCAGACAGGGGGGTTGTCAGAGCTTTTTTTGCTAAAAACATCTGCCTGCTACCGCCAGCCATGAAACCAAAACAATGAACCAAGAAAAACATTCCGCAGAGCTGATGGGAACTGCAGAATTGGGAGACAATCCACTCATTTAATCCATTGTTTATATAAAAATATTCATTAGTGTAGCTTTAAATCAATAAGGTCTGCATCTGAAAATGCTTCGTTTTGCTTGTGAAATTTGAGAGTCAATGAAAGCATTTATTCTTGTCACCATCCAGTGACTTATCTGAGCCCATAGCCAATTCCTCTTCCTGTGCCTCTGAGGACTTGGAGTCAGAGCACCAGTAATCCAAACTCTCATAATTTGGGCTAGAAGTAAGAAATCACATGTGTCACAGTTTATGTCGGCAGTTGTAGCCTAGAGCATTGGCTGGTTTAGAATTTGGAACAAGCTACAAAATCGTTTTCTTTGCGCGCCAGTCATTCGTCTTTTTCCCAGACACCCAGACATCTCAGGCCTGCTTCCTCTCAAACTGACATGACCAGCAGGTAAGCAACATTTTCCGTTCTTGGATCACATGTAGGTTTTTAAAATTATAAATTAACATACATTAAAATGAGTTCTGCTTATAGGTTGACATGATGAATCAGATTCTGATTCTGATTTGATTCTGATGTTCACATCTTGAACTGGAATCTGTGCCTCGTTTGACAGAAACCTTTCAGTGTCATGTAAACAACATATGGACCAAACTGAGATTATGTTCCAATGTTAAGCAGGCTATCCACCAATTAAATCTTGGAAATTTCTACAACCTGATTTACAATGGATAGGACAACTCAAATACTCCTAATCTTTGTTGTACTCCAACTCTGAAGCTCTTTGTTCAGCTTGTCTCCTGAACCCTTTCTTCATAAGTGACCATTAAATGGTTGGTTGAGTGTTCAACCACCAGTGAGCCTCAGTAGAGCTGCTACAGGGCTATATTGCCCTTGTGCCGTTTCACCACAGAGGCTCACCAGAGGACCTGTCAGACCCATGATGTTTTATAGCTCAGTTTGCAGACAAAACACCTAACAACCAAATCCCTTCAACAACATCTGCTGCCAATTTAGCCGAGGCATTCCTGCAGTCTGTCCTGTTTAATATTCACAGGGGTTAGGATCTGCCGGGACAGGGGTGGATGGGGACGGTGGGGAAGGGGGAGCCAGCTTTTACAATCCTTTGGTCCGTGGTCCAGACACGGTGAAAAATGAGGGGTTAACGAAGAGTGAGCTGGAGCAGGGGTGGGTTAACTGGGCTAATTTGCAGGGATAATAATGGTGTTCGTGCAAGGCCTTTGGGGAAAAGCGGTGTGGAACACAGACCTGACGGTGCAACCACACAGGAAGTTGACAACATGGCTAAAAAGTCTCAAACAAGCAGTGACGAGATGGCGGCATGGCCACAGCCAGCAGCCATCCTGAAGATGAAGACAAATATTTGGGTCCCGACAAGGCAACATCTACACCTCAAAGATCTCAGAGCGTTGAAACCCCTGATTTTATTGGCCCACTGTAAGCACAACATGTCAAAGGTGCATATTTTCTTCTACTTTTGCCAGTAGCCTTGAGCGTGATATTAACATTGTAGAGTATATTATATATGTTTTTAATTATTCTCATGTGAGTTATATGTTGTACCATGAAACGAACATGGTACAACAACATGTGCAACATGGTGCGTTGCAACTTTTATAGGAAATTACTTATGAATGTTAGGACTAAAATGTTTTTTATTAGCTGTAATTAAAATATCCTGCCTGCATAACAGCACATATGTGCTGCCTGACTGAGTTTAGAGAGAGTAATAACCCAGTTAATTGATAATTAGACCCATGGCCTCCTTAAATATGGCCACACAACGTCCTTGTGAATTTTTATGGATGTATTCCAGGCACTGCTAACTTTACAGAAACAAATTCAAACCAGTTTCCTTCTCTTAGCCCAAGTTTATCTGTTTATGCTTATGTCTATGAGAAAATATATTTTGGTGCATATTATGTTAGGATATACAATACCTTGAAAAAGAAGGAAACCTTAACATGCGAGCAATAATACACAAAACCTAAAATACTAAAGTTCAACTGTATTTGTTTCAGTAGGTTGTCGTTCTCGTGTGTGGGAATATTTACTTTTCATCTTGTGCAGAAGCTATCAGTAACTCTCTCGTTCTTTTGGGGTGAAATGGCAATTTATATAAAAATAAATTCTGCAGTACATGTCCTCGTTCCCAAATGTCCGTGCCCACCCTGTTGAGAGGATGGTATTTCAGTGGTTGACACAAGCGGGTCTTTCTAATTACTCTCTGAAATGATGATGTGGGTTGTGCGACACCTCTGCTGCTCCCTCACTAAAGGACACCCCTTGCCATGGCAACTGCATAAACATCTGTCTCCCCATTCAAGGGAAAGTCTTGAGGGAGTGTACAGGGCTGCAATTTATTATATATAAGAAAGGACCCAGCCTGTGTTTATTGCTGCTTAGTGGACCGAGAGAGCTACATGTGATAATGAGGACATTAGATTTCATATTTATACAAAGTGCAGTATGTCCTGTCCATGTGGACAGGTGGTAGGAACTATACATAATGTGCTGTTTAAGTTTAAGAGGGAAATATGCTTATTCGCTTTCTTGCCGAGAGTTAGATGTGAAGGTCGGCCTTACTCTCTGGTCTGTACAGTAAATAATTAAAAAAAAGCCAGCAGCTATAAGGCTTAACTTTACATAAAGAAAACATTTTCATTTGCTAAAGACATACGGGAAGTTACCAGTTAATTAGTGGTGTTGTTTAGACTTGGTCATGGTCAGCTAAGCTAACTGGCTGCTGACTTTAGCTTCATATTTACTGGACATCAGATTGGTATCAATCAGCTCACCTAACTCTGTGCAAGACAGCAAATAAGTGTGTTTCTTTAATATACCGAAAATAGTGATTTTATCAGGGTAGTAACCCCTTGATGGCACCCCTGGTATTATTAACATCTATAATTGATGACTTATAAATACTTTTGTGATTCAGTTTGTATTTATATTTAAAACAAATAAAACATTATATACAGGCTAATTGGAATGTAAAAGACAAAAAACAATCGAGCCCACAAAACAATACATTTACACATCAGGAGGATAGCATACATAAGACCAGATAGTAAACAAGACATAGTGAGCTTCACTATCAAACACAAAATTAAACAATAAGGCCCTTGATCTGCTTATTTAACATCTTAACATCATCCTGATTGGCACTCTGCATCTTGGCCACGGAGCTCTATAAACTTAAAATGTCCATAAAAGACAAATACCATTGTGGTTTAAAACGTGAGTGTGGTGTGGTTATTCTATCGCGTTGCCACTTATTTCTTTGCAGCAGTTAGAAAGTGGGAAATACTTGACCCTAAAGCCTCAGAGATTTTTCTCAATCTGGTAACCAAAAAGTTGTTTAATTCATAACTGCTCAATAAAGTTACTCATTTATTCATAAAGCCATTAGTTACAACTACAACCCTTTACAAAGGGTGACTTCATCGTCTATATGTTGTCATGTTTTCATCCAGTGACCTGGAATTCAGACAGTAAAGATATTTCTCATCAACTTCATGTAACATTCAGGATTCTGTCTTTCCCTCATCTTTTAGTTATGTCATAACACATTACAGGGATATGTTGATGTATGCCATCCACACTCTTTAACATGTTTTACATTCCCACCTCATGCCTTGCATTACATCGAAGAGCAATTGTCTTGATGCTGACAGAGTCCCTAAACATTCATCGCATTAGGAATGCTTTGCTCATGCTGAAAATGAAATGACCTCAGGGTGATGGAAATGCATGCAGTGGCCTCATTTTAAAAATAGTTTAAAAAATAATTCATGACAATATGATTTATGGCCAAACACCATGAGTGCAATTGAGGGGCTTTAAAATGTAGAGTATTTCTTGTCCTAAAAACATTTCTGGTACACAAGTTCACTGTTGGTTGCACAGTAGTACTGATGAACATACCTTTGTTCAAATGAAATGTGCTGTAAATTCTTGTCAAGAGCAATGACCTTCCAAACACAATTAACAGAGTTAGTTTTTGCTGGTCAGAGTTGGGGTAAAAGTCATTTAAAACCATTAATAAATGCTTTTTTTATGCTAACGAGTCTCATAATCATAGACACAATGGTCTCATAAATGCATCAAATATTTTTCTAACCCCAAACATAAAGTAATTTTGAATGTCTGTTGGTATAAAAAACATTAGAATAAGTTGTATGTGACCATTAAAAGCCTGAAAAACAAACATTGGTTGGTTAAAACCACAGCCAGGAGCAGAGATCTTTATCACTAAGCCTCAGTTGCGGTATGCTTGTGCTTTCACATATTGTCTGGACTGTAAATGAAGCATATCTAATGTGAAAATAGCCTGTCAGATATCCAGATTGAGCACAGAGCTGCATAGTTTTTCTGGAGATGCTGACTGTGTCAAAGAGCCAGAGGTTTGTTCGGGTGTCCCTTTTGTTGCCTTTGGAGTTGTGTTGTTGGCACACGGTGAAAGGTCCGAGTAGAGCTGCCAGTGGCTGAGGTCATTATAGTGTGAGTTTCTGGACCACAAAGTTACTTTCACTGAATCAGACACAGCAGACAAACAACGCAAACAGGCATCTGCTGTGGTGTGGACTAGAGTTGTTTTTCAAGCTGCAGCTTGAAAAGTGTATCTAAATATATTTTGACAGAGCTATTAGCAGAAGCTAAGAAAGATTGTCCTTTGAACAGAACCTTGGTCTTCTGTTCAAAACCCTGTCCCAGCAGCAGGGGCATCACACAAAAATCTGGGCCCTGTACATAAGCATTCTTTATGGGGCCCTCCCCGCATCCACGTCTATTTGCTCTAGTATCTCCTCACGTGAGGTTCCCTGTATACTCAATTACCATTATATACTATTAAATTGGCAACAGCAAATACATTTTAAGTGAAAAGTAATGCCACCTGAATTATGGATGGCAATGTCAGTCTATCGTCGTTATGGTATATCCATCTCTCTGGTCCAAACTGAAAACAAGAATTGGTGTGCCATATTTAGTCCGGACATTCATGTCCCCCTCATGATAAATTGTAATTACTTTGATTATTGTCTGACTTTCCATGATCAGGTCCAAATTTCCACTGCTCCATTGTTCTGATGTCAAACATCTGCAAAACAAATGACAATCCCATTAGCCTTAGTGTAGTGCTAATTAGAAAATGCTAACAAGCAGTATTCAAAATAAACTGTTTTTAAACTTTTACGGGACATGAATGTGCCGTACTATATAATTACTATTATTATATTTAAATTCATACAGAGATTATTTAGCCTGGGACAACAAAATCAAAAATAATTCACTATTTTAATGTTTATTAAATCTCTCTCTTTTGAGAAACAATAAAGATGCCAGTGCACTGAGGACAGGCAATGGTTTGTGTTACTTTGTTAAACAGACCAGCTCCGCCTAAAGTGAGACTTTCGTGAGGTGTGAGGAGTGAGGCTTCCCCCGTATTTCAAACCAAACTCATGCGTTTAAAGGTCCAGTGTGTAATATTTAGGAGGATTTATTGGTAGAAATGCAAAATGATATCCATAACCATGTTTTCAGTTGTGTAAAAAGACCTTAAATAATGAACTGTTTTTATATAAAAAAAAACATATTTGGCAAAAGAAAATAGTAGTTTTTTCTTTGTTGTTTTGAAATGTCAAACCTTTACTGTGCCAGCCTTGCTTGAAATGAACTGCTCTGCCACAGAACAATAATTCCCTGAATAAGAAGACATGAATTTGACAATAGACTTTGTAAGCTGACATGTTTCTAAGGGATTACTTCCTGGAGGCATTTCTTCAGGTGACTGACAGAGAGAGAAGTGTAGTATAATGAACACACTGAAATGGAGACAGTCAACTCATTCACAGTCGAATAAAATTAAAATCAGACTATGGCGAAAGTTTTTTTGTGATGAATTACTGTGCTTGAGATATTTTGTCAGTGTCATATCACTATGGGTTTTCATGCTGCTCAGAATTGAATGATGTGCAGATGTGTTCTTTTTAAGGTATGCCGACAACAGAAGGAATAATGTAAGAGAGCCCAAACATCAGTATTGTGTGTTCAGGAAACTCTGCCTCACTAGATAGTACTCAGTGGAATGTGACTGGAAATTCGGGAAGGAAACAGATGATGTCTAGCAGAGGTCATGAGCTGGTTTTGAACCCCTGATGACAGGAACACATGGTCACACAGACCAATGATTTATCTTTAAGTTAAGAATGTGCCACTGAATTTCTCTCTCTATCTCCGCTAAGCCATTTGTTTGGCGCACACATACTTGGGGATTTTTAAAGTGCCTGGTCTGGTTTTATAGCGAGTCCCCCTGGAAGGAGATTACTTTTTAATTTTTTTTCAGGCTTTTGTTAGTCTAACAGAGGTCATGTTTACATGAGTGGAGTAGCTGCTGAAGGGACGGCCCCATGTGGGCCAAGTCTACTGAGCTACAAGGCAAGTCTGGACCTTGAATGGTCAAAATGATGAACATTTGTTTTCATCACACCCCCTGAGCTCATTGAATGTAACTCGTCTAGGTTTAAACTCAAAGAATATGGAACACCATCTTTGAACGGGCCTCATTTTGATATATAGCATAATATCAGGGGGATATTATAAGTGAGGATAGTCCTGAAATATATTTGAGTACTCATACCTGGTTTGTGTGTTAGCTAATGTGTGTAGACGCCCCCACACGTCTGACCTATTGAGATCTGAGTCATGTCAAATCATTCCTAATCCCAGTGTCGTCCTTATCAGTCCATGTGTACACTGGATACCACTGTGCCTTCCCCTGCTGTGTTCCTCTGACATGTGATTGGTTGGCTGTGGGTTGATGATCCATGTGGTCTGTACTAATGTTTACCTGTTGCAGGCAGATGTTCTCCAGGAAAAGTAGGGACACATCCTGGCTGAATGCCAAAGTGAAGTCATAGGGAGCTGATTTGGAACCAGTCTGATTATTATTCTTACATTAACTATGTTAATACTGCATCACCATCCATCCATCGTCAACCGCTTATCCTGCGTACAGGGTCGCGGGTGGCTGGAGCCAATCCCAGCTGACATTGGGCAAAATGCGGGGTACACCCTGGACAGGTCACCAGTCCATCACAGGGCCACACTTAGACAGACAACCAGTCACACTCACATCCACACCTAAGGACAATTTTGGAGACACCTATTAACCTAGCCTGCATGTTTTTGGAGGGTGGGAGGTAGCCAGTTGCACCTGGAGAGAACCCACGTGGACAACATGCAAACTCCACACAAAAAGGCCAGGGTAACCAGGGTTTGAACCCACAACCTTCTTTCTGTGAGATGACAGTGTTAACCACTGCACCACTACACCACCCTTAATACTGCATCACAAATGCTCTTTTTACGACTTCATGTCAAACTATTTTCATTTGGTATGCTTATCCTCATGTTTGTTTGGTATGGTTTATGGTACTAAAATGTTATTTGTAAAATATTTCCCTAAATGCAAGGATGGATGGCAGCCTGGATAATAAATGCTGGCCACAGTGGCCAATAGTGGAGGCCATTGCAGTCAACTTAACTGAATCGATGGACGTATTTGTGAACCATTTATGCTGCAAATCAGCCTGGATATAAACGTACAATTGTGAAAGTATGATTATTCTGAAGTACAATTTTTTGGTTTTCGGCACCTGGCCATTTGGTTAGTCAACAAATAGAATCATACAGTAATGTATTGAAGGATACTAATCTTCTTTGGATCCAGTCGCTGCCCGTCATTCTATTATTTTAAATGTGTTCAATCTTTACAACCAGTAATCGCAACCGTCTATGTCATACACATGTAAAATGGTAAAATAGGTCAAATAATGTTGTGTGCTGTGATAAAGAATTATTTTATAATGCAGTTCATCAGTTTTCAGTAGTCACTTCCAGCTCTCTCTACAGTTTAAAGTCTTCATTACCCTCCTCTTTCCTTCAACCATCCCATCCCTACTGTAACGGTTTACCTTCCAATTCTTTGACTTTTCGTGTAGCCTACATTGTGTCATAATAATAATAATTAAGACAAAAACTGTTTTATTTGTGGATGTTCAGGAACAGAATTATTACCCATTTATATAATGTTGTTTCATATTTTTCAAGTATTTGGTTACATGAAACCAAAGAGTTGCTTTACAGCTTATCACAAATTATATGGTTGTAAAAAAAATATAAAAATATATGTGGCCAGGCCAGGAATGATGTGGCCAAACACACAATAAATTTTATGGGTTTTTATTCCCTGACTGAACTCAAACGAGAACAGCATTAATCATGTAAAGTTGATGGTTTAAGGCAGTTGGATGTTATAGTAAAACACCGGAGTTACTCACTTAATCACTTGTCATCTACTGATTGCATCTGATCTCAACTATTTGATTTAACTGTACACAATAATACCCCTTAACCATACCACAATATGTAAACAGCTGCCATAAACTAGTTTACACCATAGACTGTATATAAAAAGGTTTACACTCACTCTTGTAGACTTCAGTTACTTCTAAACAGGAACTCTAAATTCTCGACAACGAAATCTATCAGTCTAGTCTAGACAACACCAAAATCTAGACAATAAGTCAAGACTAGACAACAGTAGTGGCCTTTTCTAAAGAGAGAAAATAATAAAAAACAAACAAATATAAATAAATACATTCACTTAGCCACACAATGCACTGAGTTCATAAACTCAAGGTGAAATATTTGAATTTACCAAAAAACACAAACATCAGTATACACTAACATAATGTGATTTTGTTTTTTAATACACTTTGTTGTCACTCACGCTGTCACCGCTGGTCAGAGTCTTTTACCCTCCTGGTGAAGATACAGGCACCCACACACTCACTGGGCTATCAATCGTCAGGAATCAGCTGGGACACCCAGGTCTTCAGGCATCTACCTAGTTAGTTCACTCTTTCGTCTGCCGATCTCAAGGATTATTAATGTACTTGACCATGATTTATGGAGATAGCCTTGAGAGCTGACCTGCATTGCCTCCTTTTGATAAACCAAATTACATCCCTTGCTGTTTCTCTACCCCGCGGGTCAGACACTTCCGTTTATCCCCATCTCCCGTCAGAAACTCTACCCTCTCGCGCGATCCGTCCCATGTACTACTCTTAAAGTAACAGTGCCATTAAATAGAGAGGAACATTATCGCTGCAGTTATCCCACCACCAATTACATAATTTAACATTGAACTCTGTTCCCCTGGTTCAGCTGGATACATACATTATAATAAATTAATTGACTATATATATATATTTTTGATTTTCTTCTCTGCAATTTTTTCATATAAAATTTTCATTTCACTGTTTTCAACCTGAATCTAGTAAGTTTACCTCTGAGGGACAATGTAGACATCTCTAAATTCAAAGACAAAGATGAACGCCATCTTGTTAACCTGCTTGTTCTTGGAGCTAATGTTAGCATAGTTCAAGGACATAGAGTGTATGGTCAAAAAGAATTAACCAAGGAATACCAGAGGACTTAACTACAGAGTAAGTGCCTTAGTAACCATTTGTAGTCTTATTATCAATGTCTGTCACTTAAAGTAGTTATAGTTAAACATTAGCTATTAAAACACTAACTACTACTAAGTTAGCTTGATGCTAATGTATAGTTACTCCTTTTTTTTAAGTAGCAAACGTTACATCTTCCAAAACATTTGCCATTGTTTTGTTGCTGTCAATTATAGCTTTACAATATATTGTTTGCCAGTAATGTAAGTAAAAAGGGTTTATATACCGTACAACACAGCTCATTACAGTTTATGGACAGAAACAAGGTGTTTATGTAATTTCTGGCCACCATTTTTGTGTGGATCAGGAAATAGATTCACAACTTTGGAAACAGGTTTAACATCTTTATTATCATTTGGTGGATAGATAATTGTTTTCACTCCAGATGTTTGGAAGAGTCTTTGAGTATTTGGGAATATATACCATCGCCAAGTGTTGATAAATTGCATCTAGGTTTATCAGTGTTTTTCAGGAGAATGGGTGCATAGCTGTGTGACTGACACAACATCCACAGTATCTCTTCCTGGGGATGTCCATTGACAGTAGATTCAAATTGTAAACTTAAGGGGACTGCCCACCTTCTTTTGGGGGTAAAAAGTTGCATAAGTCTAAGGTACCGTAGAAATATGATATGACATAATTATATGACATTACCTTCATTTAGCAAGCCTAACTTAAAAGAAGTGCATTCAACCACCATCAAGATTTGTAATTGCATTTAATATAAAAGCTATGTATGCTCTTTTAGGCATTAACCTTCTGGCCCCTGATCATTTTATCCACCCTCCAGCCCTCCTGACTCATCTCCGCTGTGGCACCCTTGCTCAGTGTACTTTGTATATTGCTGATGTCGGTGCTTACTAGTCTTACACTCAATGTTAGCCAGGGATGTCACCTATAGTGACACACACACATAAAGTACCTGAGCACACACATGCAGTTCACACAAGTATATGTGCACACAGAGATTTACGCAGAAACACTGTAGCAGAAGAGAGGAAAGTCTTCAGGGTTTGTGTTTGATAAACAATTCAGCAGAGATAATTAGTTGATAAGACATCACTTTGATTTACTGTGGGGACTCGACTGCATCTATTGCCTGCAAGCAGAGCCTCACTCACAAGCTTTGTATTACCATATTTTGAATTTTTAATCAATTAACGTCCTGAAGGAGAAATGGAAAAGTGGAGATTCGCTCCAGTGGGAATGTAGGGGCAAGGACAATTCTCTGATATTTGCATATGGCTCATGTATGGACTCTCATGCACAGTTCTAATGTGTTCTCCTATATGGCTTTTGCAACTGTCGAAAAACTGCTGTCTGCCGCTTCTGAAGTAATTAGTAGCTCTGACCACTCAGACAGCTGGCCAATTAAATGTGCTCGTGGCTGCTGCTGCTGCTGTGTGATGTGTGTTGGGCTTCACACAGAGGTGTAGATGGGAGGACAAACTCATCTCTCCGTAGTGGAGGGAGAGATGCCAGGAAAGCTTGGCTGTGTTTGAGAGTGCTGTGTCTGTGTGCTTCTCCACTGGCTGTGTGAGCAGATAAGAAAGGAAGGCAGAGGGAGAGCTGCTGATTCTGGGTTTATTCCACAACCCCCCCCCCCCCTCCGCCTTCTCCTGGTCTGTCTTTCTCTGTGCAGCTGCAGGTCTGGGAGCTGACCTGCATTAAGACATCAGAAACTGCCTGACGGGCTAATAGGAACGGTTTTCTAGAACATCTTCAAAAGCTTGTTAAACTGTAGAGTTTTGGCAGTGATTTAAGGAAATCTGCTATTATGGTTTAAGTAGAGTTCATCTAATCTATGTTGGCAGATTAGAAATGCCTGGACGTCACCCAAATGCTTACTCGATAACTGATGTCTCTATGTCCACACTAATGTATTTATTAGACATACAAACGTAGCCTTTACACAGTGTCACTAAATGAATGAAACTCATGAGCCAACATTTCTTTAGCCCTATAACTTTTCATAGATTATGTTACTTTTCAAAGCACTCAATACTGTCATTATTGGAAAGTACAGAATGGTGTGAAGATACAAAAAAAGTTTGTTCTTTTGACTTTTGCACTTTTTGTTGAAACACGCCTAAAGGATTCTGTTTTATTGTAACCATTTTGCCTTTATTGTTTTCTGTAAACCCTCTGATGCTGATGGGAAAATAGCTTTGGTTTATGGTGGTCTAGCCAGTGGGCATCTGACAGTGATTTGCTGATCCTGTGCAATTGCATGATGGCTCTCATCCTCTAAGGCCACAGGGCCTTAAGAGCCAGCCAATCACTGCCCTTCAGTGCTCTTCTGTTGGCAATTATAGGTCAGTGTGTGTCGCGACATCATTGTCTTCCCTTTGAATGGCTGAGGACCAGCTCCCACTGCAATCAGTTATGTTTTTTTCTTTCGCTACTTCAAGTGGAACAGAAATCCAGGAACAACATGACCACTGTTTTCTGAATCATTGTTGTTCGAGTTGTTTTGCCAAATTCTGGACAACTGAGAGTGAAGGCCATAATGAAACTTTGCTCCTTTTTCTGCTTTTAAAGATCATCTGTTCAGTCAGAATCTGCTAGTATGAAGCTTGAACACTGGGTCAAATAGATTGATTTAGAACTTGTGTACTACCCAACAATGCGTGTTTGTCCGTTACATCATTAATAATTCAACATCTGTTAAACAAATAAATGATAAATACAAAACGTCCATCTTGGTGAAATTATTCTGCTGTAGTTAACACCTGAACAATTGCAGGTTATTAATACAAGTGATGTTAACAGCACAAGTTTCCAGTAAATGCACACTGTGCCCTCATCTGATATAGATATATAAAGTAACTGTACACCACAATATGAAGTGAGCATGTCAGTGTCATAAATGTAAAGAGAGAGAGTAGTCTGTCACAGGTGGTGCACTTCCAGTTTAAATATTAAGTGTTCCTCTGTCTCTTTAGTCTCTCACATACTTTCACCATTACTACAGTTAAATGAGAAATGACGGTGGGACTGCTGCAAAGACTTAATTCACTGCCTGTTGTGTCTTCACAATTGCATTGTCATTTGGTCTCTAAATAATTATTTAAAGATTGATTTGTTAACTTATTTAAATATACAAAATAATAGCTTTCTATATATTGCAGAAGGCTTAGACAAAAACATTCGACAGACTTGACTCCTTTGAGCCTCTTGACAGATCGGGGAAATACGTTGAGGGTAGTAAAGTGACTCATGTTGTTGTCTGTCTTTGTGTATGTGTGCTTGTCTACTCGAGTGTGCATGTGGCAAAGGGGTTTGGACCGTTAACGCCTTTGTGGTCGCATGACAGCCAACGGAGCAAAGTGACGCCTTCCCGATAGCCCTCAGAAACACGGCCTCTTAACTGCCCTAACAAGATAATAACACTGCACGGTTCCCCTGATCAGCAGCAAATTGTTTCTTTAAATGCTTTGGGTGAGGGGAGAAGAGGAGTGGGCTTTACTGATGTGACCTTGAATGGATTTCATCATCATTCTCTATAAAGTTGAGAGTGTGTTCTCAGATAATCTGTGCCATGCACACAGCTGATAAACATGTCGTTTTGGGTGACACCCATATGATCTGCTCACTTGCTTCCTGGCTCTGAGCATGCTATGTATACATGTGAATGTAGTGTGGTTGGAGATAGGGCTAGTGAAGAAAACCTCAAGGACAACTGGAGGCTTTAGATTTTAGTTTGAAGCTGTTTACATCCTATGTTGTTAAAATTATTACTTGTGGGAAGGCATGAGGATATTTTAATATTACTAGCATCCGAACAATGGAAAGCATTCCTGTAGAGTCATTGCTCAATAAAAAAGATTTAGCTCTTTATAACATGACAGCACAACACAGTGTACAGCTTTACAACATCACATACATTTCCAGAGGGTTTCTTGTTTACCACCTCATATATGAGGTGTAAAGCTTTTACTTAGGTAGTGTCGACATACCTGTACATGGACAACAGCTTCATGCTTGTGCTACTACGATTAAGAAAGAATGGCAGGTCTGTCTAACAGGAAAGGAAGTGTCCTCTTGGACCCAAAAGAGGACACTTGAGAAATGGGCTTAAGGAAGTTAACAGTGTAAGTCCATTCAT
Organism: Micropterus dolomieu; assembly: GCF_021292245.1. Classification (NCBI taxonomy): domain Eukaryota; kingdom Metazoa; phylum Chordata; class Actinopteri; order Centrarchiformes; family Centrarchidae; genus Micropterus; species Micropterus dolomieu. The sequence continues at coordinate 21,513,899 of NC_060168.1, read as the reverse complement.
CATCAATGTGTAACGTTCTAATGATGGGAAAGTTATGACCCTGATTATATTAGCTTACGGGCTGGTGCACTCACTTTGTTCCTGGCCTGTGAGCTAAAGCTAATGGGCTAAGCTGCAGAGTGTATAGAATAATCCTCAAGAGACTCAAGTTCAGAGAAAGGTGCAAATTCACTATTGTCATTCTTTCCTATTGATGTTTTAAAAGAGCAGGGGACTTGCATTTAACACCAAACACATGTACAGTAGAGGGGAAACTCTTGGCAACTCATGCAGCCACTAGTTCCTTTTTCAACATGTCAAGCCCCATCCCAGCTACCAGCTGCCCCCCCGTCCTGTGTTTGTGCTGGCTATGTTTTTATGACCACTCTAGTGATCCGTTGCTGCTGCAGAGCTGCTGGTGTTAACACAGCTGAGGCATTACACAGATTGTTGTTCCTGCCTCTTACCTGGTTCCGGGCTCTGTTTGCAGTCAGGAGTTGTTTTGTGTTCATTTCAGAAGCAGATGTAAAGTTATGCATGCACTTTCTCCTTCACACACATGGTTTGAGCAAGAGCGCAGCATTGAGACCCTCTCAGGACATAAAATGTCCTGTCTCTTCAGCCTCCTTGTGCCCAATTGTCCAACATAAAAGCAAACGCAGGCTCGAGCTTGTCCAGAGATGGGACATTGGAGAACAAAAAAAACAAAAGAAGCAATCCTCACCAACTTTTTAAAAATCAAAATGCAATTTGATTTTTTAAAAGTTGACGAGGATTGCTTCTTTTTGCTGTTCACACCATTTTTAAGCCCTGTACATTGTAAATAATAGCCGGAATCCGTCAGTTACAGTATAGTTTTAATCAAATCACCTTAATCACCTTAAGGATCCCTGGACATTCAGGGCTGAAACATTAGCTCAGCAGCTAAAGGGAAGACTGTCATCAGGATAAATCTAGATGATATCTGATATCTTTAGCATTAGTTGTCAGATATGACTTACCTGAAGTTTGTCAATATCACCACAAGCAGACAACTACACAACAAAGGATTACATAATGAAAACGTGGGCTGCCCTGGTGGACAATGTGAAACATAATAAATCTGACACTGTAGAGCAACTGATTAATTGATATTGAAAATAACTGTTTGATGCAGCCCTAAGCAAATTACTGAATCATCAAAATTGTTTGTCAGCCCACAGAAATTGATGGACAGTGCTTTCTTGAGGACCCTGTTTTTCATCCACATGAATTTTAAATGTGTGTAGCAGTAAATTGGTGTTCAGTTTTCACAGTATTGGTTTTTGTCAGTGGGTCTTGGCTCAAACACTGCACACACACTCTTTAAATCATCTTGTTGCTACATAACTACAGAATAACACTGATAAAAATAATAAGAACGTAATCAAAACGTTTGCAACACCTGCTCGTTACATGTGTGCTTAATTTGCAATCACAGTCTGCACATTCTGTATAATTTGAGTCCATGGAGGCCAGGTGGTTGAGCGACAGCAGTGAGCTGGGTTGTATCCATCATTGCGGGTTTGTCAGCGGTTCTGTGGGCTTTGTTGGTGGTATTGTGGGAGAGCCAACTGCAGTAAAGGTTTTTATGATGTGGCAGAAGTTGGGACTGGGTGCCAAGAGCAATCCAGATGTTCCTCTTAAGGTCTGTTTCTGTGGTGTGCATATATCCATACGTTGAAGAACAGAGCACCATGAACTTCTGATCTGTAAATCCTGCTGCTGTTCCTGAAGCTGAAGGTATGTTGTAATTGTATGTAATTTAAAGAACCTCACGAGAGCTGGCAACTGTGTCTGACACTCATTATCCACAGTACCTCACTCATCACCCTGTTTGTTTTTTTTTCTCACAACAAATCCAATATACCCAGCGTCTCCTTCATCCACCCCCACTCTCCTAGAAATCTACTGGTGGCTGGCAGGCGGTGATACATATTTAAGCAGTGACAGTCAACAGGGCTGGAGCCACTCTTGCAGATGGACCTTGAACTCTTTAAAGGGACGCCTGGCCTTTCAGTAATGCCCCACCAGCGGCCCTTGCTGCCCAGCTACAAACTGTAACTCTATAGCCTCATTGTCACGCTCCATATCCTCCCGATGACCCAGAGCCCAATTATGCAGCTGACCCAGGCTTGATGATATAACCTTGGGCATCTTTTGGGGGCTGCTGGGGCTCAGGGGTGCACCTCTTGTCGATCACGACGTGTCAGCTCTGTGCGTTAACCAGACACTTCCCTGAGTGGTCCCAGTGGGGGTTTAGGAGGAAGAGTGGCTCCCATGCAAGGCCCAGTGCATTTCAACACATTGCCTCACTGACACTTTCTTTTTAAATAAACAATATAATGAGAAAGCATGTGTGATGTCAAACGTCTAAGTTCTAGTGTAACGTCTGTAAAATAAAATAAATATTAAACATACACATCACATGTACAGTTGCTAAAAGGTAAACACAGAAATCTATACATGGTTAATCAAAATGTATTAGTCAAAGGATTAGAGATTGTTGTTCCAGCAGTAAAATAGAAACAGAAATGTGAAGGCTTTTTACCTCTACTGAATTATTTTCTGATTATACAGCAGTACGCCTCCATTGTATGTAGATATGACATGTATGCAGTCTGAAGCTCAGTGCACCTAGACATATCCATAGTCTCCATACATCCTCAGCAGTTGTGATGCATTGATGTGCAGCATGCTTACTATGCACTATGAGCTCTGGAAAGGCTACCTGCCACTGGTGAAGTGTTCCTTAATGGATGAGGAGTTCATTTACATTTCCAAAGGCATGTGCATACTGCAGCGAATGAATTTCTACACAAGATTGAACTGAACATAAAGGTTAATGGCTGTGACAGTCAGTCTGTTGCTCCATCGTTTGAAGAGTTTCAGGCTAGATTCTGCTATACAAAGGTAAAATAATCAACAAACTGGGCTGATTTGAATATTTCAAAAGTCTGAGTAATTCTTAGCAGTAGCAGAGCACTTCTGTTGACTAATGAGGAGGCAGTTTTTTTTTCTGATTAGACCAAACCATTTGAATTGAACAACTGGGGGTTGGCTTGTTGGTGTGACTCGGCTGAGTCACTGACCAGAGAGGTTGACAAATGTTTCTGCCAAGTGCAGTTTCACTAATGTCTAGCTTACATTTCACTCTATATATAACAGTTATACTCTGCATTTCACTCCTGTCTGTTGTGAAATATCTTAAAATGAAATGTTGTGGCTCTCTGGATAGTGATGTTTGTATGACGGTTGGTCCACCACTTTGGTTTTGGCTGAAATATCTCAGCCGTTCATGTTCCCCAGATTTTGGTTTTTGGTGATCCCCTGACTTATAACATTTTTGGTGAAATGTCTCGACAACAATTAGAAGGATTTCAATGAAATTTGGTACAGATATTGATGTTTCCAAGAGGATGAATCCTACATATTTTGGGGATTTTGAGTGAAATGTCTCTACAAATTTTGAATGGATTGACGTGAAATTTGGTGCAGACATCATGTCCCCCTCAGGATAAATTGTAATAACTTTGTAATAACCTCTTAACTTTCTATCTAGCACCATCATCAGGTCAGTGTACTTTGTGTTCAGTGCAAATTAGCAAATATTAACATCCTGCCATGCTAAACTGAGAAGGTGACCATGATAAATATTGCACAATGTCAGCATGTTAGCATTGTTATCGACATGTTTTCATCTGACCAAAAAAGACATGACACATTTTTTTTTCTTAAAATAAGATTTTTAATATTACTTATTATCATAAAGATATATTTACACACTTTACAGAAATAGAAAATAAAAACACAAAGCTACGCATGAAAGGAAAAAATAAAATAAGTACTCCAAGAGCTAAAGCTTATCTTTTATAAATTAGAAACCAAAAGTTCAAATATGTACACAGTATTTCAACCATTTCTGATACACTTGTTTTATTTATTTATTTATGTCATTTATTTTGCCCAGTTCAACATCAAAACAGAGACAGGGACTGTACATTTGGCCTGGTGAGTAATATGAGCACACACCATAAACAGAATATAAGTTTCAGGAGTAATACATTGTTTTTTAAATGGTATCTGCTTGAGACCTAGTAACACTGTTGCGATGGCGTGTAAACCTACAAACTTCTCCCCAGATTGTTCTGAATGTAGCTGATCTTGGACACAGTGGTTAAATAGATGGAGAATGTGTTGCAATCAAGGCAGGAGGGGCCTGTGCTATTCTGGGTGTAGGAAGTCTCATTTTGAGGCTCCAAGATAATGACAGATCTTAGTCATTTCCCAGGGGAGATAAAATCTAGTTATCCTTTGGATTGCCCAGCCAGTGGAAATGTGTGAATGCATTGGATTGAATATCAGCCACTTGATCTTGCAGACACCCACTCTGAAGGCCAACATGATACAGTTTGATGGGCTTAGAGATTCACAAGGTAAAATCATGGAATGTGTTGCGTGCCAACTCTGCTAACATTTCCACAATGAGTGAAATGTTTGGTTCAATGAAATTTAAAAGGAATTTTATCTGGTAGAGAACTAAGTGAAGAATAACAATAGGATGAAAAAAAACAACAACATAAAAACCTTGTGTTTTTCTGTCATATATCTGTGTCGGGGGCTATAGTTATTGGGAAACAGAGATCATTGGCTACGCTAATATCTTAAAACCTGCTGCTAGCTTCTCGTCTCCACCAGGAACACAAATCTGTCTCTCTGCTCATCTCCACTCCTTACGCACTCCCAGCCAAATGCATTTTGACAAAAAAAGAACTAAACACAAAGGGGCAAACATTTTTCTACCAGGAAAACATGCTAACAAGTGCATAGGAACATTACTCAGGCCTTGTGATGGTCACAGAGAAGAGGAACTGGAGAGAAAACATTGAGAGGATAGGAATCGTTTCTCTTGTGTAAGTCTTGCTGGAAAAGACCATTAAGGAAAATGGTTTTGCTCCCCGAGCATAATGTATTGGTTTACCATTTCAGTTTGAGCCTGGACGTGCTTGTCCTTCCACACCACAAGGCCCATTAACCTGATGTGCAGGGGAGGACTGTGGGCTATCATCTACAAGAAAAGAACGCCTGAAAGCTTTCACGTGTCCACGACATATTGTGCTGCAGACTACTTTTCTATTTTGTTACATCCACAAAAGATACAGCTTTTCACACTGTATTCAAAAAGTAAGCTTTGGACAACCAGCTAGACAAGAATCAGACAAAAAATTGTCACAATACACTGGAAAACCATTCCATACCAAGAGACTCTTGTTTTCAGGGTGTATTTTTCCAGCAGCATAATGGAATTGCAAAAGTGCAGCCTTGCAAACCCATACAGAGAAGTCTTGGAGCAAAGCCACGTCTATTTGTTGGAACTAGTTGACACCGGAGGCTTTGGATCAGTGGGATATTTGGCTTTTGATTTTTGGATTCAACTGATAACCAGACCAAGATTAAAAAGAGTACTTTACATAAACATTGGTTTGCTCTGGTCTCTGAAAGGGCAGCATGGCTGGTGCAGATGGTGAGGATACATTCATGAAGAACAGTGCGGATACAGACGTTGCTCGGCTCCGTAACAATAACTTCTGAGATGGGGAAATATTGATTTGAACCCCTGGTCATGACCCAGTCTACCTCCAGCATCCCAACTCCTGCGGCTTTGAACTTCCATCCCAAGCTCATATCTTCTTACTATCTTCCCCAATAATACATGAGACATCCTGAGCAAAGCTGTCTCACTCCCGAGGAGCATTAATGAAATCTACATCTCTGTCTGAGAGGGTATGAAAAAATAATGGTGGAACTGAAATTATTACTCTTCACAGTGCCCTAGGATTTAATACATTTTTAATCAAGGTGAGCTTGGCTATGTGGATTACCACTGTGATTTTAGATGCTCTCTTAATAAAAGCTTCTCATGCTGGGGCTGAGAAGACTGCGTTTTATTATAATATTTGCATGAGACATGGCGAGAGGGAAAAGGTGTTGGGAATCTAGGTTAACCTGCCAGTTGCTTATGTGGTCAAAACCGACTTGAAATAGGAGCATTTGCTGATTGAATGGCAGTGGATTGAAATAATTTTCACGTAAAAAACGAATGAAAGAAACATCTCCGCTCCCCTAATACACATCGAACAATTGCAAGGTGGCTGCTCTACAGGTTATAGTCCAAATATGTTACATGGTTAGATACTGAATCAGCAGGGGTTTGAGGATTGGGAAGGGGGAAGGGTGTGGTTTCAGTCTGAGCCAATTTAACAATGAGCTTAGACTAAGTGGCCCCGGCCAGCCTTGGGGAGATCCATCTGAGAAAGATTAACTCTAAGATTTAATGAGCGTAATGATGAAAGCCACGACCACCTGTGCTGTGGAAGGGCTGACTAGAAAGGCAACTGTACCCAAGATAATGTAGGGAAAGGATCATGACTAGAAAGGATTGAATCTGGATACATGGCTATATTGGTGAATACATACAGGGAGACTAAAGACACAGTATACGAAAATATGCTCATATAAGCTTTAAATGTACTGTATGTTTGTGTTTTGTTAAATAAATGCACAAAATAGACTGCTCTAGTACAAGCCTCTATCACAGCACCCTGAGAAAAAAAGAAATAAAACTACTTAGACACAGGAATAAACATAAACAGTAAAATTTTCCAGTATGATGGAAAGGCATAGCATTTCGTCAGTGAAAGATTTCGGTCAAAGGGTCAAACCAGCCTTATGCTGAATATTAAAACAGCCAGAGCACTAGTGGTAGGCTGATCATGGTGGCATATCAACTGAGCTGATATTTACTTTTGAAACTGTTTATTTAATTTTTGGTCTAATTTTTCTGTCCTCGCTAACATTGTCTCACATAGGATTTCTGTTTGCAGAAATTTAAAATGCATAATGTGTCAGTGTATCAAGACTTCAAACAAGAGGTAATGTGTTTCTCCCTAACCTTTCATTCCTTCGTTCCTGGCAGCATTGTGGAGAAGGTTATTATTTGGCACTTCATTAAAAGGCAAGGCAACCTGTCGGTGGAGCAGACTGCCCCTGCCAGTTAACAGTCGTGTAGAGCAGCTGCACAGGGCAGCAGTATGGTGAGAAGGCTGGGGATTGGGGACGGGATTGGGATTGGGATTGGGATTTGGGGTCAAAGGACTTATCCAAGGTGGGACATGTTACAGTAACCTTGAGCGCGTCAGTAAACCCCCACCCCCACCCCCCACCCCACCCCCTAAGGTGTTAATGAGTTCAGAAACACCAAAATAGCTTTGGATTAAAGAATCTCCTAAATGAATGAATTATTCAGACACTTAAATAGATTGTTTTGACAACATGTGCTCTCTTTTCAGTCCAGCTTTACTTTGCATGTGGACGTACTGTCATTAGGAGGTACAAAGCACCATTAATGATGATAATTAAGCGATGGTTATAATGCCATTCAAATGTGACGCTCTTACTCTTCCATTTTAAACATGAAACCTTGAATTCCTTTCTGCAGCAGACATCCAGAGTATCATCAGGTGAACTTTTCTATTGATTTGCTATGGTCAACTATTAAAACTGACACTGCCCCTCTGCATAATCAGTGCCCTCTCCTGCTAGTAAAGATGTTACGTGGCTACACTGCAATGAAATCAGCGGTTGCAGTAACCTTGGATCTGAGAGATGGGGATACCACACTGTGGAGAAGTGACAGATGCTTTAAGACTTTAAGATTATTTTGACCGGGCTCCCTCTCCACCACATGTCATGCAAAGTGTGTGAGACACTCAGGGAGATCGCTATGTTCGGGCTATTAAGCAAATGATAGGAAAATTGGAAAAAAAAACACTTGGGAGAAGACAGAGATAGATAAGTAGTGAGGGAGTGAGAGAAAGAGAAAGAGAGAGACAGAGAAATAGAGTCTGATAGCTCGGGCTCCATACCCCCCACCCCCCTTCCCTGCCCCCATTTCCTCCTAGAGCTGAGGGTGAGCGGTTGTCCTGGTTTTTTTGTGGACAGAGTTGCTTGAAGAACCAGCAGGTGCTATGGACATCACTCTTCAGGCTGGGCAAGCGTAGGCCCTTCGTTGCAAGGCCCCCACAGGCAAAGGAAGAGCATAGAAATCAGAACCTGGGGGAGGGCGCTCAAAGCAGTGCCTGCAAAACAGGAAAATAACAGAAAAAGTGCCATCAGCGTGTGTTTTTTTGTTTCCTAAAAATCATTTCATGAGTCCTGCAGACATTTCAATTTCCTCTTCAATAAGGATGCCCCTTGGGGAGTTTCTGCCAGAGCTTTCACTGTGTTGTACCCTATGTTATCTTGCACTTGAACAACTAGAAATAGAAAAGGTTATCCTGAACATGTTCCAGCCAGATTTCATGGTCTTTGATAGAAAGGTGCGGCAGGGAGTAAGAAAAACAACTTGTGGGCTTGTGTTCGCTGTGGAACACAAGCCCAACATTATACTTCGCTCGGGGCACTGGATCACTCCTTAACAATGAGGAAATCTTTTATCTTTCCTCGTCTTTTATCTTTTCCTGTTCTGTGATCATTTCCAAGATTTCAGATGAGAAGCTTTGCTGCATGACAACGAGGTTCATTCACTGATGAGAAGAGCCTGCTCTTGTTTCAAATAGCATATTTTTGTGGACATGTAATGTTGTAGCGCACTGTATTTCTAATCTCCATTGAGTTACATTGTTGTTTTGTTGTTGTCTTTTGTGTTTTTGGATCCACTGTATGACCTCAGTGCAGCAGCCCCTTGAAGTCATACTACATCACAGAGTGAGTGAATGGGAGGAGTTGCAGACCTACCCTTCATTGTTTTCATAAAAAACCCAAGACTCATTCACTGAGGCTACTTGCACTCAGGGTCTCAGGAGGTTTTCATAAATTGCCTGAGGCATTAAATCTGTAATATCCTGTCGTCTTTTAGACTGTCACTGGCATGGCTTAGATCCAAGCACGTTTGGATGTGAGTCTGCTCAGATGCTCAAAAAGGATGACCTGGGTCTCCATGTTTCTTCTCAAAGCCACTCACATCTGGAATGTGTAATGATGAAAAGTCAAACTTTGCCTCAGGTGTCTTATGGAATAAAAGATAAGCTGCTTTTGACACTGAAATGGGGAGATGTCGCATAGAGTCAGTGGATGGACACTGTCAAGCCAATCATTGTTTTTAATCTCTACTTTGACAGCGCAGTAATTGATTGTAGGCCAAAAATGAAATATCCACACAGTCTGTCGGGCCTACGAGTCTCACCAGTTCTCAGCTGGATGTCCCCATTGAACTCTTAGCTTTGATCAAACAAAATGCATCTCCAGCTGCTTCCAGAGGTGTTTTTCCCATCATCAGCTCAAACTGACGAAGAAAGCAGGACACATGAACAGAGAGAACAGAGCCTTTCATGGCTGTTACAAGGCTGATGAATGGGTTGATTCTAGATATCAGGTCTTGTGAAGACCTAACTCAAAATACATACTGAGGCAAAAAGAACAGACTGGTGCTGAACTACAAAGAAGTTCTGACTTTTAACTCCTTGGAGCATTTACTTGGTAGGTTGGTAGCATCATCACTAAAACACTAGAAATGGACAGCCAGATTGTGGTCAGGTTGGGGTAAATTGGCACGGTATGTGAAGAAAACCTTGAACATGATGAACTATGAACTTAGTAAGAATGAGAGGAGCCAGAGTGGGAGTAAACAAAAAAAGGAAACCTTCAGTGTGTTGTGTTTTAAGTGGTGTTTGGAGAGACGGCATTGTGACTCACTGAGCCGTTCACTTTTACAGAGCTTCACAACTTTCTGAAGCTTCCCGTATTGTGTGGCCAGCAATCTGGCACTGAACACAAGCTCTGACCACTCAACTCTCAGAGAGGATTCTCACATTTTATTGGCAGACCGAGGAAAGATGGAGGATGTCCTTCAAGCGCATACTGCCCTGGTTTTGTCTTTACTCATTGTTTTCACCTTTGGGCTTAGTCTCTAGAGTCCCGTATTGAAAGCAGAAGTGAGTTCAAAATTATTTCAAAAGAAGTTTAGCCTTTTCAAAAATACAAAAAAAACCCCAATAATGGTCAATAATTCGCTATAGATTGTAAAACCTTTCCGGCTGCTTTAGAGAAAAGAGCTTCAGAACTTCTATAGCTTTGATCCCTTTTCCTTAAAACTGATTAACGGTGCCGTGACACTCTCTGGCTACGACCTCCTCTCACTATGGCTTTAATTTATGGCGGCCCTCTGCAGGTCAGTGCTGTATGGTTGGCACCTCCTGCAGGGATATTGTGTCTTGTCGAGTTTCCCTGTCTCTCAAAGCATCTGGGAGAGACATGTAATAGGGTCCAATGCTTCTTACTGAGATGTGCTAACATTAGCAAGTGCAAGAGAGTTTCAATTTCTACACTGTAAATTTGATGTTTTAGTTTCTCAATGAAGCTTGATCTGTTTTTAAATTGAAATACAAAATGTTTGTTTTGGTTCAGAGTAGAAAATGAAACTGTTAAAAGGTGATAAGTAAAATATTATCTCTGATATTGGATGAAAGAGTTTTCAAACAAAGTCTTGTTTTACTTGACAGCAAGTTAAACATACCTTGAACATATCATGGTGCTGCTAGGAAACCCAACTCTACAAAGTAATATCTGTGGAAAAAGGGTTTTAATTGACTTGGAAAGAAATTATGTATGCTAGCTGAATTGATTCAAAGGTTAAGTTTCTAAGTATAACTGTCTCCCACATGAGGATATAAATGACGTAGCCTTAAAACAATCTCTGTCATACTACTAAGGCATGCAAGCTGGTAGGCTAAAGGCCAATAAACTGTTAAGACATGCACTATTTTTCACTGCCGACAATAACATCCTTGTGTTGGACTTGAGTCTGGCTGCGGTGGACATTAACAGAGTTCCCAGTGTTCCTTTAAGAGTTTGAGTTTCCCATTCGTCATCGAAAACATCCGAAATGATGCTGCAGGACTCAACATCATATTCCACTTAGAAATTCCTCTGTGAAATTGTGTTTCCTTACTAGTCAGCAATTATAATTTCATATATCGGGAAGTACTTTTGCTCATATTCTCTTGAGAAACACGTAGCCCTGAGTTGACAGAAAGTTGGACAGAAAGTTGGCCTGATGTCTTTCCTCCTTTCACGAGAATCCACGGAGGGTAGAAGCCTTTTACTGGGCTGACTCTGACTGTTTTGATTGATTGCAGGTTTGATGGCACTCTTTGCCAAACAAAACCTATCAAGCATCTTTTCATCCCTGACTGCTAGAAACCCACCTTGCTCTAGAATGGCATGGGCCCCTTGTGGGAAAAACCTATCGAGCATCTTTTCATCCCTGACTGCTAGAAACCCACCTTGCTCTAGAATGGCATGGGCCCCTTGTGGGAAAGACGTGGCCGTGGGCGTCTCCTCTTCCAGCCAGCTGGTCTGTGGGTCTGACCACCCCTCGCAGGGTTTTGCTGGACCATTTTTCTCACCGTAGCTGCCTCTTCCAGCTCTCTGCCATGCTCCGTGGAGGCCATGGGACCTGGAGGACACACATTGAGGAGATACCAATTAGATTCCCAGAAATGACTTCTCCAGTAATTTGTATTTCACAGCCTCTTCTCACCCAGAGTATCACATTTTGATTATAAGCTAAGTCCATCAGTGCCTACGGCAAATGCGCAGCAATATCCAAAGAGAGATCACAGTGGTAATGGAAGAGGAAACAAGAGACATGTATAGATAAGTGTGTGAGAGTGTGTGTGTGGGCCTCTTTAAGCCCACCCAGCATTGTAGTTCATCAAGTCAGTGTGGTGGAACTAAAGCACCGCAGATAGATGAAGCTCTGGCTGAAGCAAGACACCCAAACCCTCGTGTCTCGTGTCTCTGTCACTCTCCCTAAAAACACCGCACAGCAACAGACCTTGTGAAGGTGCATCCTGCCGCAGTGTTTGATCCAAGATTAGAAATGAGTTTAATGGCAACCTGTCTCTCTCACAGAATGTGTATGAATGTTTTGGGTGTGTGTGAGTACATGTGTGTTCGAGAGTGATCCCAGATGTTCTTAGTCATCTCAAGTGTAGCCTGATCCCCTTAAGCCTCTGTTTTCCAAATGGTTTGGTCCACCTCAAGTGTCTCTATGGCCTTTCAACCTATCGCAAACTGGAAGACCTCCTCTTGGAGATCCAGAGATTTTTTTCTGAATGTTTTGAAATAAAAGCTTTACTTGTAATTGGATATTTAACATGGTTGATCTTTAGCACTACAGCCAGTTATATATTCCAATAAAACTTGAGTTAAAGCAGAGCAGGACTTTTTATTTGGGCATGTCAAAGTGGTTAAATGTCTCAGTGATGAGTCATGGAATTACTAATGTAGTGATGTATTTTTAATTATAATGAACAATTACATGTAAATAAACCATTAATCTCATAAAAATATAGTATGTTACTGAAATGGAGCAGTGTAGATGTGATTAAAGGAGTACTGCAGTGACTTAGTAGTTGACTTCTGTAAGGTTTGGAGGGCTCACAAGAGACAAAAAAAATCTAAATTGAAGCAACAGAGGCCGAGACAACTCAATAGTCTGTTTCATTAGACCCTCCCCCAAAACAAAACACTTCTTCCAAATGCCACACCTCTAGTTTATACTGTAGGCTTTTTGTGTGGGGTCTCAAGACCAAGCTAAGATAACCCTAAACATGGGTTATTTTTTCCCTTCAGAGCCACAGAAGATGTTATACAACTAATTTCGCAGGTTGAGTAAATAAACTTCTTGGGTAATATCGGTGGAGAAACTAGTGCACTTTTCTCATATTTTTAAATTCAGGTTATGTCCAATGAACGCTTCTGCATTTCTAAGACTTCTGCAAAGCCAAACTAACCCCAGTGGGTGTATCCCGTCAAAAAGCTGATTGACATCACTCACATGGGGTCATGACATTCCTGTCTCCTCTCCTAAGAGACACTGGCACCATTTTTAGAATTCCCAAGAGAATGACCTTCCTTTGGTTTATAAGGACTCGGGTGAGGACACAGCTTAAGATAAGTCAGCCAGTCGACTGCACAGGTTGGGAAAAGCAGTATTTATACTGACAGTGGAGCAGCTTACAAAAGCCACGATGATGCTGGGTTATTTTCATCAGTTAGTTTCTTTAGTTGTGGCAGAGTGGCAATACCACAGACTGTTATATGAACAAGACACAGCTGCACCCATGAGGATGTTGTCTTATTGAAACATTAAAAAACGTCTCTAAAACCTGTTGAAAACACTCCCGGCTTCTCTAATGGCCAAGATCAATTTGTTTCAACAGAGGGCAGCTTTCTCCAAAATAATTCAAAATGCCATAAGGAGCAAGGCCAAATCTCTCCTCAGCCTTTCAGAATTATTGACCTTCAGCTGTGGCATATTAAAGGCACTTTTAAAAGAACAACTTTCCATAGAAAGAGCAAAAACAGAGCTCTCAGGTTTAAATAATTGCAAACTGCACGACTGAGCCAGACAGCTTGTTGAATGTTTTCGATGTATATCCCTGAAACGACAGACGTCTCAAGTTCCATTTCTACACTAATCTTCTTCTGCAAGCACATTACACACTATATTTGTGGGTGAACAGTAGGCTAATTCATTTGCAGCAGGGAAAGTCTGTGCTGCATATTTCCGCATCTAAAGCCCATCTTTGCCCCTAGGAGAACTAATCTGCGCATTATCCTTTTGTTATTGTTCCAGTTACACTGTGAATGAGGGACGTTGACACATTCTGAAGGCATTCAGCTCATTCCTTTCAAATCCAGGGGGTTTAATGTAAATGCTTGTGTTTAAGTAGATTCCTTTCACCCCTGAAAAAAAAAAACATTCAGAAGCAGAAGAACACACAGAAATACAAGGCTGCGGTCTTAGCTATTTATGGTGTCAGTATTGCTTGAAGGTGAGGTGAAAAGTCTGACATTGTAGGGAGGTGTGAGACGCAATATTTGTTTAACAAAGCAGGGAGAAGGGTGTGATATCTCCTCAAAGACATTCATTACTGAACTGTTCATTACAATGTACTACTGAAAAATGTACTACTGAAAAATGTAAAAAGTGCTTGAGAGAGAAGTTAAAAACCTGCCTTCTTCTCTCACCTCTGCACACCCGACCGATTGCTGCATGAAGTGAGTGTGATTGTCGGTTTTGGAAAGTTCCTTAAAATGTCAGATGCAAACCCCTCATCCACACGTTGGAAAGGGGTGGGGGAGGGGGTTTCAGACACTGAACTCTCACTCGGCTATTAGACAAGCACTTGCGGTTAAAGCATACTGACACCTTAAATGTTTCACAATGATACCTGCAGTAACTACAGCGCTACACAACGCCAAACTACAGCTGATGTTTGAGCAATAGGCTAGTAACAGAAGTCGCACACACTCGCTATGCACACACTGCAATGCATCATGGTAAGTAAGAAATTGTACCTTGGCTCACACAACTCATCTGCTGTTCCTCTCTGGGTGGCTCAGGCTGTCATAACCTAGGTCCATAATGAGACAATTTAGATATCTCCTGCCAAAGCAAGCTGTCAGCCACTGCTCTACACTGGGGTTTGAAGGGAGAACATCTTGTGATTCTCTTTACAAATCTCAACCCATCCATTCTGGCTACAGGATAGAAAAGTGTAATGAAAGCTGCTAAAAATAAGCTGGGCCCCAGTGATAACACTGGCAGTATAGATTAACTCTTGCAGCCTTTAGGGAAAGCATGTCTGTGTGACAGATATGACATACAGCAACAGCTAGCTTTGTATCTCGACCCATCTGTAGTGGAACTCATATAGATTGAATATGCATCTGTTGCATCTGGATAAGACCTTTTGATTGTTTCCATGGCAGGTCTATCATTGGATAATGCATATTTCATCTCCATAAACAAAGATATCTCAGCTATCTTATTGCTCTGAAATTGGATCCAGTCTCCAGTTGTATCCCATTTGATCTTTTCCCACGAGAGATTCACATGTTTATGTTCAGCCGGTAAAACAGTAAAATGGCAGGATAACATATGTCTCACAATAGGAAGTGCCTTATCTCTACTTCTGGTGACCTTGGAGCCCTGGTTTTTACCTTCTTTCTACCAAATCCCAACACTTCTTCTCCCACTTGGTAATTCCCTAATTAAAGTTTAATAAAGGGAGAATTTCAGGAATGCCTGGTTATTGCTTCTACTGCTGCTTGCATCGCTGCTGCCTCCTTGAAAAGTAGAAGAGTAGGAGAGGGTAGAAGAGGAGAGGTAAAAGTTGTCAGGCAGAGAAGAGAATAGTTGACATTGTCACAAACTGGCCAGTCTCCAGACTAATGATGAGTAGTTGGTTGGCCGCTCCCTAATTTCCCGCCCTAGTTTCACCACCACCTCCTAAGGTGATATCTGTTATGTTGTCTTTTTCAAATGGCTGGCTCTCCGTCTTCTTATGGCCCAGCGGAAAGTGAAATACTGACAGCTTATCCCTGTTGATTCTGCAATAGTCCATCAGTGGAGCCTGGAGAGGTATACATCTTCCAGCACTTGTCCATCCAGTCAGAGAAGAGAAATGGCTGTCCTCTGGTTTAATGCCAAGTTCATCAACTGCCCTCACGGCTGGCAAGAGCAAACTGTATATCACAGCGCTGTGTGTCAATGCAGGAAAACAGACAGCACGGCAAATGGGCCAGAGCTGCTTATTAATAGTTGTAAAGCTGATTTGTGTGTATCGCCTGCCAAAACGACCACATAACAAATGTCTTCACTTGTAAATGCAGCCGCAGCATAATGGTTTTTCTGCCACTAGGACGTAAGAGATTAAACTATACCAGCATGTGAGTCTAACTAAAGCAACAAGTAAGCGCAGGGCTATATTCAGGGTTTAGAAACTGTTGCATAAAATGTAAACATGAACAGTCAGGCATGGCCTCCAAAATTTAATCCTCACTGTGTTTAATTTTCTCCATGTCACCGCAAATTGATTTCCTGTCCTCTTGAATCTTATTTTTTTGTTTACTCGTCTTGCTCATCACTCACAGTTACGATTATTATGAATCAATTGCATACAATCTCATTGATCCATTTTCTCAGTTGGCTGCACATCTCAAAAACATTTCTCTCTCCTGTTTCTTTACTGTCCCTACATTACTTATCTGTCACCTCTGCGCCATAAATCTTGCCCACTGCAGCTTGTACAGATGTATCTTGAAGTGTAAACAAACAGCTGGGAGAATGGGAACGGATGGTGCTGAAAGGAGAGGAGAGGAGTTAACCCTATGTGCTCACAGTGTAATTCTACTTCATATTTTGGAATCACAAACCTCATAAATGATCAAGGCTGGATAAGTAGTTTCTTTCACAGGTGGCTGATGTTTCTAGGCTTGCTAGCAGCATTTTCTGGGGATGGCAATGTCAGTCAGTCCTAGCAACTATTACATGGATTGTCATGAAATTTTGTACAAAGATTCAGGATACCCAGAGGATCAATTGTAATCATTCTGGTACTACATTTCATCTAGCGCCATCATTGGGTCAAAAGTTAAATGTGTCTTGTACTTTCCTTTATGAACAAATATTTGCTAAACTAATGGCATTCTTCTTCTGTACATTGTGTTTGGTATAAATTAGCAACTGTTTGCATGCTAACACGCTATAGCCTGCTAAGATGGTAACCATTGGGAAACATTATACCTCGTAGACACCAGCATGTTAGCATTATCATTGTAAGCTTGTAAGCATGATAATGCTGACATTAACATTAATCTCAAAGCACCGCTGTGCCAAAGTTCAGCCTCACAGAGCTGCTAGCTTAGCTGTAGACTAGTCTTCCCTCTCTCCCTTTTATGTGTGACTGGACTAAATCTAAGACCCAGTTACAGCTTGCCCTCTTTTCACATTTAAATGCCATAATGACATACCATAAACACTATTAATACCAAAGCATTCCTTAACAACATTTTCCAATCTAATGGTGGATTGAGTTTCTACTGCAAAAATAAACCGAGGGTACAATACTTGCTAGATATGCACAGTAATAGAAAGATAACAGCAGTATTTGTGTCTATATGGGAGGTAGTTGTAGCTTATTGTGTGTGTAATCCTTATGGGTAACAGAACAATATTTGTGTTATTTGGAGAGAGGAAGAATGAATACCCTGGTGTGTGTAGCCATGGTTATTACCATGACGTTAAAGGAGCAGGCCTGCTGTCTCCATCCTGTGCCTCCCTGCTTCATTCACTAAAAGTAGCTTTAGCTAATGAATCCCTCTATAGCATGCCATTACCACAGACATACTAACCCACACAGCCAGACAGAGACATGTCATGGGCAGAGATGCTTCCCACTGCATAAGCACATTAGGGGATTAGGATTATTTAGCCAAGGATGAGATGTGTTAATTGCGCCAGATACAAGCCAAACATTCTTTTAACCTAGAATAAGCCACAGCACTGCTTCAGCATCATACTGGGGATTTGCTAGCTGCCCGATAGCCTCCCCTCACATTCATCGTGCACATATGGAATGGTGCCTAACTAAGGAGGCAGTCCCTTGTTGTTCAGCTTTCACAATCCAACATTAAGTGTCGGAAATGCTGCTTATCTCATGCCTACCAGTAAGTCTGCGTCTTGGCAGAAACTGGTACCAATTGCTTGCCGACTTTCAGACCATGTTACCATGGCAGCCACCATGAAAGGCGCTCAGTTTAGAGCAAAAAGAATGACATTGTCAGCTGAAATTGAGCAGGTTCTCAATTTACAAATTTCACTGCACCCAGTCTGTATCCATGATCAGCACTCTGACTGTGTCTGTGATGTTTTTAACCTCCTCTGTGGGCCACTGCACTTGGCCTCTGAGTGTTCCTCTCAGGGGGGGTTTGTTTTGGTTGTGAGCACTTTCTTTTATTTCTGTCGGGGACTATTTTATATGCAGCATTGTTGTACTGTGATAATGCTAGGCTTGTGGCTGAGTTGAAGGCTGGCTTTGTCTGTACAAACTCCAGTGAGGAAACCAAAGTGCATGAAGAGTTGCTCCCATTACTGCAGCTTTTAAACTTAACCCTTTGTCCGCCTTGCTCTGAAAGCAAACCCCACTCTCACCGAATGTTCAGAACAAATTAAAAACAAACTCTGCAGCCTTCTACTTTCTAGCTTTCTGCAGATGTCCCTTTGAGTCAGTCAGCCGCCTGTGAAGTGTGGTGCTATATATGCTCCTGAATTAAAGAGTGTATGAAATGATGAGGTGTGAGACTGCGTACTCTGCTATGATCAGAGCACTGTGAGTTCAAAGGGCCGGCAGCAGCATTGAGCCAGCTAATGAAGCCACTGACTCCCCTCACCACTTGACTGCCTGTTGGTTTATTCACAATCCCA
Organism: Micropterus dolomieu; assembly: GCF_021292245.1. Taxonomy (NCBI): domain Eukaryota; kingdom Metazoa; phylum Chordata; class Actinopteri; order Centrarchiformes; family Centrarchidae; genus Micropterus; species Micropterus dolomieu. The sequence continues at coordinate 21,495,565 of NC_060168.1, read as the reverse complement.
CTCCATTTGAAGGGGTGAATTTGTGGGTACAAGGTTACTGCGGGTTGGTGTCTACTGAACATGAGCAGTCAGAGAAGAAAAATCCAAAGGTAGATTTCTTTCCATAACTTTCCTTGAGGAGTGTCAAAGCGGCTGAGGGCAGGAGCATGAGCGATGCCGGTGTTGCTGTTTCCGTTAACAGCAGCAGGCTAAATCTTTGCGCATGGCAGGTACAGTAAGTAGGTAAGGCTACCAACCGTTACCCTAATCTCCAGAGATTGCATGTCAAGGGCAAAGGGATCCTCCAACCATCCGTTTCCATGGGCACGCTAATCAGATGTGAAATACAGCCCCTCCCTCTCCTGTGTCATCCCCCCCCCACATGCTGTGAACCTGCGTGCCTTCTCCCATTTGTGATGTGGGAGAAAGAGAGAGAAGGAAAGAGGGAGAGAAACGTCACTGCGCAGGGTTTCACTGCAGCTTTTAATGCCTGAGGGGATCATCGCTTCTCCCCATTGCATATACAGTACTATTAAAGGAAAAGAGCAGCAACATTGCATCAGACTATGTTACCTCTCAACCAAACTAAAGAATACAAAATAATGGCACTTTAAACTTAACTGGATTGATTAACCCAACACAAGGTATCATCACAAAGCACAAATCTTCTTAGTTTATAATGACATTTTCTAAAACTACTATACAAAATGACCACATCAACACAATAAGTCTTAAAGTAGTAGTTGAATTATGACCTCTTTGTAATCTATAAGTAAGTAAGTAAGGTGAAAAGGTTCTGGGGAGGTTAAATGCTTTATAGCAAAAACAACAATTCTGTAGAACAGAGAGGAAAATGTCTATAATCATAATACATAGACACATTTGGCTAAGGTGCTTTTTTATTACATATAAAAGTGTGATTTGTTTCAAGTTGCTAGGAATTTTTGCTGTTTGGATTGTGGACTTGTTTTGCTAACTTGCAGCATGTTTAAATGAAAACTACTGGCTAAAACAGAGTTTATTATTAATCTACTAAGCATATGGTGTGCAGTTAAAAGGCGCCTTTGGCTAAAGGTTATGCAATGAAACGTAGTAAGCAATTCTGTGACACATATTTAGTGAAGAAATAAAATTCATGAGGATTTTTACTGGCAGGTTCAGCTGCTCTGTGCTGCAGGTGAGCTAAAGTTTAGTGTTTATTGGCCCTCTGCTTTTACAAGGTTTTCATCAGCTGTTAGGACGAATCGTTTATGAATTCTATATATTGTTTTGCTCTTGTATTTTTACAAACATCTGTTCATGTTCAGGGCCCCTGAGAGCAGGGTGGCCTCTTCTGAACAGTGAATGAGACAGAGGGACACAGCGAGGGGCCCTGTCCTGATCAGGACTGCGGGGAGATCCACGGTATTAGTCAGCGGCAGATCATTTCATTGACCAACGTTTAAGCGTAGACCTAAATGTGTAGTCTCCCAGGGAAAATATTTGTGATCAAACACAGAGCGACTGTGATGAATAATACACAATTTCATAAATGAATGATTCCTGTCTGTTGTGATAGAGGGGCCGCAGTTCTGTGGAAGATGGAAGAGATCTAATGATCTCCATTTTCAAGCATTTAATTTAAGGCAGGAACAGAAGGTGCATGACAGTTTGAAACCACATGAGGTACACCACGACATCCTATAATTCTCTGAGAATAAAGTGACATACACATCCTGTTGCCTCAGGCTTAGAGTTTAGGCAGATCCCAGTGGGGGCATCGCGAAATTAACCCAAAATCTACTAAGTCCCTCTACACCATCCATAGCCCCAATCCACACTGCTATCTTCACAGCAATAAAATCTCTTGTCTGACTTAGAACAGCCTAACAACAGCCAGCTGTGCAGCACTTTAAGCATTATATGAAATCTCACTGATCCATTAGGGCGCCTATAGAGATTTGATATTAACAGTGACAATACCCTAAACCATATTTATTTGATTCTCCAAAGTAATTCATTTCTACTCCTACAAACCGTTTTAGCTGCCACAAATGACATCTCTAAAGCAATATACAGAAGTAATATTTTTCCATTCTGGGTTCCAACAAATTGAGCATGAAAGTAATTAAAGCACCTGCATTCCTAAAGACCGCAATATTTATTATGCGGTCTGGCAGCCTGTTAATAAAAATGTCCACTCAGATCTTGATCAGGAATCTGATCTGCCTGGACTACTGCTATAAATGTAACACTTAATGTTCAAAAAGAGAGTCATAAATCACTTTAATATTGGACACTGGTGGAAAACAGAGCAGTTTTTGAAAATATCTGGCTCTAATTAAGTTGTAAGGAGCGCCCCGGGCCCGAGGATAGGGTCTGGTGATCACATGAGGTCTGGTTAACACAGGACCCCCACATACACCCCACCCCCCACCCCTTACCCAAACCTTTAGGTTGTGCCCTCAAAACTCAAAGGGGGGTCTGGACTAAAACAGGCATATTCATAAGGAGAATGAAGTCAGAATTTAATTTAGTAATTTAACGTATTTAGCTGAGCAGACTGCCAAAAAGTGTCATTATTCCACATTATGTAACCTGTAAAACTGGACTAGATCACCAACTGTGAGATTTTAGATGTAGCTGTTATTTCCTTCCCCACTGAAAACTTACTCAACCTCTCAGCTCCCAGATAGCCTCTCTTCCTGTCGGGCCTTTTATTTTTCTGTCCCTTGGCCCCGTCTTTTACTCCCCCTTTGCTTTTTATTCACCCTTCACTGCATTTGCTCTCAAGGGAAGATCTAAGTGAGCAGATTTATTCATTCATAGAGTTCAGAATTACATTACAGCAGCCTAGCAGTCACATATGCCAAAGTCTTCAACAGCTGAGCTCTCTGGGGAGTGTTAGCCCAAAGGTTAGCCTTATATCCCTACCAAATGAGTTATGATTTTTCACTAAATCTCTTCCTCAGCTCCCACCCACTCCAGAGCAATTGTGAGTGCCATTCACCAAGCTCATGTTGGGTGATATTATACAGATGTGAAGTGGTTTATCACAGAAAGCCTTTTTTCAAAATCTAATTTAAACTCAGCTACACGGGAGGGGGGGGGTGTTTATTTCATCAATTAGGAGATATATTATTACTTTATATCATGAAGAAAATATATTTATTAAGAAACTGTTAGGCCTAACGAATGTCTGATTTTGGTTAATCCAACAATTTAAATACCTGACAAATCAATGTACTTCATCACATTGATGCAAAAATCCTATTAACCATAAAGCCGTCCTGATTTGCAACACTGACAACAATGGTCTAATGCCGGCAGAATGTGAAGAACTGGAAAACCTCCCGTTAATCTGACTTGGGATCGCTCACATGTTATTCCTAGATGGCTACACTCACTGCTAACCTTGTGGTCACCCTATTTAGCCTGAATTTGCTATACTTGTTGTGTATGTTTTACGTATTTGTTGTGGTTCATTAACAAGTAAAACCATATAAAATGAAATAAATGTATTGTATTAGTGTTACTATTAAACATTATAGACACTTTGCAGAAGGTTTGCTGACTCTTCTGTGTTTATTTCATCAATTAGGAGATATTATCACAAAAGATTTAGCTACCACAGTATAAATAGTTTCAAATTTATATCATCTCACATTACATACTGTCAGACATCCACCCCTAAACCCAACTGTCATGATTGTATACTGTGTGGATCATAACAACATAGTTCTAATGCTACTATTTAAGCTCGCAGGGGCTAAACAAGAGCCAAATCAACAAGAGGATAATAAATCAGTCTTTACTCACATCCCAAAACCCAACTCACGGAGTGTTTAGTGTGTGTGTGTGTGTGTGTGTCTCCGTGTTGTCTGCAGTAGACTACACTGATGCTGCAGGCTGCTGACTCTTTTTCCTTGTAATGCTGCATGAAGGGGAAATCTAGGTTCTGTGTGAAACGGATTTTATCTAACCCTGTGTGTGTGTGTGTGACACAAACCCAGCTGGTGCTCAGAAGCTCCTGAGCCTTAAAAAAAGAAAAAAGAAAAGGAAAAGGCCCTGCAATTCTCCGTAATCCCGTAATAACCTTTTCACTGCTCCCCCTTTGACACCAATGTTTGCCCACTGTTATTATGTTATGCCAGGACATCTGGAAAAGTTTAGCAGCTTTTGTACTCTCCATGGCCACCGTAATCACGTCCACAGGCACAAACACCTTCTTCACATTAGAAAACCTGGGATTATGATTTAAAGCTTCCTGGTTACGGTTGGTTTAGATCTATAGATGCTGTTAACAAAATAATCAGACCTACCAAGGCAGCGTTTTATGCCTCTAGGTGCCTGAATGAGTGGCTGCGTGTTCTGGCGCCCTCCTCTTTATGGCTGTACTTTGACCCGTAACACTTGGTTGAGCATCTGAGCGGGCTGCAGTACAGTATGTATGCATGATAGTGCCACAGAGCAGCCAGCCCCAACAATACATCAAAGTTTAATATGGAATAATAGCATTGCTGACAGCGCTCATAAAATCACCCCCCTTCCCAAGCAGATGATTTCTCTGCCAGATAATAGTTCTGATCTGGGCCTCGTGCCCCGCTCACACCCACAACTGGCTCACCTGTTCAACCCAGGCCTCACAATTACACCTTCTGTGTGTATGTGCATGTGGGTAGGTGCATGTCTGAGCCAGCTGCTATTGTTTTTATCCTGTGTGTCCCTAGGTGCAGATTGGCAGGGTGTTTCCATGGCAGAAAAAAAGGAAGCTTTGATGTCCTCTAAGAGGCTGTGATAGACCGATGAATTTTTTGAGAATATGAACTGTTTATTCACCGGTCTTAAGAGTTACACAGGGAGGAAGAGTGATCGGCCTTTGGATGAATTATGGATACCACATGTCTAAAGCTGGAGCCCACTCTTTAGGCAGAGTGCTTTTAAAGGATGGGTAATTGAAGTGTGCTGTGAAAGGATGCTAATATTACATAGAGAAAGCCACAGCAGCTCTTTCAGTGTACTGAATGAATATTGTAAGTAGCATTGGGTTGTTGAAGTGAATTGCCTGTTACACTAGGAGTTCTTGCTAATATTCAAATACACCCATAAATACAATCAAGACTCATGCACACTTCCCCACCCTGTTGTATATCTGTCATATTCAGTCCTATATTCATTGCTTCGCGCACACACACTCTCTCTGTCTCATCTCTGTCTTCTTTCTCAGACACACATGTACACACACAGCTGCCTGGGAGAGAGAGAGAGAGAAAGCCCACTGAACTGGAAAAGCGTTTGTCTCAAGATGAAAGGCTTCACACCCACTGCCTACATGCAGAGCCTTTTCCGACACCTTCCCGCGACAGCGCATACTGTAGCAGAGGCTTGTGCTACGCAGACACACTCCAGCTAGCATCCCTCCCCACACCCATCAACGCCGCAACACACTTGCATCCCCATCTCTCTTCCACTCCCTTTCTCTCTTGTCCTCTCTGTCAATGGAGCTCTGGTACTACAGTAGCAGCCAGGGGACGGAGAGGAACATAAGAGGCATGACTTGAACAACATTGAGAAGGATAAGCTCTCATGAAAGCCCGAGGCACAGCAGCCTTGTTTTCCCCATCGCTGGTGTAGCACGGTAGGCTCTCAGGCGTGGAACATGCTTAGCCACACGCAGGGCGTGAAAAACGACACTGACCATGATGCTAGATAATTGCTTCCCATTTACTCATGTGCTGAGCCTCGGACAAAAATAGCATGTCGCTATAACAAACGTGCTGGGAAGCATGGGAACTGTGAGTGCTGTGGCCATGGATCGATACACAGAGTAGACAGCATCTTGCAAGCCTAAAGTCTACACAGCATCTTACAACCACAGTCCATACAGCACCTTACAACATATAGTCTAAACAGCATCTTACAGCATAGATTCCTAGGCCTTTATCTACAAAGATTGTGTATACATCTTATAATAATCATAGTCTTTGCTAAATCTTATATTCTCTATATTTAATATAGTCTACACAGCATTTACATAGTCTACAAGGCATCTTCCAGTTGGATTAAATATAAACACAGCTTCTGTCTATGTGTCTTTTAATCTACTGTAGTTGGTAGGTAGGTGATAATCCCAAGAATGGTCCAGACATTTACACAGGCCGAACTGTTGTTTTTTCACACCATAATGTTACCTGCATCACATCTGCAGACTGCACGTCGGTCTCCAAACTAACCCCCCAGCCACGTTTTTGAGAACCCATTTACTCTCATGAGCCATCAGACTAAATATGCCTTGCCCCTGTATAATTGTCCAGAGTCAATGTTTTTGTTCCAGATATGAGACATTTTAAATCCACACTGGAATTAATATCTAGTCCAACAATGGCTCCGGAGACGCGGCAGCACTTTACGGAAATTTACTGTGACAAGGCATCAGGACTGAGCCACTCAGGAGATGATCCATGCATCTGGGATCTGTGTTCCCCTCATCGATGCATACAACAATTACAGTCCTCATTATCATCACCACAGGAGGCACGCACGCATATATAGGTGCTGTGTTGCCCTGCTGCACAACAGTCATGTAATAATCGTACAGAACTTGGGTTAGATGAAACCCATCAAGCCATAAATTAATCTGATTCACACCACCTTAAAGAACATGTGCCATGCATCTTACATTTCATAACAGCCACAACAGTCACCTATATATCCAGCACATCTATCACTCAGGAATAGCTCCACACATGAATGTCCATCAACAAAAATCTCTTAATATTTCATCTCCAAGTCTTGCAAGCTTACATCAAGATGAGGCAGGGGAGGGGGGAGTGAAATGATCAATCTAAGCTATAAACCCATATTCAAGTTTACCATAAAAGCCCCGACAATACAATAGCAGACAGTATAACCACTGCAGTGCAGTACTGTATACAGCCAGGTGCTGATATTCCTGCCTTTTAAAGCCCACACAAGGCTAACCATGCTGGGTAACTGATCAACTACAGCTGCCTGCACGAGCCCAAGGCAAACAGAGAGAGGAATAGAAAGCAGAGGGAGACGACCGGTGACGAGACTGGCCGCTCCTGTACTCACCAGCACTGGCAGAACACAGCAGAGACACCAAGAGCACAATCACCAGCGTCAGGATCTTCACATTCATTTCTGCACTCCCCTCTGGCTCTCTGCTAGTCACTCGCTGATATACTGTAGTGGTGTGTGTATGTGTGTGTGTGTGTGGATGGGAGGGAGAGAGAGAGCAGCTGAGCGAGCAAGAAAGAGAGAGAGACTGTTTGCTCTCCTGTGTGTGTGTGTGTGTGTGTATGTGTGTGAGAGAGAGAAGTGAGTGTGTCAATTTGTGGGAATGTGTGTGGCTCCCTGACTGTGTCTGTGTATTTGTCTAAATGCGTATTTGTATATCAGTGTGTGACAGCGCCACTCCAAGACTGAAGGCACGTCTTTATCTGAGCTCTCCCACGGAGGTGTGTGTGTGTGTGTCTTCTTTTCTTCTGTCAGAGAAACGGCAGTATGAGCCAAGTTCAGTGGAGCTGTGAATGTGCTGGAAGTCCTCTTGCAGGTCTGTCTGTTGGCTTGTGTGTGTATGAGTGGAGTAGTTGGTCATGTGGCTTATGTATCATTGACTCTGTGGCTCACGGAAAAGCCCCCCTGCCCCACCATCACCCATCCTCTCCACCCCTTTTCCACAAACATGCAAGTGCACATGGCTGAGGAAAGAGAAGTGAAGAGGTAGCAAAGGGAGGGAGGAAAGGGGGTGGGGAGATGAAGGGTGGGGGTGCATGCAGGTTTATGATAATACCCAAACAGATGCTCTTGTTGAAAACTCTTTGAATTGCAAACAGGGCAGCTTGCCAGGAATCCAGGAATCAAAATACCAGCTTATTAAGGGAAGTAGATGAAAGAAGGGAAGGTGTGAGATGAGGTTCATGCTTTCCTGCTTTTGTATCTACCCCAGCTGTAAAGACCTTTCTTCCTCACACTATTCTTTACCCACGGTGGTGCTGGCAGCCCCAGCTCGCTGAAGGTGTTTAGCTTAAATCATTTGCGCTGTTTGAAGTTAGCGTCTGTGACACTGGGAGTAACCGCAGGAAAAAACTTATCAGACTCTACCCGATCACATCGCTCGCACTGTTTGTTCCACTGCCCCTGAAGTCATTTGTTTTATTTTGTTACACAGATTATATTCTTTCTGTGAACAAAAGCCGAAAGAAAACCACCACCCTGCATGGCTATGAAATAAGTCAACTAAAAGGTTTTTTCATTTCACACAATAAACAGGAAAGGTTGCATTTCTTGCTGTGAATTGTGAGAACTGTAAGCAGGCACCAGAAATACAACACGTTTTCTTATCGCGTTTAGCCATAGAGCAACATCAGTGTGACAACTTTCTTCATACCCCTTTGAGAGGAAAGCTGTTTGGAAAGAATCATAAATTTTGTATGTTTCAAACTATGCATACAGAATATGTAGAAGAAACATTGAACTCCACCCTATTCCGACATTTTATACTCCACCCAATTAGAGTTTGCAGATCTGGTCCAACAAACCTCAGTAGAACTAATAAATGTGCAGAAAACAAACCACCACAATGGTAAAATCAATAGAAGAAATATACTAACTTCCCAATTTAATAATCTTAAATAAAGGTGTTGTTATGAAATATTGTTGATCTGGCATCAGTTCACTTTGAGCCCATAGATTTGAGTCCCCAAAGGGCTGAAGTGACACATGATGGATGGACTGCCTTTGGTCACAGCCTCCCGACACAAACCCCCCTCCCACCATAGTCTTCCACACAACCCCTTTTCTATGTGTTGTCACTAAACAGTCACTTTAGTGGTGTAGACCTGAGAAGAGGGGCCCTGTGACCCTCGATTCTGCAGCTCCCGCTTCACACAGCCCAGCCATTGTCTCCCTAAGACCCTAGGTCCCAGAGGGCAACATGTCTGTGCCACCCACTTGAAATCCAACAACAAGAACACCTTCCATTTTTACATGCAGCACTTGAAGCCTTCACTTCATGTGAAGCAATCCCCTCACCTCAGGGGTGGCCAAGCCCCCGTGGGCTAAAGATGCTTATCCAAGCCTGTCCTTTTTTTAGCTGAAAGATTGTTCCACCAAGTGCCTTTAAAAGAATCTGTTCACGGCAAAACTCTCAAAGGTGCTCACTGATCACTGACAGAAAGCATGACCAATTCTTTCCAATTGTACATAATGAGAGATAGTGGGGATTATAGCGCCATTTTCAACCCACTTAGTAGTTAGGAGTAGTTAGGAGTAATTCAAAATTCAATTTAGTTCAACATTCAGCAATCATTTCAAAGCAATGTGGGATAACTGCCTGCAGAGTTATTTTAAATTAACAGTTAATGTGGGTATCAAAACTGAAACAGAGGCAAAGCTCCAGAATGTGCTGAATCCAGGTGCTACCCATGATAATTTATGACTGTGGATTTACCAGTCATTAAAATGTCCTATGGAAGTGGATAAGAATGTGAGACATTGTAAAGTTGGCAGTATGGACTCAAACATTTGCACTCTATTAGCTTTAATTGTCTTAGCTTGAAGCAAAGCCTGCAATGAAAATGTAACAGATGGTGTTTCCTCAGTGTGTATCGACGGACCGTGTGCCATGACGTGAGTGTAAGCCAGGGGAGGATTGCCTTTTTACATCCAGGGATACAGAGCGAGACCTGGCAACATGACATGGGCAACAACAGTCAGAGGGCAGCAATACAGCCACATGTGCCTCAACACAGGAAATATTTGACTGTTTACAGGAAGTGTTTGATGAAGGAATGCGGCATTTGTCTGGATTCGGTCACTGATGACGACTTTTCCTGATTTTTTAATAACAGGCAGACATTCCGTAGATAAGTGTAACGCACGTGGATGGAAAAGGTATCTTTGCATTTCCTCTGAGCCAACGTTTCCTTTGAAATATCAGTCAGACTGTACTGCAGAAATTGTCAACAGGTGGCCTCAACCGTGGCTAAATTAGTTCACTGATTTCCACTGAAAGATTTGCTGCATTATTTACTGTATTCACAATTAATGTGTTTCCTGTTTATCAACCGCTTCTATATAAAGCTCCTGATTTCAGAAATGCTAATGAAGTGTGCGGATGTTTGTTTGTATTGTTGTTTGATGATTGAATAAGCAGTGGCAGGCTGCTCGTGTTGTTATTGTTGTGCAAAGTGAACTCCATGCTTCCGCTTCCATTTCCACTTCCACAGCTTCCATCAGATACAGCGCACCTTTATTAAAATGGAAAACAAATCAAACCTCCGTCAAGATAAGAGTCACAGTCAACAGCTTGAGTGAATGCAGAATGTCAATCCGAGATCAGGTCATGGTTGCTAATTAGCTTCTCCAGAGGAATCAGCAATGAGAGAAGAAAATGTGACATCTTCATTAGGACATTTCAAAGTTGTTGTTTTTTTGAAGATATGAATATCTGAGCTATGTTTTGCTTGTCTGAAGCTTTAAACAAATGTGATTCTCCCCTCAGGCGGCCTGTGCTTCATATCATGAAATGTCAAGAATCAGAGGCTTGGTGGATTAACTTATCTGCCTTTAATCGTGACATTATCAGCAGCACTGCAAATTCAGCTGAGAAATGTTCTGGGCTCGCCAAAGCCCCCTGGAAGATTGGGCAGCAATTTTCTGCCAGTCTGTGGTTCTCATTCTGTCGTATTGCTTCAGAGCAACCGCACACATACACACATTTTTTGCAATTTCATACTTGCATGAAGAGTTCCTAGTAATCATTAAAAGACTATAAAAAACGATGTTGCCCTGAAATGCAGCAGTTAACAATTACCTTAGACACTTTCTGCAAAACACATTATGACAGACAGGAGGTCTGTTTATTCCTTCATTTGAACACCAGCCGGGGTTTATCTGCTCTAACGTTGGACAGGCTCTGAACTCAGTCATAAACTGAGAATTATCACAAATGCTTGACATCAGTGTGCTGCCAGTCCAGAGAGGAAAGCAATTTACACAACAGTAATCACATAAATACAAATGAACTTCTCATCTTCCTCCCATTCTTCTTTCTACTTTGACAGATTCATCCTCAGTAGTGTCATTTTAAATCCCCCCCAAAAAAAACTTCACGATCCGAAATTATTAGATTTTTCATTATTAGCTTCCAAATCGTTTTCACTGCTGCTCTTTTGCTGGGAATCAACTAGACGAATTATCCCCTGGGACCATATGCTGGGGTGTTACGTGACTCTCCTACAGTTGTCTCTATAATCAGTCCAATATGTCTCATCAGTCTTTGGACGCAAAGTGGCGCGCAGATTAGGGAAAGATGTGTTTCAAGATGACAATTCACTGTAACCGCCTAGATAAAAAGGCAACTTTTTATTTCCAGGGAGCTCTGTTCACCAGCAGGTTTATTAATCATGTTATCCCTGTCAAGTGACCATCTTAGGAGGGCAGACTTTTATCCTGTAATGTTGCACCTGCAGGACGTATGTTTTAAAAAAAATCCATTCACATCACAGAGTAGGTCTTCAAATCAGGCAGCGTTCTCATATTTTACTGTACATTTGTCACCCTGGTTTGCAGCAAGGGCAGGATCAGATTCAAACTACAAACATGCTTCGCACCCTCATAAGCCTGTCAAATGCAGATTCAACATAGATATTGTACAACAACAAATAGGGGTCTTTTGAATCCATCTGCACTCTCCGTCGTCTAATCAGCAATAAAAATCTACTGAGGGTTTTTCTCCAGGTGGCAGGTGATACCAACCCAGCTTCTGACATCATCCTCAGAGCTCCATGTTTCGCTGCTAATGTTGAATTCCTCACCTTTAACTTTGCTGTTCTCGCTGTGCATTGGTAGGTGCTGCAGAGAGGGGAATTGGTGGCGGCATGCCAGCTTTTCACATGCTCCCATGCACTTAAAAATACCAATCTCCTGGTGCCTGAGTGCACTATTCTTCAGGAGTGTTTTTTTTCTCTCAGTATGCAGAAGATATGATGATCATCCACCCTTCCTTTATTGTAACAGAGGATCAGAGTCAAAACAAGCTAAAAAGAGGAGGCGCAGTATCCAGAATCTCTTCCCGTTTAATATTGTTGCAGTCATCACAGGTTTAATCTGTCTGAACAGTGGCATGTAGTTTGGAAATGGCTCATTTGTTTCTTATGGACGCTGTTTTTTTTAAGTGCTCGGGACTGAGCATGCTGAAGCTTGGTCTTGCTGACATACAGTAAGACAGAGAAATGTGACTTGACAGATGAAAGATAAGGAAATGTTTTTTCTGGAGGAGAAGACAGACTCTGAAAACAGACATGAGGTGTCTTTGAAAGCTCACAAAGCCTGAGTCTTTACTGCGAAGTGAAGGAGCTGAAGATCAACGTCTGCCGGAACCCAGCTCACTGAACCTTTCACGAAAATCACAAATTTCTTCCGCCTTGATAAAAGTTGCGGGATGTTTAAAGAGCAAGAGAAGTGCTCCTTTGAAAACAGGTTCACCGTTAGAAAAACATTATTTTTACCTGTAACAGAAGAACCTCAATTCTTAAACCCCTTTGTATAGAAGCATGTTTTTATTTGTGCACCTCACTGTTGGATTTTTCCTCTTTGATGTTCATATGTCAACACTTTCTTTAACAAACTCCCAACAAAACAAATCTCACCTCAACTTCCACCTGTAGAGATGATGATCTGATCACACTTTGGAGCACAATGTTGCTTTGTATATTTATGGAGAAAATCTGATCTTCTTGAAAGGCTGGGGAAATTCTGTATTTTTGTTATTGGCAACAAAATCTTGTGAAAAGACCAGAAAATGCAGTGCATTAGTTCGCAAGCTTTCTTGTCTTGTCTTTGGCTGTCAGCCCAAAGCTTATTTGTTTCTACTGAAATGTAAAGCTTTAAAAATGGATCACAAACGTTACTTTTTTTTTTACAAAAGGTTCAGTAAATTCACAAAACAGCTGGGCAGTGACGTTGAAACAAAAACAACAAAACCAATCGCATTGATCTGAGAAAAGTGGAGAGGTCTTTAGAAATGTGTTTCAAGTGGGAAAGTTGCTACCAGTCATGCTTCCGCGTGTCATGGTAATATCCAGGAAGACTCCGTTTCCATCTCCCATTTAGCACATTTTTTATAAAAGACAAAAACCACCTCAAGTGAGCATAAACGTTTTTTTCTAATTTTGCCAATTCTATCAACCTTTCCAAATGCAATACTTCAAAATGCTCATAAAAAAAGGTTGATGAATACATGATTTCTGACGCCTGTGTTCTCGCTCGCTCCTCTCCGAATCCGCCCTGTCTTTGTTGTCCCCGGAGTCCTGGTCGGAGCCGCTGTAAATCACTTCGCCACTATATTCCCTGTCATCAAACTGGCCTCCATTTGGTCACGGAGGCTGTGTTCGCTCCTGATCCAGCCATGTTCACTGAGCCCAAATCTGTTGCCCATTTGCCCGACTCCAGTTCTGGCACTCATTCCAGACTCAGTCAGCTAATAGGACCGCTAAGTTAATTGCAGGGCTCAGTGAGCTAGCAAACGCCAGTTAGCAGTAGTTATGACCTGATATGTGATATGTTGCCCCCTATTGTTTTAAATTCAACAGATGGAGAGAAGTCTCAATTATTAAACAATGTACCCTTAAAATCTGGCCACACCAGTGTGTAACTTTTTGCCATGAAATCAAAATAGATAGAATCTCAGGAGAGCTATTGTGACCTAATTGTGTTAGCCTGGTTGACTAGTGTGTTGGCGGCATGGACTGTATTTAAGAAATGGATGTAGTCTTCGTGACGTCACTGTTTTGAAGCCTTGAGTTTGACCAACAGGGCGCTGCCATGTTGAGTTTTTTCAACCAGCGGCACCAGACGTGACCATATTTGGACGAGACAGTTGAGCTAATGGCCGTGTGCGGAGCTAGCTAGCTTGTTTGTGCATCTGTAATTCACCTTAACTGTAATCTTAACAGGGCTGATCATTTTGTCTAGCGAACAACAGTCTTAAAAATAAATGCACTCACCAGAGAAAGTGAACAGCCAACTCCTAACAAGCTTTTTCAACAACGCTGGTTAGATTTACACAGTCATTATTTCTAATGGAGCTGGACTTCTTTTTGCAACAAGAAGCATCGCCCCCTGCTGGCCGTTCAGTAGAATACACGTTTAAGGAACTTTCATGTTCGCATCAGATCGCTGACCGGAAGCTTCCGGCTTGGTTGGCGGTTAGTTTTCCAGCTACAGTAACTGACCAAATAGCCCTGTGAGTAGTTATATCACCAATTTTCTAAAATCACACATTTGTAATAATTCTTAATACCACTTATTTGCTCAGAGAAGACACTACAGCATGCTGGCATGGGAATCATGATTAATTCATGAAACAGCTTAATTATTGGTATCATTAGTATAATCGCTTGATATATTATGGTGATTATGGTGGGACATTAACAGCTCAAATGCCTCTTGTGCCTACTGTGATTGATTTTCTTCATACTTCTACACAGTGTAATGGTGTACTGCTTCTTAAGGTTGGAAGACTTTGAAATGCTGCTGTAAATAAATGGAGGAAAAAGAACTTATTTTACGACTGACTCTCAGTTGAACATGAGCAAGTGAAGTGAGGGTAACTTAAAGAACAAAGTCGGGAAACTCTGACAATGTTTTGAAGTCACTGTTCTTTTGTGTCTTATCTATCTGTAAAATTTCTCTTTGATGTCTTGTCACCTTCCCCCATTATGAATTCTCTTTGCTCTTTCCGGGAAGAAAAACTTGACAATCCTTCATTTCAAAATCCCCCTTTTTTATTTTTCCGATATGTGCAATCAAAGTAAATTATTCATGGTCACACAGACTATAAAGTTTAAACAGATCTGGTGACTATTTCCCCAGCTGCTATTGTTATGAACAAAAAGAGTAAAAGGGCAAGAAAAGGCAACTTCATTAATGACACGTTATGTTTTATGGTGTACTTGGAACTTCAAGTATCCTGAGCATAATTTGTTTCTGCTTTATGTGAGCCACCCCGGTCCCCACCTGGCTCTGTTGGGGTAGATGAAGGGCATTTCTCGACATGAGCTTTGAGACCCATTAAAAAGGCTTTTATATGTACGTCAATGAGATGCAGACGGAGAGCACCTGACAGTTGAATGAAAGCTCATATTCCTTAAATTCTTTTCTCTACTGTTTGCTTTCCTTACTTGACAAATAGTAGGACACAATATTTATGGATGGCATCGACAAATAGATTGGAAAAGTAAAAGAGTTAGTGATGCGTCTCCGCCAACAAAGTCTACTTGCCATTCAAAAAAAAAGGAAAAAAGAAATATGGTTGTTTCTTTGTGCTGCTGCCATTTTAAAGAAGTTAAATACGACTGTGAAGAGTTTAAAAAAGAGAAAAGAGACAAGAAAGACGAACAAAAAGGGAAATGGAGTCAGCGAAGGATATGCTGCCCTTTGTACTTTTGGCATGTTGGCGGCACTTGATGAATGGACGTCTCGGAAGGAACCGCGTCTCCTCACAGGGAACGCCTGACCTCTCTTAGTTACGTAGCAACTACATGTTTGGTGTTAGGAATTGTATTTCACATAATTTTTATCTACGAATGCACACAGCCATAAATCTAAAGCAGACGTGTGTTTCATTAAACAAGAAGGATAATTTTTTCTTAACTCTTTCTTTCTTAACTCTTGGGCATATGTTGGAGGTCAATTGAACAGTTCCTGCTATTTGGTTTCACTAACTGCCAGACATTGTTTTCTGGCATTAGATCTGACACAGTCCAACAAATGGCAAATGCCTCAGTATAAACTCTCCCCACCAACCCACCAAACACATGAACACACACAACCACTCTAGAATATCAACACTGGGAGGCTGGAGTCTTTCACACCAGAGCCAAGCCTTTTAGTGCTGTGATGTAAACATGTAGCTACATACAATTAACACATTTTCACTGTAACAAATCACTAAAACACTTGTTTTAATCTTTTATTTTGAGAAGAAGGGATGATGTCTAAAAAAAGTCTAAAATGCCTGCAGATAAATTGAATTATTTTTTCATATCACTAATTTGGATTCAGTAGCTTCAGGGGACCTTTAAAAGTAATTATGAGAAACTGTATTGTGGTTGTTGCGCAGCACATTTCAGCCTCCCCATGGATTCGACAAGCTTTAGATTCCCTGTTTTCGGTTATTTTGTAGTACAGTAATCAAGCTCTCCACTACAGACAGCTTAAAGTCAAAATTTTGTGGGAAAAACTTTCACAAGAAAAAGTACAGATAAAAAAGTCCAGAGGAATGTACATTTTTAAAATGCACATTTAAGTAGTTTAGTCATATTTGGTGATTAGAGATCTAGAACAAAAAGAAATCAGTGCTGTAAAACTAAAAACACACTTCAAAGGTCTTCCTACTTCTAAATTGGTCATTTGGCTCTTTGATGTTATAAAGTTATGAACGTGATACTGATGACCAGGCTGGTATTCGGAATTTGCAGCATGTTATGGATCTGGCTGAACTGGATGTTGGTTTCCTGTTTCTTCTGCTTCAGGTTTCAGCTGTTGGAGACCTTTAACATTCCTATCAAACCATTAAAGCACACTACAAACTCAACAGATGAACCCAAAGACACCTCCTCACCACCCTGATCACAGTCATTTGGGTCTGCAGTCTGGATGTGCAGCCTAGTATACCTAGGAATTATGTCCATATTGGACCCCACAATTTACATTTAATGCCAACATTCAGTACCAAAGCAGGAACCAGTGTACCCTACCATATAGCGAGGTGAAAAGTAATGGTGTGGAGGTTGCGGTGGTGAATGGGCGCGTCGCGTGTCTGACTTTTGTTGAGAAGACAAGATTGAGATTCTATTACAGAGCTGTAATAATGTTGTCTTTCCTCCTGTTCATACTGGCCATTAAGAGATTCCTTTCCAATGTGTTTCCAATGTGAATGTGGGACAAAATCCAGTTCTTTTGTGAAAAAATATATTCCAAAGTTAATATTAGACTTCAGCAGTTTGTGTTAGTCAAAGTTACATAGTTGCACACGATTTATGAAAAAAATTCCCCTCTTACTTACCTCTTACTAGCTCAGTGTGAGTTCAACCGTGAACTTTCTTTATGCTTCATTCACAACTCTCTCTCTCTCTCCCATACACTCTCTCTCTGTCCCCGCTTTTCTAATCAGCTGACTATTTTTATGTAAACCAACCCAGCCAATCATATAGTCGATGTCAAACTTGAAATCAGTTCTCCTCTCTCTGCTGCTGTCAGCTGTCATTTCAGTGCTAAATCACTGTGGGCCTCCTCTACCCCATTCACCTCCAGTTCATCATATCCAGGCCCAGGTCGAGCTCATCAGAAGTCCCCTCTTCATCACAACCAGATCTTTAGCGTCTATTCTATTCTATACCACTTAACAACTTCATCACCCCCTTTAAAAACCATGATGTCACAATGTCACAATAGGGTCAAATTGAACAATTTTTTATATTCATTCTCCTGATTGAACTGTTGTTATTGACCGCATCTCAACAAGAAAATATGGAAAACACAGGGAAAAACTTTTGTACTAAACACACTGTAACTTGAGGAGTCACACTTGATTTGTCTAAAACAGAACACTGAACACACATATTAGCTTCAGATTAATTTTGGAATAGATTTTTGTTGTGAATTTTTTACTTTGTAAGCATGTTAGGAAGAAAACTCTTCATGGCCTATATGAACATGAGCAATGGGTTACTGCAAGGAAAAACTGTTTCTAGTGACTGGAAAAATTGTAACCCTACCCTTTAACCCTGCTTTAGTTGCTTAACGCTTTTGCTAACTTTAGCAATACTGTAGTTACCATGTAGAGATACTCTTAAAATCAAGAACACACAGAACACATGAAAATGATTTTGCAGTCATTTGCAGAATTGTTTCGAAACGATGGCATAAGGTTCGAGTGGAACTGGCAAATGATATGATATTGTAATATCAAAACATTTTGTTAATTTACAGAACTTGTATACATCATTTTCTGTATTTTCAAAATGTTATGTTTAGGTAACATAAACAGTTAGGTTTGAGTTTTTGGGAAATGACTTGGTGTCAGGTTAAATAAGACTCACAGTAGAATTTCTGAAGTTTATAGCTAGATATTAAACCCAGATCAATAGACTTGAAGACAAATCACCCACCCCGTCAACCACCGTCACTTACAGTACATCAAATGATTTCTACCACCTGTGTATCAACAGTGTTTAATCAAACTTCACATAATCTGTTTCCATTTAAATACAGTGCTCATTCCAGAGTGAACTGCCAAGCTGCAACACCAGATCTTTATTTTGAAATGTGTTGTACATTAAATAAACACTCAGCTTTGCACTACTGTACTTACTTACATTTTCAGGGCTATTTTCTGTCTGCACTTCTCTTTTAAATCTAACAAACAAACCAACCAAAACCTGAAGTGATTTGTATACTCGTGACATGACCCCCCTATCTTTGCCTTCATTCGGTAACTCATTTCCTTTTTGGAACACTGTTTGTGGTTGAGTGGTTAAGTATCTCCATGTCTGGATTTCAGCACCAGCACCAGAGCTTTCTGACAGCTCTGCCTGAACCATCACAGCTCTCCTGTGGAGGCATGGCGGTGACTTGGTCACCCTGGGAAAACCATGGCCGATGTTCTCTGGGCCGAGGTGTCCAACATGGCAGCACTCTGATCGCCACTCCACTTGGTTTAAATGAGAGCAGGCGACTGAAGCATTTTCCTGATGTGTTTGTGATCAAATGAGTGGTCGGGTCGCTTGGTGCTCCCTCATTATCTGGACACTGTGCCTGCTCTGCACTGTGGGAAGCTTTCCGGCTCAGATATGGTATGGCTGGTATGTTTCATGTTGGGTGTCACTTTAAAGCATACATTCCAATTGAAGTGATGCTGTTGTTGTTTGAAAACCTTGTTTCTTCAAATTTTGATGATGATTGTGAAAAACATTTAAGTAAGTAAGTATCCATATCTTTGAGTTTTTTCTAACCAATAGAGATTAATATTACATAGGCCAGTTATTCTTGCAGAAATTCTGTATTACTGTTCTCTTACAAATGTTTATACCATGTCAATTTAATATTTTAATAATTATATATTTTATTATATGTTATTTTATTGTTATGCAGGTCACCAAAGCAAATTCCTTGTACATGTAAACCTACCTGCCAAATAAGCTGATTCTGAAGAGAAACAGCTGTGTGAACAGAAGAATAGAAGGTATCATCTCAAAATTTATGGAAAATGTCCCTATACGATATAATTCTAAGTGTGTGAAATAAGCTCTATTCTCTGTTTTTGGGATGCGTTTTCAACCCATATAAAGTCATTTTCACACTCTGCCTCTCTGAGCAGCAGTTGCAGCGTGCCTCTGTGGGTAGCTGGAATGGTTTGTTTGTTGCACGTGAAGGAAAAATGGGTCTGAGCTGTTTTCTGTAGATGTTTATTCAGCGTGGCACGGCTTCAAAAAAAGTCCAAGTGAGACCTCTCTCTCTGTGGTTGGCAGTTTATAAATTGATTGATTTATGTGGTTCGGGAAGATTGCACCCGTCATATATTTAGAGCAATCAAATCAGCAATTATGTGGCTTCAAATTTCATGTTTGCGCCTAGCTGTGACAAGCTCAACTGTACTCAGATGTCTGGCTGGATTTAATGTCTGTTGAAAAAGGCTGATTGCCTGGCATTATGACAAAAGATAATGCTAAACATAACTTGTTGACACGACAGAATCAAATCCATTGTTGTTAATAAATATAGTATATATATCTTTCACGTATTTCATGATAACATGAACATCTTCCATCAATTTCTCCATCATAAGTCATTCCTGTAGATCTTCTGCATTTGAGTGGAAAACGTCTCATACTCCATTTTCTCAGCTCTCCAACCGGAGTCATGAATATACACTTGGGTGAAAACATTGAGGCACCAGTGAAGAACAAATCATGAAAATAGCAGGAGATGTAATATATTCTATATTAGATTACATGTAGGACAGGTACTGTATATTTTCTTTAGTGTACCACCTGTCCAAGAGAAATTATGGAACCAGATCCCTCTTTTATGGAGTCTATTTTTACTGGTGGGAAGACTGGGAATTTAATATATAATGTTAAAGGTAACCTGTGGAATTTCTGACCACTAGTGGTGCCATGGAGCAGGGTTTTTTTTTGCATTTTGTTTGATGATCGGGTTCTCACTTTGTATCTTGTTTTACACTAGGACATGCAAGACGATGCACATGCACTCGCACACACAGTCCACTTTCCTGCTGAATGTCATCATTGACCATCATTATAAAAGATACATCTGTAAAACTGTTAGGACAAATCCAACTGCAAGCTATCTTTATGTGAAGGACATCATCTCAGTGTAAAGACAGGCTGGGGGAGACATTTTTTGGCATATGTGCTGGGTGAGCAGTCTTCATTGGAATGAACGGATCCTATCCTAACTGCTTTGTAACCATGGTAATAAAGGTTAGGAAATGATTTAGGAAAAAGGCCATTACAGTTCCTAAATGAATATTCCTTTCCTAACTTTAGATAAGAAAAGTGTATTACAGAAGCATCCTAACTTCTTAAAATCTTAAATAAACTCTCTTAACTTTAGGAGAACTGTTAAGCAGTCCTAACTTTTACTTTTCCACCAGGTAGTGTTTAATAACTTGTTTAATCCACGTGGTTGCTCTTTAATTGCTTTTACAAAATCAACAAAATGTCAACAGGCGGAACTTAACTGATTCTACCGATGTGTTTGATGTGTTTGACAAAACCCTCGTTAGTAGAAAGACTCTAGCCGATATAATGCTAGATCTCAAATATGTAACGTAATGTAAAGGCTATATGTAACAAAAGGATCCTAATGCAAGTCTTTGATAGGAGGAGATCGTTAAATTCAAGAAATACATGAAAAACATGATGACGTTAGCCCGCAGCCTTTATTATTATTAGCCTAACTTTCCCGAGCAGAGTAGCCTTCTGCCGGGGTCAGTGAGGGAGCACAGGAGGAGCCACCAGCGGTTTCATCTGCTCTTTGGACACAACAGTTAACTGTGTCTTCATATCACTGTAAATGGACATTTTCTTTTTGACAGCATCAGCGCTCTGCTAGCTGCCGGATATGCGGCACAGACTGTGTCCACTATTTTAGCCCACTCTCTCTCTGTAATCTCCCCAGTTAAGCATTATGTAGATTTGGATTTCTCGATGAGGTTACCAACACTTCTAAGTCATCTGACTTGATGTTCAATGATAGTTGTTGTTTCTGCTCCATTTTCAGTGTATGTTTTATTAAAAAAAAGACCAAAAAACAGAGATTAAAAGACGTTTAGCTCAGCTAAATGAGTAAAGTGGCATCAGTTGCTAGGTAACAGACATAAAAGTTGATAACTGATGTTGGATTGAGTGTTGGATTTCCTAACCTGAGATAAGATAGGATAAAGTAATATAAGATAGGATTCCTAAAGTTAGTTAGGATTTTCTTTTGTAATACCAAATTGAGAAAAATCCTATCTTAGACTCTTCCTATCTTAACTTAAGACTTAAGACAGGAACTTTATGTAATACGGCCCCTGTTTCCAATTCTCATAATATATCCGTGAACATGACCCAAAGTAGAGAAAGGTAATGTTTTTATAAAATCTTACTTTGAAAATTGGAAATACATTGCCGGCTATTTCTGAGCATCCAATCCCCCATTGTAATGGTAAACAAAACTACCATTTACCTTAAAGACTGGCCAATTCTATCAAATGTCAGGGGGCAACATGACATCCCTCCCTCAGTTTCAGGCTATTTAATATATTGACAGCTGGTTGTTATAATGTGCCAGCAAAAAGCAGGGAAGAAGAAGGAGACTGCTCCCTGATGCAAACCTGTATGCAAGCATTGCCAGTTTCTAAATATATATATCTATATACGTATATATATAGATATATGTATATATAACTACCTAACTATCAAACTTTTCAAGGAAATAAAGACATTCACATTCAATATCAGAATCTGAATAAGAATATTTTTAAGTCTTGTTAGGAGACACACACTGAGAAATACTACATACGGTATATAGCCTACTTTACTGTTTTACAACAAAACTCTACAGGTTTCATTTTGATTTTATGAAGTTCAATTAAGAAATAAAAAGGATTTTAACCTTTTTATGTGCAATTTAAAGTAACCATGTGCAGTTTTTAACCACTAGGAGTGCTACTGTGTATTGGTTTGATGAGTGGGTCCCTATTTTGTTTGTATTCCATGCACACACATATGAGGACACAGATAAATCAACATGACGCGCATTCCTGATTCACGCTGTTCTACTGATCAGCTGTTGCCAAGAAAAGTAGCGTTGCATCAGGAAAGGCAGGGCAGAAAAATACTGCAAGAAAGCAAACATGATGTAAACAATGTAGGTTTAAAAATGTATTGAACATGTTTGTTAGGCCTCAATGATACATTATGTTTTAGTGAGATACAGTGTATGTACTGTAAAGACAACTACATTTGTTTACAACAAAACTCCATGGGGTACCTTTAATGTAAAAATAACAGTCAACAAGGATGTTCATGTTTGTACTTCCAACTATGGTGATCATAGAAAATGCTACCTACATTGATCCATAAATCACATCTATTATCACTGATCAAAGCTAAGTGGAGGTTCCTGTTGTCTAATTCAAAATCTTCTGCAGCTCTAATGCTCTAACAGGTATGGCACTGCATGCAAAAGCCCAAGGGCAAACAAGATGGGGGTGGGTGGACAAAACTTTGGTGTAGGCCATCTGTGTGCTATTTAGTCCAGTCCCAGCAGTCATGGCTGCTTAATTCAAAAACTGTCAGGGAGTGTCATTAGGTGCAGCCATTTAAAAGCTTCAAATTTCATTAGCCACAGGAAGGGCCACATTACCCTTAGGATTAATGTCAGGTTTTGCAGTTCAATGTTACCAGCAGTGGACTGCATTAATGTGACTGGGTTGACCCTCTTGTTTTAATACACCCCAACTCATTAAGCATTATGTAGAGCTAGAGCAGCCCTTAAATAGCCCGTTAATTATGGACATTTTGTACAAGCAACATTCTTTTTACACCTCAAAAATCTCAAAAATCGCCCACCACTTCCTGCGCAGGCAAAGATTCAATTACAGAGCACTAAATCTTCAGCTGAGGGCAGTTATCTGCCAGTCCACAGCCAAATGTTTTGTTTATACTCTTTAAGGCAGCATTGCTCCCAGTGTTGCATCATCATGGTTGTTTCATAACAAGTTGTGCTCTACAGTGTCTCGATGATGTGGGGTGGGTGGCGTGCATTGTAGATGTGGCACCATACTGAACATGTCAGGAACTGTCCAGTCAGGAAGCCTGAGCCACGAGCTCACTATCTAGAGAAAGACAGAGCTGAGTCACCGCGTAGTGAGACGCCTAGAAAAAGATAACTGACTGAGGATGAGCTGAGTCATCACTCTTCCTGTTTTAATTAGGCAACAAGGGCCCCTTAAGCAGCCAATCATCTCATCTGCTTCCTTCCCTCCAATGACTACAGACAGGGAATTGTGTTAGTTAGACGATGTCTTGAATTTTAGCAGCTCAGTTGCATTTTCTTGCAGGAGGTTTCAATATCATATTTAACCATACTTGCTTAATAAGGAACATAAAACTGTCAGCACTGGTGAAGCAAACAAGACGTAATCGAACAACGTGCAGCGCACTCTGCTGTTTTGCTACATCATGTTGACATCTTTCCAAGGCTGGAGGCTATGAATGTAATATGTTCTGTCCTCCTGAGGGGCGGCGTCACTGTTGGTTGGAGGGTCACAGAGCCGCTGTGTTTCATCACTTACCCATTCATCACAATGTCACCCAAGTGCCTGCGTGTCAGGACTCTCAGAGTGCGTTACCGGTTGTGAGAGGGGTCTGAATTTTGGGGGCTTTTAATCATGAAATGATCGCAACCAGTCATGATTCATGGTGTGGTCTGGTTGTCATAATATATGTTGAGCTCCAGAAGCAGCATCGTAAGGTTGAAATCTATACTCCCCCTCCTGAGAGCTATACCTGCACCGATGGGATCTGTTTCCTCGGCAGAGTGGAGGCCCAGAGTTTTGAAAGATCTCAAGAGGCAGAACAATATAAATGTTTGAAAGGCAGTTTGGACTCAATTCCCTTTCATCTTTTTTCCTTCACACAAAATCTGCAGACAGTTTTCTGTGTCAGCCAGAGGGGGTTAGACCTTTGTGGAGAAGCAGCAGTACTGCCATTCCGCTGACTTGGCAGTGAATCCATTTTTTGCAATTAACACATTGTTTATCCTCACTTTGGTGCCCAGTGGGCTCTGAGGTAAGCACATCATCTTTAAAGGGGGGGGGGGGGGGGGGGCACCACCATTTAATGCCTTTTATTACTCGAGTGCAGCACAGTCAATATCTGTCAAAGCAGAGGATGTCAGACAGTTACTGTTTTCAAGTCCTAAATACAATCCAAATGTAACATCATGTCAACCATACACTGTTACCCCTGAAAGCAATTTGTTATGTCATGTTTGATGTTGTAATGTGGAGTTTTATCCGCTGTCATCATCCTCTTACAAAACCAAAGGGTGGTTTTCTGTCTCATTGAGTTTTCCAGGAATGTTTCTTCAGGGTTTACCTCAGGAAATTGATTAATTAGGTGGTATAAGAGCACTGATTTTGGTATTTTCAGCAACACTTTACTATAGCATGTCCAAATAAAACAGCACACGGCTTCAGTAACTGCAGGACATTGGTCTAGTTAGAGGCATCATTAGGTGCTGATGCCTTGTATGACTGTTCCACTCAGATAGATAGATAGATAGATATATACTTTATTTATTC
Organism: Micropterus dolomieu; assembly: GCF_021292245.1. Lineage (NCBI taxonomy): Eukaryota > Metazoa > Chordata > Actinopteri > Centrarchiformes > Centrarchidae > Micropterus > Micropterus dolomieu. The sequence continues at coordinate 21,470,700 of NC_060168.1, read as the reverse complement.
CGAGGTTAATTCAAGTATCCAGTAGCATACGAAACATACATTAAACCGAAAATTAAAATAGAATTAAAATTAAAATAACTTATAACACAGTAGCCACAGTAAAAACAGTAAACAGTGCAAATGGAGTGCAGATGGAAGTATAGAGTACAGATTTGTCTATTGTCCTCCCTGCCATGACTAGGAGCTGTTGTACAGTCTGATGGCCAGGGGGATGAAAGAGTTTTTAAGTCTGTTGGTGGAGTTGGGCTGGGACAGCAGTCTGCCACTGAACACACTCCTCTGCCCGATGAAGGTGTTGTGCGGAGGGTGGTGGGCGTTGTCCAGTATGGACAGCAGTTTGTCCAGGGTCCTTCTTTCTGTCACTGTCACTAGAGAGTCCAGCTCTGAACCCACCACTGAGCCAGCTCTCCTCACCAGTCTGTCCAGTCGACCGGTGTCTCTCTTCTTGCTGCTTCCTCCCCAGTAAACTACAGCATAAAAGAGGACGCTGGCCACCACAGACTGGTAAAACTTCAGCAGCAGTTTTTTGCAGATGTTGAAGGACCCCAGTCTTCTCAGGAAGTACAGACGGCTCTGCCCTTTCCTGTGGAGAGTGTCCATATTTTCTGTCCAGACCTGCTTGTCATCCAGCTGCAGCCCCAGGTATTTGTAAGTCCTGACCACCTCCACATCGACCCCCTCGATGGACAAAGGTTGGAGATGTGGTTTCTTCCTTCTGAAGTCCACCACCATCTCCTTGGT